>NC_080431.1:114006871-114306871 GCF_028018845.1 Melospiza georgiana
CCTTGATAAGTCAGACAGATTTGGTCTGTCATCACAAATCAGTGTTCTCATTGGAAAAGTAATAAATAATCACAGAATGTTGAGGTGGGAGGTGCAGGAAGGGGTCTCTGTGGAGATCATCTCATCCATCTTCCCAGCTCCCAGCAGGGCCAGCTAGAGCAGGATGCTCAGAGCCGTGTCCAGACAGGTTTTAAATATTTCCAAGGGTGGAAAGACTCCACAGTCAGCCTGGACAAAGCTCTTCATGCTGGGTCACCCCTGATGTAGAAAATCTCTATTTTCCATGTACCAGTGCATGGGGTTGTTCTTCCCCTGCTGCAGGACTTGGCATTTGCCTGTGCTGAATGCCCAGGATTGGTGTTGGCCCATTTCTCCAGCCTGTTGGTGTCCCCCTGAGTGGTCACACAGCCATCTGGTGTGTCAGCTTGTCCTTCAGCCCTGTACCCCCCAGAGATGGCTTTTTGGGTAGTGATGGTTTCAGCATCTATAGCTGAAGCCCAGGAGCTGTTCAGCTGATGGATTGTGTTAAAAATGCATTTGTGCAGCAGGTTGTGAGTCTGTTGTGTTCAAGTTCAGGTATTTTTGATTGTTCAGGAGTTTAGGGTTGGTCCATTTTATGTTCCAGTTGATCAGCAGGTGTGTTACTGTTGGTTTTTACCTTTAGTCAGTAAGCTTGGATCATTTTAGATCAGAGGCAGACTAGATAAAGGCAAAATGTGAGGCCTTCCACTAGAAAACCTGGCAGGGATTGCAGTGTGGTTGTGCAAATTTCACAGTGTTTTCCCAGGTGTTTTCATGGCTGGAAATGCAGAATGGCACAGAGTGTGGAAGGCTGGGTTGTAGAAGTTCAGCTAAAACTTCTTAGCAATGACCTGTGGCAAAGATATTTCACTGCAGGTTACAGTGGTGTTAGAAAAGCAGCAAATTCAACCCCCCTGCAGTAGCCAGTGGCTGTGGCAGAGGAGGATGGTTGAACCCTGAGCAATAATAACTTAAATTGATGCAGCTAAATCTGGCAGTGTTCATCTCTGGTGCCTGTGCTAGCAGGGAGCCTGTCAGGCAGTCATTAGCTTTGCAAATTCACATTTAGTGCTTGCTGCTCACAGCCTTCTCTGTGAAAAACACCTCCAAGTCCTCAAGTTTTCTTGGTAGTCTTTGGAGAGATTTGCCTGCTTTCTTAAAAAAAACTAAATTGTTTGAAATCCAAACAAGCTGAGAATTTTAAATGACCATTTAGAGCACTGTAATTTCTGTAGCTGTCCTTTACAGTTGTCACTGTGTTTGAAAATGTTACCTAAGATGCCTTTAAAGTTCACAGAAGTCCCTTTAATCATTAGTATATGGTTATTGAATGTTTTGGGCTGTACTCAGCTGTCTTCCTGTTTGCAGTTCTTTTAGTTGAAATGTTGTCTGTATTTTTCTCTGTTAGAATTCTTGTTGGAATTTTTATCACCTCAATATATTTTACTCCAAAACACTTTATTTAGGATGTATTTTTGCTATATTTTATATAGCAAATATGGTGGTTTTGAGCATTACTCTTTTGATATTAAAAAAATAGTATAAAAGCATGTTTCTATTGTTTTACAAAAACCCTGCATCTGTTACTGTGACTGAGAGCTTGTAGTTCCTAATGTTGTGGGATTTGATGACTAATACTGTCCATGATATAGCAGTCTGTCACTATCTGTTACCAAGATAAATTTCATAAAAGAGAGGAAAAAAAACCTTTAGGGAGCCTATTTTGTCATCTTTTAAATATTAAGTCTTACTGTAACGTTCATTTCCAAGTGACATTGCTACACATACTACATTCATAAAAATTAACAGCTTAACAGCTTTTTTTTTTTTAATTGGGACCATTTATGTGTTCTTTCTAGTAGAAGTATGAAAAATAGCTTCAGTGTGTGGTGTTAGCATGAGTGCATTGCAGATAGGCATAATATGAACTGTTCGAGACTTTGTGTTTTGTTTTTTTTTTGTTTTTCTTTTTTTTTTAAAGTTTACCTGATCTGCCTCCAAAATTGGAATGTAGCTTTCTTGAGAGAGTAATGGGAAGTGTTTCACTCTGGTGAAATGTTGCATTTTGATGTGTTTGGTGTGCTGTTGTCTGAGGCATCTGCAGTTGGTGTTTGTAGCAAAATATTTGTCATTTTAGCAACAAAGTCTGTAAACCAGCAAGTCCTTCCGTTTGTGCTCTTTGATGGAGGTGTAGTATTCCTAATGATACTTAATTTCCAAGATAAAGGAAGGCTCATAAAGGTGTTTCACTTGGCTTCTTACAGTCAGTACGGGCTCATGTAATCATAATTTTTCAAGGGAGGGAAGCTAATACTTTGTCCCGTGCAGTTTGCAGACAGCTCAGAAGGTGTTAGGTGTTGTTAATGTGCTTTTTTTCCCTTTCTTTCACACGGACTGGAGATTGAGAGCTCCCTCTTCAGCCTGTCTGCACCTTCATTCAGCAAGGCAGAGGGCTTAGAAGCAGGATGATAGGGAAAAGTGGAGGAGAGACTTGGATTTTTTAGCAGCTCTGAGGTAAATTACTGCATCAGTCTGAACTACATTTACAGGTTCTGAGACAGGATTTCTTCTAGACAAACAAAGCTTTCTGGAAATTCTGCATATGTCTGCTAATAAGAGACTCTGAGAAATACAGTAGCTCACCTGTGCTAGAGCTGGTTATCTGTTATTTCATACTAATAAAAATTATAACTCTGTATAAACACTGTATATGTTAATAGGGTTGGGGTTTTTTCCCTGCCATTCTAATATGTCTGACAGTTTATATTCATAAAGTTGAAGACAGAGATTTCCCACTCTTTTACTGAGTAGCTGATTAGCCCTTGCTTTGTTTTAAGATGTACAGGCATACACATGACAGCTCTGGAGCAGAATTTTGGGCAGAACATCCTTGTTACAGCTGTTGTGTGCATGACTGACATAAAGAAAAATGTCTGGGAGGGAGAACTTTAAAAGATAATCTGCTCAAAGGCCTGCTGAATAGCAAAAATAATATATCTATGTAGTAAAATGGAAGATATTTATATGCTAATGTATTAGATACTGTGAGCTTCAGTACTGCATGTTGACCTTTATTTTAACACACTGTGTGGGAATGCAATAACAAAGAATTGAAAGTACTTCCTGTAGGACTGATTATATTTGGGTGCTGTCTGCAAGTGGTATCTTGAGATTCAAATGTGAATTTGTGACCAAAAGTGTTGGTTTTTAGAACTACTGTAAAAATTGCAGAAAAGCTACCCACAGTAGAAAACATGAAAATATTTTTTTTCTGTAAAAATAACAACAAACCCTAAAACACAACAGATAAAAAGACCAGACAAGACTCCAGACACCTGTGTTGAATAAGCTTAATGCACGGAGAGAGGGGAGTTGTCCTGCAGAATTAGGTTTTTTATATTGGAGCTGCACGGTATTGGGCCTTAAATGTATTCATGTGTGTCAGTTGTTGCATACATACCCTTATTTTATTTGATGTGTTCAGAAATTATTCTGGCTTTATCTCTAATGTGTTTTCTTATCTCTAATTCTGTTGTCTTCTGGCACATTCTTCTTGCTATATGACAGTAGTCAATGGAATCTGTTACCCTGTTGTCTTGATAGTGTTCTCCAGGCAAAAATAGACATTTTTACAGGTAGGAACAGGTGGATGTAACTTGGGGGTTTTTTTTATAGCTGGAGCACCAGATTATTCATTTTTATTTTCTTTCTCATTGTTCTGCATTTGGCTCTGTTTACTATATGCTTACTTCATAACCAGGCTGTTTTTATTCTTTGTAAGTTGCATTGAAGTCCTCAGATGTCTAGTTGTTAATTTTTTTTTTCTTCAGATGCTTTCGTGTTTAAAAAAGTCTTGTCTAAAAGAGCCATTTTTTTGCATCTTTTAGACCCTACATGTTTATTTGTGTTTACACCACAAAAGACCTGGAATTAGTAGCAGTTTGGGATTAAGTAAAGCACAAGAGTTGATTCACAAGGTAACTACAGTTGACCCAGTGCAGGAGAGTGAACTGCAGGATAATGAAGTTGCTCATCTCACAGGAGGGATTTTATGGTAATGCTCACCACCAAAAAGTGACCTGTTAAAGTTCCAAGGGTTTTGTGTGTTGCTTAAGAACAAGGGAGCATCAGAAGTATGGAAATTTGCTGGTTTTTACAGTGAAAGCAGTTTATTAGAACAGGCATTCAGAAGTCTTGCATCACAATCAAAATCAGAATTAGTTAGACAGAAATAAATGCTGGGAGACTGTCGTTTTGCCTTACATAAACAAGTGTTGTCTTAATAAAAGCTGCTCAAGTGAAGCCGTTAGGTGAAAGGAGATGCTTTGTACCATAAAATGCAAAACACTGGCCAAAGAGAAAACTCAGTTTGATTCTTCTTTTATTACGTGTGAATGAGTTGTCTGCTCTGTAGAAACGGGCTTGGTAAATGCTTTGTTTTGCCAAAGACTAAAGTGAGCACTTAAGTAGGGCAAGATAATTGTGGAGGCTGAAAAGTTTCTTTATATCCATCTTCCTTGGTGCGAATGTTGAGGAAATATTTAACAGAGCTCCATTCTGTTCCTGGGGTGAAATGAGGTTGTTGAGGAGGCTGAGAAGGGGTCAGACATAGGGTGCTGGCACAGCAATTAATACTTGTACAAGGAGCTTCCCTTGAAGGGCCAGACAATGTCACTGAAAAGCCACAAGGAGTTGAGAAATGGAGGAGCTGAGCTATTGACTCAGATATGCAAATCTCATTAAGATGCTGTTCTGGAGAACAGTGGGGTGGCAAATGTGCTCATCTTGTTAAACTGCTGCTGGAGTGTAGGGATGAAAAGGAATTGAGGAGGTGATTCAGGGAAGTGGGATTTGGTTAGTCTTCCCTACCAATAAAACTGGTTGCAGCAGTAAATTTTAAGGTGGTTATAAACGAACTAAATTATGTTTGGTAAATTGTTTACATAGTGGAGTAAAATTCTTTAGGCCTCTGAGCAAATTAACAGATAAAAGAGTGCACTATTAGATTAATTATCCTTACTAAGATCCCTAAAGAAAATCTCCTGTTGAGGTCATTTAGAAAAAATAACCAACAACAACAAAACAACAAAAAACCAACACAACCCCAAGTAATTTCTGAGCATAAGTGAAAACCGTGTAATTAAAAGAAGAAAATATGCTAAGAATAACTGCTCTGAGTTTGTTACTAGAAAAGCCCATTGTTAATAGGGGAAAAAAAGAAGAGTGTGCTTCTTGGTCTGGTTGTGTATCATGTTTCCTTAAAAAGACTGTTATCAAAAGCTCTTTTCTGTGCTCTTAGAAATGTAAGTATCTTTTCCCTGTGAGCAATCTTTCTGAAAGGAGAATTAATGAAACATTATCACAAGACTTGAGATTCAGAGGTGTTTATTTCTACTGAAGTGAAACCAGCTGATTTCTCAGTCAGTGTTTCAACTGGTGCATCTCATTACCATCCCAGAGCAGGGATAGAAACCCAGGATCCATCTCAGTTAAAGTCTCCCAGTTGTCCTTTCTAAAGCTGATCTGAGGTCAGGTCCTTGAAGTTCCTGAGTTGATTTGTACTGTTTCTCATTAAAGAAGTAAGAACTATCATGGTTATTATTATTTTTCTTCATTGTTTATTAAAGTGTGTTCACAGCCTTGAAAGAACAGGCAAAGGTCCAAAACTCCAGAAGTCCTCAGGCAGTTCTGAAGAGCCCAGCTGGGCAACTTTGTGTCAGCTGGAAGCTGTCCTTGTCATTTTTATGGTGATCCATGGAAAGACTCATTTGACAACTCTGAAGCATTTCTGAGCTTGAAAGCTTTACCGGTTTGGCATGATTGGGGAAGGCAAATGAGAGGTGTAGGTTAGACTGTAATGTGTATCAAAAGGGGCTAATAAGGCCTTTTTATAGTTCTTTTTGCTTGGGGTTCAAAGAGGGAAAGTGTAGAGCAGTCCACTGAGAAAAGTGACAGGAGACCAGGAGAGACGAGCTGCTCTCAAGGGGCCTTGTAAAACGATAAAAGTACAGGACAGGGAGCAAACAGAGGAATTTTTGCATGGAAAGAGTGATAAGACATTGGAATGGGCTGCCCAGGGAGGTGGTGGAGTCACCCTCCCTGGAGGTGTTCAGGGAACAGCTGAAGGTGGCCTGTGGTGCCATGGTCCAGTTGACAAAGTGGTGTTTGGTCTCAGGTTGGACTCCATCATGCCAGAGGTCTTCTCCAGCCTTAATGATTTGTTGATTCTGTGAAGGTGGTCTGGGCTGAGCAGTCTGGAAAAGGGGCTGATAAATGGCCAGCATTTATGTAATGGCAGTAGATCCATTTCCTGAGGAGTTGGAATGGCAGAGGCTCAGGTGGGCAAACTTCTCCTTGCTCCAAGGGCTCTGTTGGAGCCCAGGGCAGAAAAAAATTTGTTCTGTCCTTACTGAAGGTGCTGCTCCCTGAGCCTGGTCTGGAAAGTCAGTGAATCACTGGTTTGGGAGCTCCATTATCCACAGGAAAGGAGCCTAAATCTATTTGAGGGGAAGCACTTTGTGGAGGAAGGACCTGGATTAAATTAGTGTTTTGTTTTTAAAAACAACAAAAGCAATTCTTGTTTTATTGGGAATTTTATTTACAAACAAAGGACTTCTTTGGCTTCAAGACAGAATTGCTCAGTTCCTCGAAAAGTACATTTCATTGACCAGTGATTTTCACCATAGCAAAAGTTTTAAGAATGAAATTTTAAACACTCTGATTTCACAAGCTAAACACTGCTTAGAATATTCTGTTTTGTTCAGAAGGCAAATACAGAACTCTGCAAGTGGGAAGCAGAAATACATGGGAGTAAAAAAAAAAAAAATGGGAAAATTTGCAGTTCAGAGGGAAAGGCAAGCCTATGAAAAAGTTTGGTGCCACTTGTTTTAATGCTTTTCTTACGTAAGTCAGTGATGTGATTCTGTTTGTCTTACAGCCTCAGAGCAAGGTGATTAGCAAATGAAATAGAGGAAAGATGTAATAGTCATTAAGAAGAGAAAAAAAGGAACATTACTTCTTACATAACATGTAATTAACCTATGAAATTCACTGCCAACCTGTACTATTGAGGTCAAAATCAGAACAGAATTGAAAAATAATTAGAAATACATTTGCATAATGAGAAAATCCATGGTTCTTTTGTAGGATTTTCTGTGTTTCATGAAAGATCTCTGGGAGTATTGCCAGCTAGTACCTGGTTGTGAAAGGCTGGGGTAGGGAATTGCATGATAAACAGGTTGTGTAATTATCTGGCATTACTTGCATTTAAGCATAATGTAAGCTTGACTTGACTTCTTTATATTCCCTTTGAGAGCTCCTCTCTCTGCCCTGGCTACAGAAGGAGCTTGGGGAGGGGAAGCTCAGGGAGCCAAGCTGGGAGTTGTGTGTAACCTCCTCCTTCCCAGGCTGCTGGGCATTGACAGCTGGTTTTCTCTGGTTTTCCAGTAACTCCCAGTAAGAAAACAACTGATTTTATCTGCTGATTGTGAAGGGTGGGAGGTTCTGGTTTGAGGCAGGAGGGCGCCAAGGGGGTGCTGTGCAGCCCAGAGCTTCAGCTGACTCCTTCTGCAGGCACCTTTCAAAAATAAAATGTCTTGTTCCTTCCTCTTTGTGGATTAATTAATTCTGATAGAATTGAGATAGAGTGTCAAATAAATCCACAGTTCCATGTGTTCATTTTAAGTGTGGTTTTTTATTGGTGGAAGAGAGGGTATTAATTTTGTTCTTCTGAATAACTATAATCTCTTGAGCAGTAAAACCTTGTTAATTCTCATACAGCTAATCCTCAAATAATAATTCACTTAGACTGACTTCACAACAAAAATAACTGCTTAAGCACAAATGCTTGTAACTTACTCTGTTTTGACCTGTAAATGGTACCTAAAATCCAAATGTATAGATAACTGGAAGCTGTTTAGGAACTTTTCATTATCACCAAAAAGTCATTATCTCCCAAGCAGAAACAAAAAGGACAAATATTTTAAAAAGTATTGAAGCTAACAGTTCTGGAAAACACAGAAATAATGTTTGGAAGAGGAAAGCCTTTAGACAAAACCAAAAAAGATGAAGAAAAATAATGTTTGCACAGAAGTATCAGAATGTTCAATAAGGCAAGAGTGTTCAGTAAATATTTTTGTTCTGTGCTTGGGAAAAAGGCAGATAAAATGTTCACATCACGGAATGTATTCTCTTGTCAAGGAGAAGGTTAAACAGCAGTTGTACTTAAATTTGGCATTTTTAAGTGAGAGGCCCAGATAACGTGCATCCATGAACTCTGAAAGAGCAAGCCAGAGAACTGTTTATAATTCATATAGGTTTTTTTTAATAGTTCTTGGAAAACAGGAAAGGTTCCAGAGGACTTGAAGAGCACGCTTCCTGAGAAATAGACATAATTCTCTCAGTGTGACATAAGGGTTGAGTGAAATAGTGAAAATATTGAGGTGATTAATTTAATAAATGGAAAGAATTATAATTATTGATAATGACTCTTGGTCCTGGGAAAATAAGTTTTATCCTGTTAACTTTATTTTTTGAGGTAGAATTTTTATTTTAAAATGGAATTAAAATTGATATTGGTGGCTTTAAATCTCCATGATACTTTTTGCGTTTTTTTGGGCATGTGGGATGATGCAGAATCAATCCTGTACCTAAAACATGTCTGGCAATTGCCTGATAAATGTTCTGTGGGTGTTGAAACTGTGTCACACGTGGGCTTCTGGTCAGCTGTGTGTTTAGGTACAGCCAGAGGGAAAGATTTTACCTAAGACTGAAGACTGTAAGCTGTCTCTTAAAAGCTGTGGGAATGTATCCTAGAAAACAGTAAAATATAATTAAAAGGAGTGTTCTAATGAATGTGATGATCCCTTGCTCAAAAGGTCCCATGACTACATGAAATATTCCCAAGCAAACCAGGGACAGGACAAGAGGACATGGTCTTAAGCTGTGCCAGGGGAGGTTTAGGTGGGACATCTGGAGGAATTTCTTCACAGAAAGGATGATTAGACACTGGAATGGGCTGCCCAGGGAGGTGGTGGAGTCACCATCCCTGGAGGTGTTCAGGGAAAGGCTGGAGGTGGCACTCGGGGCCATGGGCTGCTCATGGATTGGACTCAGCGACCCCAGAGATCTTCTCCAACTCAGTTGAGTGACTTGTGTGAAGTTAAGGCACCAGTTGCATCCCTAGTGGTTGATGTTCTCTTAAGCAGGGCAGTTTGGGTTTGCTCCTCAGGGTGAAGCTTCCATGAGTTGGTGTTTTCAGCCCTGGAGCAATTTGCAGTGGTCTGAGTGCTGCAGCTGTGGCTCAGGGCAGGCTGCATGTCCCTGTGCACCCCTGGCCGTGTCCCTCTGAGCCTGACAGCTGCTCCTGCCGTCTCTTCCCACGCTGGGAATGAAGGGTGTTGGCCATGCACCATCCACAACAAGCCAGTTCCCTCTGGAAGTGAATTTTAATTAATGGAGTTTGTCCTTCTCTTCATTCCTTCATCACAGATGACTGGCTATCCAGTTTCTTTTGGGGGCATAAATCAGGCTTGTTTGTCTTGAGCAGTGCATTTGTTGCCCCTTTCAACCACTATGAAATCCTCTCACAAAAACTGCATTCTTGAAACCGGGATTTGTGGGATTTTCAGCACAGGTGCTGTGGTCAAAAAGGATCTTTCACTTTCCTTGCAATGGCTGCAGTTCTGTATTTCCAGAAGTGGTGAGGCTGGCAGTGGATACTCACACCATGGTAGCAAATATTTTTAGTATTTCTGTAGTTTTTTTAATAATTTCTATTGCTCTGTTTGGCACACTAACAATTACAAGAATTGTTCTTTAATAGCCTCTCTTGCCTTGGTATTAATAGTAAGATATTCTGATTCATAGTTTAAAAAAAAATTATAGGAAAAAAGTTATGATAGAGTGAAGCTGGTTTGTTAAAGACAACTTTAAATATTCTGCCCATCTGTTTCCTGTGCCACTTAAATCATGAATGTTTTGCTGTCTCAGCTTTGCTATTCTTTGTCCATTTTCCTCTTAAAATTTCCACATAGCATTTTAGTAGCTTAATAGGAAATTACATCGTGCAATTGGTAATACCAGCTTCAAGTGCTGGGTTTATGAGGTGTCTTTGTTAATCTGATCTTTTCCTTCATTCAGTTTCTTTCCCTTCTCCTCTGCCTTTTCAGACCTGTAATTCCTCTAAGTGTACAGAAGTTTCTCCTCTCTCCATTGTCACCTTCCCTGAAACCCCCAGGTGCTCTTTAAGGAACTTTCACTGTGATCACCTTGCTGTGACTGTAGCAGCTCAAGTCCTGTTAGTTCTGAACAATGTCCCTTTTGCTTCAAGTTCACTTTTCCTGGAGTTAGAAATTTCCTGAGAACTGTTTATCAATGCAAACTGAATTTTGTCAGAGTTCTCCCCTGTTTTCGATACTGTGCATTTGTTTTTGTTGAGTTTATTTCACTGTTTGGTAATGCAGAGGTTTAGTAATGTCTGATACCTGCTGTTTAGATTTTAGTTTCACTTTGCATGGATAGTCTGGCTGTGAGGTTCATGCAGCTGTGGTCAATAAATTTCTGAAGGGTGATGATTTTATATTGCCATGTGATTTTGGGGATGTTTTTTTGGTTGCTTTTTTTGGCTTTTTTTGGTATTTGTGGGGACAGTGAAGCCTTTGCAATAACTACGCCAGACATTAAACACTGGCCAGTGATTTTTCTGCCAAGTTGGATGATGAGTGATCAAAGCTTCTGCATCACTCTTTCACTTCCTTGGAAGTGAAATTCTGGCATTGGACTCACCTAGCACAAGGAATGAGCTGTGTGACACGTGTGCTTTGTGGTGTGGGAGATGTTTGTCCATTTTGTTTGAATTGTTTGTCGTGTCAGTCTGTCTGATCTGATCTCAAGCCCCACGTCCATCCTGTGGGTTCTGCTGGCTTGATTTGAAGCAGTGATCTCATTACTCTGTACCTGGCTGTACATTGTTGCTCAGTTGCAGAAAATTTTTGTCACTGGGAGTTTCATCTGATAAAAATTTGTGTTTTCTGCTGAAGACTGCTGTTACAAAAAAAAAAAAAAAAACAAAACTCAAAACTTCAGTAATCAGTGAATTTTAAGAATATATATGACTAAATTATACATTAGAAACATCCTGTTTTGTGGGATGTAACAACAGTGAATCAAAGGAGGTTGGAAGAAGGATTTGAATAGTGTTTAGTGGGAAGAATTTTGAAGTAGTTGAGTAATTTTTAACAAGAATATAAGAGATGGTTTTGTCAGTACATTTCCAGTGATGGTGACTGGATGTTGACTTCAGGCTAAGCTCAGAATGAAGACTTTTAAGGTCATCCATTATAGGAGAAGTAACACATCCAGTGGGTCCTGCTCACCTGGAAATCTCCAGGGAGAGGCTGCAAATGCAGGCAGAGAGGTTCTCCCTGGGGTCACACACAGGAGCATTGACAGCAGCTCACTGGGGTAGGGCCTTTCCCTTATTGCTCCAAAAAATGGATTATACAGCAGTGGCTCCTTCTGCTTCAAAATGTGGAAGGCAGGGAGGGGTAGGTGTGGCTCAGTTCAGTGGCTGCCGTGGAGCTGTAGTTGGGTTTTGTGACTCAGCAGTTTTTTGGTTGAGACGTTGTCATTTTCTGACTTCTGCTCTGCTGCCTCAGCTCCTGTGGAATGATGATCCATCTGCTAAGGTTCTTCATTTGCGGTTGAAATGTTAAATTTTCCTGTTAAATTTTATCAAAATGTGTCACGCTTGCTCTTATTGGAAATGGCTGTATTTTTAACTAATAGTGGTGATGTTGCAAATTCAGCAGGCAAAGTGGGAATAAGTTTGAATAATATCAAATTATACATGGAAAATTCTTGATTAAAACACGGGCTTTATTTGCATCTTAAATTACAGTTTCTCCTTATACAACATTATTTTGCATAAGAGATTACACTGATACACATTTATTTTATTTGTCAAGTATTGACAGAGACAGCTCTTGTTTCCTTTTAGGAATCTGGGTAAAAATGGCTTATCTAACAGTAGTATTCTCTTGGATAAATGCCCACCTCCACGACCACCGCCTCCACCGTACCCTCCCTTGCCAAAGGACAAGCTGAATCCACCTACACCTAGTATTTATGTAAGTAAATCTAGTGGCAGAAGTGCATTGCTGCCTGTCTTTTGTAATTGTTTGGATATCTGAATTACATAATGTAATTATTTTAAAGATGTCCTGTTCATCTCTGAGTTCTAATTACGGTGCTCTCCAGACTGGTATATAGGCAGGAGAAATGCCAGCCTTAAAGAAACTTTTGGGACATAGTTTGACTCTTAAAGTACCTGTAAATTAGGAATTTCAGTAGACAAAAGGAAAAATACTTCAGTTTTTTTACTTTTAGTACTCAAAATGTTGGCAGAATAAGCACACAGTTCATTATATACAATGCACATTATTTAAAAAATGTATGTACATTTGCTTATAAATGAGCAAGTAATTAAACTAAACTCCCATAGCAATCTGCTTCAAAACATAGTGAAGAAAAATGAATAAAAGTTGAGGTGACGTCAGGAACAAAATGTCACCAGGAAAAGGCAGGGTTTAGTTGAGTAGTATTTTCTTATCCAAGCATTACAACTTTTGTTCTGAAAATAAAGTTTCATAATAGCTTTATTGAGCTAACTTCCTTAGTAATAGAAGAATAAATTACAGGATATCCACTTCCTTAATAGCAGCAAAATAAATTACAGTGTGTCCATACAGGCAATGTAAAAAGCTGAAGTTGGCTTTGGTCACCTCAGTTTGGGGACCAGAAAAGGCTGGCACCTGGGTCTGAGTGTGCTGAGAGCTGGGTTAGGATGCAGTGGTGCTTCCAGATGTTTTCCAGGTGTTGCACCCAAACTCATCTGCCTTAATAAAAGTCCATCCCAGCTTTGTTGAGTCCTCACACAGCTGGAAAGTCACCACACTGCCACAGACTGTGCAGTTGTGCCACTCTTTGGGAGCTCCCTGTTGTGTTTTGTTCATTGCTAGAAATGCTTTCAGCATTCTCAAGGATTCCTAGCAATTAAAAAAAAAATCAGGAGGGAGGCTATGGCATAAAATTGAGGTTATAGGTGCAGAGAAGCATAAGAAAATCAAATCAACCTTTCTGGTTAACATGAGATATACCATGAGAGTAGTCTTTTAATTATACTGTTTCTTGTATACATTAGCTGTAAAATTAGCACTTTTTTACTTCTGAAAAGAAACTGTATTGCTCTTCAGAGAATTCTGTAGATTTAGGGAATGTACCAGGCTACTGTCAGATAAAGAAATTAAGTTCAGGAAACCTGAGTTGCAAAGCTGAAGCAACCTGGGAATAATTCTTGCCAAGAAACAAATTACAGTAACAAATTAATTTCAGGAGTGAACCCAGCATTTACCATAGCAGGAATTGTATGGTGTAGCTGTTCATTCCCCACAGTGCAGGGAAATGCAGAAAATTTCTGTTTTCTTTCTGTTATTTCTCTTTTGTTTTATCATTCTTTCTTGTTTTAAAAATAAGGAATAATCTAGATTGATCTGACATCTAATATTCCATTATAATTTTGCAGTTGGAAAATAAACGAGATGCTTTCTTTCCACCTTTACATCAATTTTGTACAAATCCAAACAACCCTGTTACTGTAATACGTGGCCTTGCTGGAGCGCTTAAATTAGGTAAATTTACCTTTTTTTTTTTTTTTTTGTAATTTGGGGAGGAATTAATGTTTTTAAAAAGAAGTCTCTCAGTTCTTAGAAGTGGATATTTTTTTTCTATAATACTATTTTACCTGTATATTCCAAGTCGTTAGGATAATTTTTCATTTCTCAGTTTGCTGTTGTTTCTAATTTCAGTCTTGTCAAAAAAACACTCACCACAAATACAGCAGATTTTGTTGAGCCCAGTGGGGAACTGAGCTGTGGATATGGAAGTTTACATCCAGACATTTTCCTATAAGAAACTGGATGCATGTCTTTGTGTTTAGATCTAATGATCTGTAATTTGACTGTGTGCAATATTTTGAAGTCTCTAGGTAGATAAACTACCACTGCTGGTAGGGAACGTGTTTTATGATGGAAGTAAATTCATTAAGCTCTGCTCTGAAAAATACTTTGTTGGTAATAGGTTTGAACATTGTTTGCTGATTTGTTTAGCCAAGGCATGTAAAATGTTTCTTGTAAAATAGTCCATGGCTGCCAAGTTTTTTTCTAATTTTCTACTGGATATGTGGAGGAAAGTTTTTTGGATGTTAATAATTAACATTCAGGTGGACAGTGTTGTGCAGACTTAGGTGGTAAAAATGATTTTAGACTAAACTTTTGATAACTTCAGGCATTTTCCTGAAATTGTTTTATTTTATTTTACCTTCATTTATTAATTTCATTGCTATTAATTAGATCTAGGACTCTTCTCTACTAAGACATTGGTAGAAGCCAATAATGAACACATAGTAGAAGTGAGGACACAACTACTGCAGCCAGCAGATGAAAACTGGGACCCCACTGGAACAAAGAAGATCTGGCGTTGTGAAAGCAGTAGATCTCATACAACAATTGCTAAATATGCACAGTACCAGGCCTCCTCATTCCAGGAGTCTTTAAGGGTAAGTTAATTGCTATTTTCAAGTTATTCACAAACTCCATACTGACTCTGGAGCCAATTAATAATGGCTGTTGGGAAAAGCAGAAACTGCTAAGGAAAAAGAGACATTTCCATTAGCATGAAGAGCACAGGTAAATTTTCAAAATCTGTTTTGAATAGAGGAACAAATAGTATATTGTTCTTCCCAAATGCTTAGTGTAAACTTAAGTTTAATAATATTAAACTCTTGGTTATTACATACTTTAAAAGTTTGTTAGTTTAAGCTTTTATATTATAATGTCAAAATTCACATTAAAATATTTAGGACTTGAGGCTTTTTTACAATTTGGATTGCTTCTAATTTCACATGTTTTGAAATCAGATTTCTTTGTTCTTCCCACTCTTCTGAATTAATTTGGATGTGGCTTATTAGAAGTTTACACTAATACTAGTCTTTTGTTGGGTTCCAAACATAACAGCTCATATTTAGTTTAGAAGTTTTTAGGCTTATGTGACAGAGTGAAGTATTAGAAATAATATTTCCCCTTCCTGCCTTGGCAGAGGGGTCGGACCCCATGATCTCCAGAGGTCCCTTCCAACCCTAACTATTCTCTTACTCTGGAATTCTGTGAAATGTGATTTTATTGGTATTTTTAACATTTTATACTGGAGTTATGAGAATATTCTTGAAATTGGCTATGAGCACTCCTTGGAGGCTTATGTTACCTGGTGTTGCAAAAAGATGGGGCTAAGGTAGAACTAAGACAAGGAGATCATTTTGACCAGTTGTTTGTTAGAAAATAGGGAAAAGGTCTTTGTGGGGAATTGACTATTGCAATTTTCACTGCCCTTACACAGAAACAGGAATGATTTCAGTAGGAAGGGAAAGAGAAATTCTAAATTTAAATTTTGTGCATTAGAGGAAAGGATTAGAAAGAAAGAAAATAATTGCTAGTTGAAGGGAACAGAAGGGAATTTAGTCATAAGGCTTTGAGCTGGTAAAGGATGAGGAAAAGAAACAGGAATACCATGGGAAGTGGGGGGCACAGAAATCTTCTAGAACCTGGGATTTTCCTCCCTCTGCCATGATAATAAATTTCAGGAGGATCTTGGCTGAAGGTTTCTGTGCCCCCTGAGCAGTGGCACCAGTGTTCTGTTCCTGAATGTCATTCCAGAGGGGCTGGAGAATGTTACATCACTGGAATATAATAGCTATCTATATCTGTTGATCTATATATTTTTTTTATTTATATATAATTTAGCACATACCACTGAAAGCCTCAGCTTGGGATTTGCACCACAATGTGTCCTGTAGAGTGCTCTGATTTTTTTTCCTCACTTTTACCAACTGGTGGTAAAAATGCAGTACATAAAATAGTTTTTAAGAGTGATGATTTTCATTTTTCCCCTGGAAATTAGAAAGACACTGTACATGTGTCCTTTGCCTAACACTGCTCTGACCTGTCCTTAGGTGACTCTGCAGTGTTTAAATGAAAGCTTTATTTCTTCTTTCTATAGCCACAGTTCTCTTTGGCTTGCCCTAAGTGATCTTTTTTCTTTATTCCTCTAACAGCTATTGCATTGCTTTTCTAACATGTCTTGCAGCATTTGATAAATCCATCATCACTAGGTTCCTTTTTGTTTCTCTTTGTCCTTCATTCAAAGGATGAATAGGACTTTCTCAGGTACACAGGGCACTTTGAGATTTAACAACAATCCCATTCAAAGCCAGAGATCTTTGGACAGAATCCAGACAGCTCCTTCTTCTTTTTGTCTCTTTCCTTCCATGTCCATATACTTGCCAAAATAGAAGTCTTTAGAATAGGGTTTTGAGCACAGTCTGCTAAAAAGATCAAATTGCATCATTTAATACTGGTTGGATTTTTTCCACCAGTCGTGGTCTCAGCTGCTGCTAGTGCTAAAATAGCATATGGCTATGAAAAATTCAAAAGATTTTATATAATGGATTTTATTAAATTAGTTTTATAAATATTAGTCATCCTAATTTCCTGTCAGAATACCTGCTTGACTTTGCAGGGAGGTAGATGTTCTTATTTGAAAATATTAAGAGAATTCTTTAATACTGGATTCCAGGTCACCCTCAGAAAGGAGCAAGCCAATATTCTCATTTCCAGCTTGAATGCAGGCCAGCAGAAATATTTACAGTGTAGACATTTTCTGTTGTCCTGGCCTGAGTGTCATGGAATCTGCAGCCATGAAGAAATTTATTTCAATGCATTTGACTGACTTTTTTTATTTTCTTCACAATGAAGAAATGTTGACATAAAATCTTAGACGTAGATCTTTCAAAGTTTGTGTCAGTATCTTGAAATAAATGTATTTATATCTCTGTGTTATCACTTTATACCTATATATTTTATATGTTCTTTTGTGTATGTATGTATATATACGTGAAAACATTTCAAAATTGCGTTTTATAGGAGGAAAATGAGAAGAAGAGTCACCACAAGGACCACTCAGATAATGAATCCACATCTTCTGATAAGTAAGCGTGTTATAACTCTGTTCATTCTGTAGTTGGTTCTGTGTGCTATTTTCCATCATTCCCTTTTCACATTTGCCTGATCCATTTGTTACATTTGCAGCTCTGGGAGGAGGAGAAGAGGACCTTTTAAAACAATCAAGTTTGGGACCAACATTGACCTGTCAGATGACAAGAAGTAAGTTGATTACAGTTTCTCCTGCTCACAGTGGGATTCTAGATGATGATAATCCTTCTGGAAATCCAGTGTGGTATTCTCAGACATCAGTCAGTCTGCTGATGAATTCCAGTTTCCACATGAAATGGTTACCTTTGCTCTTCAAACTGTTCTTACAAGTCCTTCTCATGCTAAAAAATATTTTCAAACTTCTCTTCCCAGGATTTTTCTTTGTCCAGAAATGAGTTGAAACATTCTTTCTAGTCCTCCTTCTAATTCATTCTCTTTGTTTCATTGTGAGGCTTTAAATTGTTTGGTTGCCACTTTATTACTTCTGAAAACACACAAATTTTTAGTTTTTGTGTAAAAATTGTAATATTAAAGTTTTTTTTTTCTTTTTTGTCTGAAGTTTTGTTATTCATGGGTTTTTTCCTTTAATTCATACTGTCATATGTTTTCACCTTTACATAACTCTTGCTTCTTTATCCAGTAAATATGTAGGTAAGACCAGACCAATGCTTACCTGTGGGTAAGCCATGATACCTCTCAAGAGCCTCAAAACCAAAATTGAGTATTTTTTAAACTATTTATGTGGGTAGAGGAAGGTAGCTTAGAAAATATTGGAAATACTGTGAAAGCATGTTTTTATTATAATAAAAATTATTTGGTTCAATCTCTGGTTAATACACACTTCCATCAAAGATCCAGCATGTCTAAGCTGTGCAGTACAAAAATTCTGATCTAGTTCAGTCATGAGAAAAGAAGAAAAGTTGATGTGTTTGGGGAGTAAGGACACTTAAGATGATGACATCTTTTGTGGCATGGAAGGTCAATGTGTGCATCTGTGGATGTGATTAGAGGTTGCTACAGAATTTTAGATATTGAAGCCATTTTTCTATAAAGGAAATTCTATCTGTAGATGCAAACTAGTTGATAATAAACTGTTACTCTGAGCAAGCCATTGGGAGAGAGACTTCAAATGAAGTTAAGCAAAGCCAACCTGGGGCTCATAGGGACCTGGATTTTGGTACTTGAAGTAGTCCTTGTAGAATCCTGGATGGATGCCAGATCTTCTGATCTGTAGTTTCAGCTTTGGCTACAAAATTATCTTTCCCCTCAACTAGCCTGTCAGATTTGTGATTGTATTTGGAATTATTTTAAAATTGAAAGAGTAACACAGATACCTGTGCTAACAATTTTTTGGAAATGTTTATGTTTCCCAGACTCTTCTAAGAGTTTCAGGGATTCACAGTTTGTCAATTTGCTATTTTGCTGCAGGTGGAAGTTGCAACTCCATGAACTGACAAAACTTCCTGCTTTTGTACGTGTGGTATCAGCAGGAAATCTTCTAAGCCATGTTGGTCATACCATCCTGGGCATGAACACAGTGCAGCTCTACATGAAGGTTCCAGGCAGCAGGACACCAGGTGAATATAATCATCATAATCCCATTAAAAAATCAGGTTCTCCTTTGGGGTGTTGGATTTAAATGCACTGCAGATTTCCCATACTTACAGCATGCCTAAATGGGATAAATACACATATTCAATATTTTTATAGTTCTTACTTAACTGAACTCTGCATGCTCAAAGCACTTAGAGTGGAAATTTCTGGATTTCTGCAGTGCTAGGGAATTGTCCTGTTGACGTCCTGCATGCAACAGTGGGTTCTTTAAGGAGAGAACGTTGGGTTTATAAACATGGACAGTATTTTTATTTTACATACCTTGGAAGCTTCTAGAGGCTTCCCAAGAGGATCTGGTGCAGTCCTAGAAATCAGGGACTTCCACTTTTTTATATTTTTATTGTCTGAGAATAGGACTCAACCCTCCATGATGAATTGTGCTCTGCTGGGGACCTGGACTGGGACTTCAGGAATCTGGAATAAATTTCAGGGTCTTTTTTTTTTCTGAAGTAGATCTGCAGAAAATTCCATTAGGGATTATGGCTCAGTTTTCCAGCTGTCTAAAGAAGATAAAATACTGGGCATTTCTACATGAATTTTGAAATATCTTTCAGAAAGACTTTTGTACTCCTTGTCTGTTTAGTGCTTGAAGTCACAAAGTTTTGCACTGACCAAGACTGTCAGGAGATAGCATGAAACACAAAATCTGAGCTTTTGAAGTATTTGTTTCTACAGGAGGTAGGAACTGCTGAAATATTGGTCAGATCCCCAAGATTGGTAGTTCCAGTTTTGTTTTCCACAAACTAACAAAAGCAGAATTCTCATATCACTGGTAACTTAACTGTGTGAAGCACCTAAATAGTGTATGTAAGTGTCATATAAAATACATAAAAATACTTAAAATGTGGTGTAAGTTTTTTTAGAAATTGTGTCTTTGCATTTCCTGGCACTGTTTTGATAGAAAGGCCTTGCATAAAGTGTGTTTACTTTTGTCTTAAATTTCAGGTCATCAAGAAAATAACAACTTCTGCTCAGTAAATATAAATATTGGTCCAGGTGACTGTGAATGGTTTGTTGTCCCTGAAAGCTATTGGGGTGTCATGAATGACTTCTGTGAAAAGTAAGCTGGACATGAAGTTTTTCTCTTACTTTTATCAAATTTTTTGTGCCTGTCTCAGATCTGAGGGGGGAAATTACTGAGGGTGTTCAAAGGGGATATTATGGGTTTTCCATGAAGTCAGAAAAGTCTTTTAAATGCAGGTCAAAATGCAAAATCTAGAGTTCATACAAAATACCACATTTGTACAATATACAGAAGCTTGGGTTGCCTTTGACAAAACAAAAGCAGAATTCTCTTGTCAGAAGCAAATAAAGAGTCACTGGTATTTTGGCATGTTTTCTTGTTGCATTTAGAGTGAAAGCCTAATTTGTTCAGACCCCAGGAGGTGCTGTGGCAGGCTTTGCTTAGACTTACATATGTGTAACACCCTGGAAAAGCTGAGGTACCCTGAGCATTGGGGAACTACTCAGCCACCTCTAAGATTAGGATTTCTCTGCTGTGCCTTGTGTAGAGTGGTTTTTAAAACAAACAGAACAATACAAAAATAAAAACAATACAAACAATACTTGTTTGTACGTGTATACACAAAAATAGAGGGAGCATCAGTTGTGTCCCCTAATCATGCCAGTACTCAGACAGGAGGCTCTGAGGTTGATTCTGTGGAAGATTTTTCTTACCCAACTGGGTCTGGATTAAGCTTTTGACATCAGAACTTTTCCAGAGCTCTGTGAATTCATCTCAGTGTCTCTGTATTTTCTGCCTGCCTACTGACAGCTGTTCTTATTACATCCACCCTTAAAAAGATCATCTCAAAAATGTAATTTCCACTGATGGAATAGTGATGTCTCTGGAGCAACAGGCCTCGTTACTTGCATGTCACTGTTCTTCTGAGGCTGACAGAGAAAGTGAGAGCTTGGTAACCTCACAAAATGTCTACAGTGCCTCTCCAAAGGCACTTGGTTGTCTTTGAAAACTCTGCATTGCAAATAATCTCTCATGGTGCAGTATAAAAGATTGTAATAGTGAGATAAGGATAGGAGAGGAGTGTGGATTTTGCATAACCATAGGGGAAGACTTCATAGTTAGGAAATTCATATGGAGGCGTTTTTCCATGCTGCTCAGGAGGGTCAGCAGTTCTTGGCTGAGAGCACAGACCCATGGACCACAGTTAAAATGTTGCTTGTTGTGTGGGCAAGCTGCACATTGGGCAATGTGAGTACGTGTTCAGAACAAAAAACATCCTTGGGAGCTGCTATGGTCTGTCCAGGAGGCCAGGCAGTGATGGAAAAAGCAGCTTTGGCCACCAGTGCCACAGTGGATCTGAGCAAGGGTTAGTCTGCCTCAGCATCAATAAAACACTGGGAAACTTAAAGGAAAATAGAACCTAACTGGAAGCTGTAAACTGACTTCACATGGGCAGGTGGATGGGAAGGTGTTCTAATGTATTGCAGGCTGTGAAATGTGGAATTGTGGTCAGGAATTTTACAGATGACACTTCCCTTTTGGCTACTGTTTGTGGGTCACTGAACACATTCATGGTGATGCTCATTTTTCACAGGTAGTTTTATTGAAGTGTCTGTCACTAACGTTCCACTGGGAAATGCTGAAGACTTTATCTTTGCTCTTGTTTCAGGAACAATATGAACTTCCTAATGGGATCTTGGTGGCCAAACTTGGAAGATTTGTATGAAGCCAATGTCCCAGTTTATAGATTTATTCAAAGACCAGGGGATTTGGTGTGGATAAATGCTGGCACTGTTCACTGGGTTCAGGCCATTGGCTGGTGCAACAACATTGCCTGGAACGTTGGCCCTCTCACAGGTATGTGTGAGCAGTGCCTCTGCTGAGCTCTGTGTAGGTAACATATTACTGCACATGGCACAGAACCTGCCAGTTCTTACTCATTTGCCATGCTTTGCTAGATGAAAAAAACCCCAATGTGTTGTATTTTTAAAATATGACAGCTTTTTTTGAAGCTTTAAAGAATTCCATTGTGAGAGGAAGAGAAAGCAGCAAGAATGTAGCCTTGGCACTCAGGCTTTGAATGGGCTTGTAGAAGTAAAATGTGTGTATTAATTTATATACTGTCTTCTTAGGACATTCTTAACTTTTTCTCCCAGATTTGTTCTACCCAGCAAACTGCACTATGGATTTCATATAAATTAAAGGACTAGTGCTCTAATATTGGTGGGAGAGTGGGTACCTAATAACTCTTTGGTGAGAGCATCAGGAAATGCAAACAGCTGTAAAATATAATTCATAAGGAACATTTGGTTTCTTAGACCTACCACTCTAGAATTCTTCAGTTTTGATCCATGGTCTTGGAAGGATTTTTATCTGTGAGTGTGGAAGGAAATTCTGCTACTAAGGCAAGAGTCTGTCAAGTGTTTGAAGAAAATGTACTTCCAAAAAAACTTCTGTTTTCTTAAGTAGTTTAAAATATGTCTTTATATGGTACAATAAAGAGTGCATCTCTAGGATTGTGTGATTGACTGAGAGACCTCTCATGTTCAGTCACAGTAAATTTTGTAAAACATTTT
Organism: Melospiza georgiana; assembly: GCF_028018845.1. Lineage (NCBI taxonomy): Eukaryota > Metazoa > Chordata > Aves > Passeriformes > Passerellidae > Melospiza > Melospiza georgiana. The sequence continues at coordinate 114,029,149 of NC_080431.1, forward strand.
TAAAAGGAGGGTGGTGTGAGTAGGCTGCTTAATGAAAAAGTCTGACTCACTTCATCTCTCAAGAAGAGATTATATACCACAGCAGTGTAGAATCATGATAAATTGTGAATAGACTTGAGATGCAGACATTTCAAACCTGGATTTTTTTAATCTGGAATATTTTAAAATTTACTAATTCACCATTTTTGAAATACCTGCTCCATGTTCCACAAAGAAATCAAACACTTGCCAGTAACTTGTCTGCACAGGTATTTGTTGCTGTTGTGGCATTGTGTGTTCTCTCAGCATCATAAATACACTTTTTAAGACATTTCAAAGAATAGAAATGCAGTTGGAATGAATGGCTCATTGTGAAGGAAGTTTAGCTGTTAGAGATATAAATTACTAATTTAAACAGAGTGGTCTGGGCTGATAATTGTTCCTCCCCTGAGTGATGGCTGTGCTGTGTGTGTTTGTGCAGCCTGTCAGTACAAGCTGGCAGTGGAACGGTACGAGTGGAATAAGCTGCAGAGCGTGAAGTCCATAGTGCCCATGGTTCACCTCTCGTGGAATATGGCTCGGAATATCAAGGTCTCAGATCCAAAGCTTTTCGAAATGATAAAGTAAGTTTTTGTTGATTTGAAGATTTACTGTGCCCTTTTCCTCTTCACACATAAACCAGTGGTTGATTTATAAATAGTTCTTTGCAAGGCTTTTCTGTTCCTGGGAACCAAACCAAAGTTACTTAAGATTCTGTTTTTCAAGCACAATATTTATATCCCTAATTTTATATCTATATGAAATACTATACATTAGTATATATGATAAAATATCTAAATACATAAAATTTATATATATAAATTATATATATATATTTTATGTATAAAATATATATTATATATAAATTGTATGTATTTATATATAAATTTATATATCAATATATAAAATTATATATATATTTTATAAATTTATAAAATATATGAGAAATATATAAAAGTATAATATATATAATTTCAAACACAATCTTTATATCCCTAATATAATATTTGTATCCCTAATTTTATTCTGTTTTATATGATGTTATTTTGGCATAGCTTTAGAATCATCCGTGTAACTTTTTTTAGTTAAATGTGCCATAGATTTTATTCAACAATTTAAAGCAAAATGGCTTTGATCACAGCAGCTGTTTAGTATATATCATCAGAAATAGGAAAATCAGGTCATCAACTCAAATATTTGAATTGGAATATATAGTCATTTTTACAGCAAAGTTAAATTCTGCATTTCTAGAACCTGTAGTTAGTGAACTCATGTTGTCATTTGGAGATCCAGTATAAATCTTTTAGATCTTTATCTCAAGTAGGAACTTGAGACCCTCCTTCCCTTTGCTGTTCTGAACAATGAATTGGTTGATCTGTAAAATGATAATTGAGTTTAGTGACATTTCTCATATGCACATTCCAAAATGCAGGAATGTTCCAGGCTTCAAGCATCTGTAGTGATTTTCTTCAAAGGGTGCAACTTGAAGAAATGTAAATCACATTGCACCATACTGAGGTTGGGGACTGAATGAACATTTCTAACATCTAACATAGATTTGTCTTAAAGTGGGGGAATGAATTCCAAAGCATATTACTCATCATGAGAATCCTCTGGTAGCAGCACACTCTGCTTTGCCTGAGTCTCTACCAAGGCACTTTTGAGCCCTTCTTAGTCTTACCAACATACTGGATCAACAAGCATTGTATCCTTTTATTATTTGCCTTGAAATGGGCTTTAAAAAATGGGTGAATTAATTTGTGAAAAAAAGGGCAAAGAAAAAGAGTGTCTTTTTTTCCCAATGGGATTTTGTTGGTGACATCTGAGTGCGACATCTTTTTACAGTAGAAATTTAATTTAGTCTTGAACATCTGTTGCAGAATGGTGGCATTGGGGAAATGTTAAATTTGTAAGAACTGAGAATGTTGGAAGTTGACAACAGGGAGGTTTGTACTAACTCTAAAGCTTGATTATAGGGTAGCATTTGTGTGTGAATACTTTTCTAAAATCTAGGAACTGATACTCAGGGTAAATAAAGTATTTGCTGAAGGCCTGGCAGTCCTGCCCCTTCAATTAAACAATTAGTGCTCATATTCCTAATGCCAGCTGTCATAAAATGGAGAAGAGAAATTGAGTTGTTAGAAATGAGAAACAGGGGAATATGCAGGAGAGTGTGGGAGGGAGAAAACCAAAAAATCCATTTAAAAATACCAAATCCACGAGCTTCACTTTTATCTTTATTTATATAAAATACATATAAAGCCCAACAGACATCTATTGTAAGGCTCAAAGCAGTTCTGGAATGTTCTTAAAAAATACGATTTTGGTATTTTGGCCACTTGTAATTTTGCATTTGCCATGGTTTTGGGTTTGAAAGGAGAAGAATGTGACTGAGCACAGCCTCCTTCTCCAAGAGAATTGCTTAAAAGGTTATGGAGAAACACAGAGGACAAAATGGTAATTTGCTGTTGTCTTGCAGGCTGACAGCAGCCCAGCTTTTTCTAGCAAGAGACTCAAACTTTAGTGTATATTACAAATAAACAGAGGTGCTGAGGAGCAGATAGAAATTCTGGATGTCCATGTGCATTCACTTTTTCCAGTCTACTGAAATAATTTCCAGTTTAGTTGGATTAAGCCTCCCCCATCCAGGTTAGTTGTCAGCCAAAACTCAAGTTCCTGCTGTGGCTGCAGAGGGGAAAAAGAGGGGATGATTAGCACTGGTTTGTGAAGTCCAGTAGCAGCAGCCTGAGATAACTTTTTGTTGTGGTCACTCCTGTAGCTCTGGAATAACAGTTCCTAGAAATCAGTATCAGCAAAGCCTGTGTCTGACCTTGGCTTTGTAAACACCCTGGAAATGCAGAAACCCTCATGAATTTCCTTAAGAGAGAGAAGCAGTTGCATAATTTTCCTGTGGGCTCCTTGTCTTCAGGAAAAACCATCTGGGATCATGGCTGTTGTCCACAGCACCTGGATTTTCTGTGTACAAAAAGTGACATTTGTGAGTTATGTGTATGGGAGTCTATGCATATGTATAAAATGCTGGAAAAAATAGACATTTTTGATGGAGCTGGTTGAATTTCATCTTGGATAGCTGGCTTCATTGTCATCAGGAAATAAAAATAAGTGACACAGCTGTCATCTTTTTGCTGAGCACAGGTCTGTCAAAAATTGCATGTCAAAGATACATAAAGTGTTAAGGGACTTTTATCTCTGGGACTTCTTAGGTATCAGCATATTACAAAAGATTAACTCTTGGAAAATGATAAAAATCCAGCTTTTAATTCCGTTTGAAAGATAAATACAAATATGTCTTAGTGGGCTGTGTGAAAGTAACCACTGCAGAGTCAATAAACTAAAGTTTGAGCATAGATATAAGTATTGGGAACCAGGTTAGTGATGAAAAGAAATGGAGTAGCAGAAGAGGAAAAGTAATAGAAGGAAACTTTGCTTTTGGAAGAAATCTGATGCCTCGTTATATTTTTAGTTAATGTGCAGCTCAGTGCTGTCTTTCAGGATAAAAGTCAAAGAGCAAAACCTGAAACTTTCTCATGAGATATTTTTAAAGATTTGGTTTTAACAGTAGAAGCGTGAGCAGGAACACAGCAGAACAAATTATTTAAAACTTGGCTGAGGGAGGACAGCCCTCACAAAAAGAAAAATTAACTGCAAACCTCTTAGATGGGAGCCAGAAGGACTTTTACAAATGCCTCTGAGGAAGAGAAGAATTTTAGAGGTAGAATGAGCATAGTAATAAAAGCTTAAAAAATTAATTCCAAAGTAACTGAAATACTAAGTTCTATTACAGAAATAGTTTCAGAAATGTAAAAGAACATGACATGAGAGAAATAATTTTGCACAAAATCATGAAGTTAGGTAAAATACTTTTAAGTATCAGGGAAGATGTATTACTGGAAGGTACAGAGAGATCAGTTCTGCATTGCCATTGGGATGGTCTCCACACTTTTGAGAAGTTTTACTGAATATCTAAGTATTCAAATGGCTTTATCACTGCCCTTCTAGAATAAATCAGGATTATGTCCCTTTTTAATTCTCTTCTGTTGAATATTTGAATTTGACTGGGCATGATTTACTCTTATATTTATGCCATACCTGCAAAGAATTTGAGAGGGGGAATGGTCTGGATTTTCTTCAATTGAATTCTCACTGTACCAGAGTAAAAACTGGCCTGCAATAATAAAAGCTGACCCCACTGAACTTGCACACTGTCACTTTGCTAGGAACTTTTTTGGCTTTCTTAAGGCTTCCCAAACATCAGGAAATTGTGCTGCATATTCACAGTGATAGTTTGTATGCTTTCTTTCATATTTAAATGCATGAAATAGTTAACATTTACATTTTCAAGTTTCATTACTACGACCTGAATTTTATCCAAGGAAGGGGAGTTCACCTTCAAGCTATTGTTTTCTGCTTTGTTTGTGAATTTGGCAGCATTGCAGCACTGTTGTAAAAGAGTTCATTCTGGGCAGGTATTTTTCACAACTGTAGTAATAGAAACCACTTTGAACATAATAACACTTTGAAAAGTCTTTGGAAGTCAGGAGTGGAGAACAATGGTGGCCCGTGTGCAGGTGTGCTTGCATTGCTCTTTGGGATGCCCAGAGACTTTTCCAAGTAACTTTTCCAAGTAGAAAAGAAGAATGGTAGCTTTTAAGTTTATTTTAAATAATCAGGCTGTGTTGCATAAATGAATGTTTTCCAAAATTATTGAGCTTGTCAGGAGCACAATAACCCAACACTTGAATGAATTAATACTTCATCTGTCACCTGTGGTTGGCCTTAACATCATAACTCACATTCACATCAAACTTCAAAAGTGTTTAAGGAGTTACAGCTTAATGAGCTGCATAATTTTCTTGGAATTGGGTACATGAAAATGAGATGTTTAACAGAGAAACACATTTTCAGTTTTGTGTTACCCTTTCAGTGAGGGTGTTAGTGAAGCCATAGTGAAGCCACTGTTTTTAGTGAAGATGAACAGTCTGAGTGTAAAACAAGAGGAGAGTATTTCAAAATCCTGGAATTCTATTAACTACTTGGAAACACATGAAAGAAATAAGTTTTTTAAAAATAGGGAATGTATGTATTACATGTTTCAGGCTCTAATGGGAGAAGGTTCAAGTTGAAAACACTATTAGAACTCTTGAGCACTTCATTTTCTGTCCAGTGTTTGTTTTTACCCTTAATGTTTTCAATCTTCCTTCTGCTTCTAATGAGCATGTAACATAACCACCCTGTGGAGGAGAAAATTGAAGGCTGCAGAGGCTGCAGCTCAAATAAATAGGGTAGCTGAGAGCTAAAATTATTGTAAATAACATTGTAATTTAGAAATTTGGCGACCTATTTTGCCAGCTTTTTTTCAAGAATACACATAGCTCATAAAATGCTGGAAAGCAAGTTACATTTTCTTGTAAGGACAAGAACTGTATAAATTGTGACATAAAATAATTTAGGTATTTTTTGCCTTTACAGGAGGTATGACAGGAAATTGTGGGTTTTAATTTGACATTTGAACAGTTATTCTCTTCATTCATAAAATAAATGCTAGAATTGTTTTTTGTGTTGATTTTTTTTTTCCTAGTACCAACCTGTCCTTTTTCCTTTTTCATGGGAGAAGATACATGTTCATAGATTCCATTCCCACTGTGTGTAAAATGATTCCTGGGGTTTCAGAAAACTTGGGATAATAAAGTTTTAATAGTGCAGAGAAAGTAACAGGAGTTTTAGGATGCTAGAAGAGTCCTTTGGATCAGACTATAGTCACACAAAATGTAAACAGCTATGCTGAACTTGGCAGTTCAACATTACTTTTTGCTGAAAAAGTTATGGTTCAAAATAAAATACATGGATTGCTTTTGAAAACACATTGTTCTGTTGGGCTTAAAAGAGCATTGATGTATTTCAGTCAAAAATGAAAGGTACAGCCTGTTTGCAGTACCTGAAAGAGGTCCAGAAGCACAAGGTCTGACTTTTCCCCAGTCATGAGTCCAGTGATTCTTTCTAGGCAGCTGTTTCTGAAATCCCAGAGGAGGAGCAAGCTCCAAGTGCATGGAATTGGAAGGAGCTGAAGCTTTCTTGAGTTTTGCTGTCCAGTTGAATGTTGAACTGAGCACACAACTGCTTTTGCTTGCAGGTACTGCCTGTTAAGAACTCTCAAACAGTGTCAGACACTGAGGGAAGCTCTGATTGCTGCAGGAAAGGAGATTGTCTGGCATGGACGAGCAAAGGATGAGCCAGCTCATTACTGTAGCATTTGTGAGGTCAGTGAAAATATGTTGGGTCATCTACTCTTGTAATATTTATTTAAATTTTGCTCTGTCTTTTGTTGTTAATGATATTTAAAGTTTGCTTCTAAGCTGCAACATCTGCTCTGTGCTGTAAGCACATCTGTGTGATGCAGTGGTGCCTTCCAGGAGCTCATCCAGATGTTTTTCTAGACATGGGCTGTATTTTGCTGAAAGCTCTCCCACAGCACTTCGACAACATTGTTTTTCATTGGGTCGATTTTCAATTTTCAGTTATTATAAAATGTTGTTATCCCTTCCTGCATAAAGTTTGATCTGCCGAGCTTCATTTTAAAGGTATATTCAAATTTCATATTCATTTGTGTTGGTCTTCCTTTCAGAAGTCACCAACACACCCAGAAGAGAGAGAACTTAAGTCCTTTTTTTCTGTAGGACATACATTTTGCTGAATTTTTTAATTCTACTTACTGTTAATAGTCGCTTCAAAGTATTAGATAATAATTTTCATTAAGTTTAAAAGAAAATAACATTTTCCTACCCTCTGAAAATCAGTTTCTAGTTATCCTCTGACAGAGCCTCTTGGGTAGGATGAGCATGTGGCTCAGTAATAAGGAAACAACAAACTTCTTTAGCAGACAGTAAGAAGGAAAAATAAGTATAATTTTTTGAAATCCTCATTCAGCAAATGAATCCTGCTTTGTCAATATTGACCCAAAGCTTTCCCATGGTGCTGTTCATGCAGACACCCTAAGTGTAATATTAGCAGTGTTACACTGCTTCTCTTCTCTGCCCAAACCTTAGGAGAATAGATTTTCCCTGAACAAATCTAATTTTTCTCTTTGCATGCACAGGGTAAGCTTGTAAATCTTGAAGAAAGCACTGTTTTCATGGTTTTAACTTTTTAAAAAATGAAATTGTAACACTTGGCTTTCTGTTTCCTGTCTAATAGGTGGAAGTCTTTGATCTGCTTTTTGTCACTAGTGAGAGCAACTCTCGGAAGACCTATGTTGTACATTGCCAAGACTGTGCACGAAAGATAAGCACGAACCTGGAAAACTTTGTGGTGCTAGAACAGTACAAAATGGAGGACTTGATGCAAGTCTATGATCAATTTACATTAGTAAGTCAAATTAATAAGTGGGTGCATAAATACATTATTTGTAAAGCAGTTGTAGACTGTCTTGGTGCTCCCCTGTATGAGTACCACGGACTTTCTGATTCAAATGGAGGTTTGGGTTGTGTGTGATATTTGCAGAACAAAACCTGAAGAGTCAGAATTGTGTTGAATACTACAGTAACTTACTGCAGAACATAACCACTGAGTTTTCAGGAAAAGTATGATGTTACAATTCATAAAGTTGTGGCTTTAAAAATCCAATAGAGATCACCTGAAGACCATAACTGGATCAGATGGAGATGGGAAGAATCAGGACAGTGAAGCTTGGAGAAACTAGCACCAGGTTCAAGAGCATCTCTAATACATTGGTTGTGGTATGAAGTCAGTATAGCAGCAGAGCATCCTATGCACTCAGACCCCTCCTTCCCCTTCCCCACCCATCCCCTCCCAAATCAGCACTGTCCTTCTGCTTAGCAAGTGGATGCTCTCAAACAGTTCTGTCTCTTGGCTTGGGGCCTCCTTTGCATTTCAATTTAAAGCAAAAAGCCTCTTTGCCATTATAGCTCTGTGCTATATATGGCAGCCTCCTGCTTTGAACTGCATCAGCACAACTGTCCTAACATTTCACCCAGGTTTCATTGTTCCAGGCAAAGATGGCTTTTTTTGTAACCACAATGAAAGTGATGCTGGATGTATTGATAAGCCTTGGCTTTCTGTCAGAGGAGACAAGCATTGGACTAAGTGTTATGGGAATTTCATGTTGGGTTTAATATGACAGCCCAGTAAGGGCTGTGCCTTTTGATTCATTTTCAGGTGCTGCAGAAATGTGTGTTTAGTTATTTCATGTGTTGGTAGCATGCCAAGTTGTGACTTTCTGAGTTAAGGCCTCAAGGTTCATCAGTAGAGGCTGGCCAAAGTGTGGGACCATGTCCTCTGAATTTAATTCTCCTCATTAGTTCCACAGACCCTGGGTTGGTTAAACTTCAGTTCATGCTTCTAGAAGGTCACTGTCATTATAGTCTGTGAAATGCTGCAATTTCAAGTGATGATCTGTTATAGAAAATCATACAAATAAACACCTGCTCTCAGATGCTTCATCCAGTTGAGTGGAAATGGGCAAGAATGTTTCTGTATGGAGATGAGAGGGAGGGAGGGGTATTTTGTTGTCTGTGCTTATACACTGTATAGGTAACAGTGATGATTCTGTCCCTAGAACAAGGGTTCTCAACCTGTGAGTAGCTCCTTCCCCCACCAAAACCTAAGGCTAAGGACATTGATAATTGTTCTTGTATGAAGTTGCTGTGCCATTCATTTCTTTCAAAGGGGATACACACTCAGTTGGGAAGAGTCATAGCCCAGAAGTGACATCTGTCAGATGTAGGAGGAGAGTTAAGGTTTGTTGTAAATCACAGGATGAAGATAATCTCAGCTGGCAAAGGTGAATTAGGCCAGAGAGAGACTGGGGTAAAGCACCAGGAGTAAATGAGCCAGTGTTAGAGTTCCATAGCTGGGTATTCTAATATGATCTAAAGTGTCTTTAGTGACTGTGAGGAGCTTTTTGAAGGGATTGCACAGATGAGCAGGAAAAGAGGAGGAAATGCCATCAGAGACTCAGTACTCCGATGGAATGCCACAAAGTGCAGAACTGGGAAGCAGTTAGGTGATTTTCTGGGCCTCCTGGCAGGTGGCAGGAACAAGACTCCTCATTTCATTCTTGATGCACTTTGTCCCCATGTCAGAGAATCTGAGACCCCTTCCACAGATAGATACCTTAACCTTAGAAGGGTATTTTACTGCTCAGGTAGAGGGGAGGAGGGAAAATGAAGCCCACAGACTTTGGAGAGCCACAAATGGACCAACTCCCCATTGGTAAACAGGTTGAGAATCCCTGTTTTAGTTTGTATAAAGATATATCAATACTGAGGCCACATGGAGCCCTTTGCTGCCACAGTGGGACTTGGGGCTGCTCACATCATATTAACACAGACATCCCCACAGAATACTCCAGTCTGCAGTACAGGCAAAATCCTAATGCAGAGTGTTCATAAAATACATGTTGTATTTGAGTAAGGTGGAAAAAAAATGCCACTGTTCTCTCTAAAGTGTCCTGAAGTGTAAAATGAATAGTGTGTGTGACTTTTAAACTCTCATGGTTACAGTTTGTGCAGGTCTTAGTTAAACAGAGAGTTTTGCACCCTTGTAGAAAAGGTAATTTAATGTTTTCTCTTTCAGGCTCCTCCATTGCCATCCTCCTCATCTTGACATTTTTTCATGGACATTAAATGAAAACTTTTCTGATATTCAGGAAGTGACCCAGTTCTGCACCACTGATTTTTGTAGCTATCCCGTAAGGCTGCTGGCTGAAAGCTGTGTCTATGCAACCTTCCAAGTGCGGAGTGTCAACCAACTGGACAGGAGAGAGCACTGCCTCCTACTCCAGAACTCAAAACAAATAAAGCTCATCCAGCTGTACTTCAAAAAAAATAATTCCATGTTTTGTATATATCTGACAAAACTGGCAACATTATACAGACTACTGACTTGAAGACCACCTCTTTTGTATTTCTCTGTTTCTGGGCTGATGAGTTGGTTTCATCCATTTTTCCCCCTTCAGAATTTCCCTTGGAAAAAGTACTAGCTTAGCTGGTCATTTCTTTGTAAGGTAGTTAGAAATTTTAAGTCTTTCTTTGGGCAACTTTTTTTTTCTTTTTTTTTTTTTTTTTAATGTGAAGAGTTAGGTGATATAAATTTTTTACTGCTTTTATGTTTTTCTGTCTTGTTTTGAAACCATGACGGTTACACTTTTGGTTCCTAAATAAAATTTAAAACAATTAACAGCCAAGTCACAAAGATAAATGGGTTGCACATAGACTAAGGAATAAACTTCAGATTTGTGATTTTTGTTTCTAATCTTGATGTAAATTTACACTATTTATAAATACATATTTATTGCTTGAAAATATTTGTGAATGGAATGCTGTTATTTTTTCCAGATTACCTGCCATTGAAATTTTAAGGAGTTCTGTAATTTCAAACACTACTCCTATTACATTTTCTATATGTAAATAAAACTGCTTAGCATTGTACAGAAACTTTTATTAAAATTGTTTAATGTTTAAAGTTTTTCTATTGTTTGAGTTTTAAAAAGATTTTATGTACAGTGCCCAGTTTTTGTTCTTTTTTGAATCTGATTATATATATTTTATATATACTCTTGTGCTTGTGTATATATATAATATATATAGAAACTCGAATATAAATATGTGTATAAAGATTTAGAGACTAAATTTTTCTCATTTTAAGTTTTACATCTATGGTAGATTTGAGGTGTCTACTGTAAAGTATTGCTTACAAAAGTATGATTATTTTTAAAGAAATATATGGTATGTATCCTCAAGACATAGAATGACCTTCAGACTGGTTTATTGTTAAATTGCACTTTTTGCAATAACAGACCAATAAATAGTTGCTGCCAAAATGTAGTAGTAGAAAATAAGTAACGGCTAAATTTTAAAGCTCTTCAAGAAAATACCGACTTTGACAGGAAGTTTGGCACTAGTTTTAGAGGAGGAATGAAGAAGATTGAGTTTTGGTGGGGATGTTCTCTAGATTTCAACCAAATTGCAACTTATATATTACAATATGTTCTATTAACAATTTTAAAAGTTAAGACTGAATCATCTTGGCGTCATTGTTGACCCCAAAAAAAGGACATTGTTTTGTGGTATTCTATTGTATTTTCACATATTTTGTAATACGAATTCACTGGTAAATTTTTGAAGCACTAGGTTTATTTAGGACAAGTTTATAATATATCATTGTAACAGTTTGCAGTTTTAATGATGGTATTTATTTTAAGTTGCTCCTTTCTCATTAGCTTCTTGAAAATGCATTAAATCTAAATTTCAAAATTGATAGCTTCCTTATCGATCAGAGTTGACTGATGCAGAAGGTTCTGCATCAAACACTTTCTCATAATTTCTCATTAGTGGGGTATGTTAGTGGTTGCATTGTTAAATTTTTTGTAATCAATGTGAAGTGTTCCAGGCACAGAGCATGCAGATAGTTCCTTTTTTTGAACAAGAAGAATCGCCTCTTATGTTGTAGCTTCAAACTGAAGGGTGTTTTAATGAAGAATCAGCACAGTTTATCTAATGCTGTTACAACAGTTTAACCACAGGTAGAGCTGACTTTCTTGCTAGTTCTCACTAGTTGGACAAAAGGGTGTAGAGATTAAAGAAAAGCATAATGAAATGTTCTTGCCAGCAAAATTATCAACTAGCAGTTAGGAAGCCAGTATTTGCAGTTCTGTAAAGGTGTAAGTCTCAGCTCTTGATAACAAACTCTACAAATCATAATTTTTTTTTTACTTATGTATTTTATGCAGTCATAAATATTGTAATCTTGACAAACCATGCTGCAACTGAAAAGCTACTCCTTTAAAGTAGTCTTAAACCCAAATAAAAGCAAGATACACTTACCTCAACTAATGGTAAACAGAAGGTCCTCATTTCTCAGTGCTATAAAAGAACATTGCTAATTAGGGAAAGAGCTACTGTGTGCTAATCAGAAGGGCTTTGTACCTTTCCTCCCCTTTGGAAAAGAGGATATGGCATTGCCAAGGAAGAATATTCATATTTTGCCAATGAGCAAGTAGACCAAATCAGTAGAGCATCAGGCAGCATTCCTCGTGCTGTGGGAAGGGTTGTCATGAATTGGAATTGCTGCAGGGCTTTAATATTTTGCAGTTTCCACACTTCTTAATCCCACTCTGCTCCCAAGCAATGGACAGTTTGGATTGATAAGCTGCTATGATTTAGAATGCTTTTGTTTCACCTTATTAAAAAAGCACAAGTTAATATTTCGTCAGTCGTACTTCTTAAGAAGCACTTTCTGCTTCTTCAGTTACAAAGCACACGATGCCAAGTGAGGCATTTGTAATCTCTGGGTGTCTCCAAGCATCAGGAGTTGGGCAGGGTGGGGGAGGCTGGAGTCTGGAGCTGAACTTTCCAAGGAAATTTGGTCTTGGGGCTCTTGAGCTCCACAGCTGAGCCCTACTGCAAGTGATTCTGACCTGCTTGGAGCTACTACTTGTATTAGCAGGCAGGTTTAAGATGGAGATGGCCAAAGATGTGGCAGATTTGTTGCAAGAATTTTCATGAAGTTACAGGCTGAGAGAAGAATGATACTGTTAGATGGATAAAACCGGAGATAAAAATAGTTGTTTAAAAAAATACCACAAAGTTGAATTACAGATAAGAAGGAATCAGAAAGTAAGAGCAACATTTGCTGCTGAGCTATGGGTCTTAGAACTGCCCTTGAGGAGCTTGACAAAAAGGGATCCTTAAATGAGGAAATAAATAGTTGTGTTTGTGAGCTTAATTAAGTCCTTCCCTAAATATATTCAACAGCATTTGATTTTAAAGCTTTCCTCTGGATACACAACTTGGGAGCAGTTTATCTTTGCTTTTTTGGAGAAGTCCTACCAGTGGTTAGTCTAGCAGTAGTTATGTTGGTATCTATATATAAAATATTTAGATAAAAGTCACTAGAAAGTGAAAAGTATCTATTGACAGGAAATCCCAAAGTTTCCTGAATTTGTGTGGCAGAGGACTTGCGGATCCTAAAGACAAAGTACCCTGAATCTGTGCCTTGCCATGTAGAAGAAGGACTTTCCAGTAGCATTAAAGTCATGATGCTTTGCTTAAATGAGCACAGCTTGGCTAAGCTGAGCTGATTCTTGGGTGGGCAAGGCTTGGGGATTGCACAGCTGGTGGTTCCCTGGCCACAAATACATTTATTGGTTAATAAAGAGAAGGAAGATCCAGGGGTTCAGCCAGGACCACAGGGAAGAGGGTACTCATCCTTGGTTGCTGCCCTGATCCTGGGAAGGTTTCAAACGTGGTACTTAGTGCAGGGCTTAGGAGGGAGGAGGGTGTTTAAACCTGAGCTTAGCTAGGTCAGAACTATTTTGTGTGGAACTAGAGCAGAGCCATGATGGGAGCAGCAGATGAGTGTGGCAGGAAAGCTTCATGTAAGATGGACTTGTCCAAGGGAAGGCCAAGAACTGTTGGAGCAGGTTCAGAGAAGGGCCATGAATTTGACAAGGAGGACTGGAGCACATTTCCTATGGAGACAGGCTGGGAATTGGGGCTGTTCATCCTGGAGAAGAGAAGGTTGTGTGAGGAGCTCAGAGCACCTTCCAGTGTGAAGGGGCTACAGAGAAGCTGGAGAGGAACTTTTCTGCCAGAAACTGCAGTGACAGGAAACGGGGCAATGGTTACAAATGGGAAAAGAGGAAATTTAACTCAGATATTAGGGAGAACAGGCACAGGCTGCCCAGGGAAGCTCTGAATGCCCCATCCCTGGCAGTATTCAAAGCCAGGTTGGATAAAATCCTTGAGGAACCTGGTCTGGTGGGAGGTGTCCCTGCCCATGTCTGAGTGTGGGACTAGATGAGCTCTAAAGTCATGATTGAGTCTCAATATGATTCTGTGATCTTCCATGGCTGCTTTAGCCAGTGTGGGAGGAGGCAGAGGAATCCCTCCAGCTGAGAGCAAAGGGAGACAAGGCCGGTGAGTGTGAGGATTCACTCAGGGACAGGCCAAAGCCAAGCAGTGCTGCTGTTCCCATTGTGCTGGGGCTGAGTGGCGGAAGGAGGGGTGTGGGTGGTGCCCACACAAATTCAAGCACAGAATGAAGCTGAAGCTCAGCCCCAGGTGAGCTCAGTGCAGGGCCTGTGGAGGAGGGCACAGGGTGCCAGGGATGAGGCAGCAATGCAGGGGGAGGGCACAGGGCAGCCTCATTGCAGGAAAACAAAGGCATTCCTCCAAAAGAGGGGACAGCAGGGCATCTGGGGGAGGTGGAACATAACATTTCCTTGTTGGTGCGGGAAACTCCATGCAAAGCTGAAAATGGAGGAGAGGGAGGGTGAGCAGCTGCTAGTCAGAGCCCCTGTGGAGACAGGGACATGGGGAGGGGGTCAGCACAGCTGTGTCAGGACAGGGGCACAGGGACCATCCTGAGCCCCACAGGAGCTGTCCCCTGTCACCACAGCTGGGAAGAGCTGTCCTGTGCCCAGGAGGAGCAGTGCTGGCCTCTCCCATTGCAGTGGGACAAAGGGAGCAGGGATGAGTTGTATAGGTGAGGGGTGAGGTGCCCTTATCCATATTTATTTGGGGAAGCCATAAAAACACTGAAGGGTTGGAAGATGGGCAGAGGCACCTCACTGTGGCAGCAGCTCCCAGCCTCCCTAGGGCAGCAGTGTCAGTGTTTTACTGCAGTTCCTGCTGCCAGGACCTTCTTAAAGGGTTAAAATGCAATTGCTGCTGGCCCTGCCTGAGGAACAGTGGGGCTGTGGGCGTGCACAGCAGTTGGGGCACATGAAAATGGATTTATCATTGGAGCCCTCTGCCACCCTCCTGTCCTGCCCCCGAGCTCCTGACAGGCACCACACTCTGCTTTCTATTAGGATGGAGCACTGCTCTCAAATGACATCCCACCTTTTATTTTTTTCCTCATAGAAAGTATTTTCAAGCTGTAGGACAGAGCAATTTAAAGGTAACAAAATCCCAGGCAAGGGTTAATGGGTGGGCTAATGGTTAAACAAATGGGCTAAAAGCACTGACTCCTTTAATGCACTGAGCTGGAAGATTCTTGGAGGAGTCACACCCAAACAGCTCAGCCATTGCCAGAGTCCATGGGAGCACTGAAACGTGGCAGGAGAGAGCTGCCTCCAAGTACATTCAAAAACTTAAAATCACTGAAAGAGTCAGGAAGGGACACGACAAGAGAAGACTGAGAGAAGAAGCAGCCTAAGATGTGTGCAGTGACATGGCTGGGATGTCATTTAGTTCAGCCTTGTGGGCACAGCGAAAATGAACAGGCATAAAGGATATTTTCACCCCTTTCCTCCTCTGTTCTTTTCATCACCAAATCAGTGGGAAACTGAGGGAAGCCCTTTGAGGAAAGAGGCCTTTTTCTTGTGGCAGTGGTCAGTCAGCTGTGGCTGTCAATACCATATGCTGAGTGCAACATGCAGCTCATGTCCTGGATGCTGCTGGAGCTTTAATCTGTTCGATTTTAACATAAAATTTAGGGGTTTGGGGTGGTTTTGCTCCCCCAGAACATCACTGCCCCTGGGCTGTCCCACAGGCTGACCTTCACAGCAGTAACTTGAAGGATTTTTGTGGCACCTGAGAAGGCCGAGAGGTGGGCAGTCGGTGGAAACAGGGTTTGGTCACCTGCTTGCAAGCAAGGTGCAAACATTACCTATTTATGAACCTAAGGTACTCATTGGAACCTATTTAGGACCCAAAGTGGTCCTCGGGTAGGGGTGAACATTGGCTACTGGAGGGTAAGTGAGCCACCAGGAACAGCCTCATTTGGGCTGTGATGAAACCAAGGACAACAAGTGGGAGCCAGTCACAGTGGCACATGTTTGGGGGTTTTTTGGGGGGGTGCAGGGAGGAGTGTGAAGGGCTTTTTAAGAGTGGTGGCACTAGGCAGGGTACCCAGTGCAGTGTGATAAGAGCATCTGCTGTAGTTCCAGTAGCTGAAGACCTCCTTAAAGGTCAAATGCCTTTGTAGTGAAGGTCTGCAAAGATATTCCAGGGGCTCAGGAGCTGCTGCCAGGCTCAGGACAGACTTGCAGCTCGGTATTTATGTGCAGGACTTTGTTTTGAGATGCCAGTGTTATCTCTGCTGTCCCAGATTAAATGGTGATTTAGGGACATACCCATTGCCTACAGAGCAGCCCTCCCAGCTCCTGGGTTGGGCACCAGGAGGAAGGAGGAGCAGGGAGGAGCTGGCACAGGAGTGTAAATTATTGCAGCCCTGCCACAGCACAGTGGCTGCTCGAGTCCCCTGGGCTGTGTGAACCTGCCAGGAGCACAGCAGCTCCCATAGGATTCCTCCTGAGTCCTTTTGGAGAGCCCAGGGCAGGGCTGGGTGCTCACCCACACCCCTTGGGGAGGGCAGACAGCAGGAGCTGGGAATGTCTTGGAGAGGGTTTGTGGCTGTTGCTCTTTAATATTCTGCCCATCTCGTTACCTCCTGATGCTTCCCAGGCTGGTGCAACCTTGGAAGCCTCAGGAGAGCACCCAGAAAGGTTTGGGTTTGGGTGGCAAAGTGGTTGTAATTATGCTTGAGGAGGCAGAAGTGCCTGGGCAGCCCAGGGATGCTGATATGCAGCCATCAGATAAGGGTGAGGATACTGGATACCTGGCTGGGAGGTTTAAAAATAAAAAATTGGTTTCACTGACAGGTTGATGGGATATAATCTTGCTGAGAAATAGCAATGTGGGCTCAGCCCAGGGTGCCCCATGGCACACATTTTGCATCAAAATACTGAGCTTTGGCTGAGAACCAGCCCACAACAGGCCCTGGGCAGAGGGACACCTTAGGAGAAAATGCCTCATCTCCACATGAGTCTTGGTTTGGAAAGACAGGAATCTGCTAAGGAAGGCAGGAGCCTCCTCTGAAATGGAAAAATGTAAACCCCCTCCCTCAGAATTGCTATAAATTTTAAATTAAGGCAAAAATATGGGAGCAGGAAATAACAGTTCTTTCATAGGGAAGAAAATAAAAATAAAATAAACAATGCTAGAACAACACTGACAGAGTCAGAACCCAGCCTGACACCCTGTGGGTCAGGGTGTTGGCAGCAGTCCCATTGGAATTGTGGCTGCAGCCCTGCTGCAGTGTCAGGGGTGGCTCTGTTGGAGCAAGGGGATCCTGTAGAGAAGGATGTATTCTTCCTCTGAGGATCCAGTGGGAGAAGAGACAGCTGCTGTTCCTGTGGGGAATCCAGTGGAGAAGCTGTGCTGGTGTTCCAGAATCTCCAGATTATATCCGGGTAAGAATGCTTGGCTCCTCCCTCTGGGCTCACATTTTCCAATGGGATGCTGTAGTTCTTATCAGTCATGCAGGGACATTCAACAGCCTGTTATCAGCAGATGTCTCCCCAGAGGGAGGAGTGGGTGTGGAAGAGATAAGGAAAACTGCTCACTGAACAGCAGACAGCTGCCATCCAGATGGCAAATATAATACAATTTGCTTGGCAATCCAGGACAACATGGATTAGCTTTCCTTCACCATTATCCATTCCTGCACTCAAATGCAATGGGATTTTGGTATTCCTAAACATGAACGAGGGGAATTGCTGTGTGTGTGTGCTGTAACCATGTGATTCTAAGTCAAGTTGCAGCCTCACATTTAAATCCTGCTTCAGCATCTTCATTCTCAAGAGGAATTTCTTCACTGAAAGGGTTGTCAAGCAATGGAAGGGGCTTCCCAGGATGGTGGTGGTGTGACCCTGAAGTGCTCAAGAAACAGCTGGATGTGGCATTTAGTGCTGTGATTTGATTGCTGTGGTGGTGTTTGGTCAAAGTTTGGAACTTGATAGTCTTGAAGGGATTTTCCAACATTAATGATTCTGTGATTTTTTAATCTTTCAGCTTTTACCCCTGTTTTCCAGTCAGATCTTCTACAGGATTGTCTCTAAGACAGATACAGACATTTCCCCTGTAGAAGAAAAAAATATCAGGGGGAAAAAAATACCAGTTTTTGTGAGAAATGTCTTAGTGATACAGGAATACAATTTTTTAAAGGTAGCAAATGAAGAAGTAGAGAAGCAAATTCTGGCAGGGCAAAAGTCTGGGGAGGCAAAAAATTGTTTGAGTGAGTGCTTTGTAAACCCCCCTGAGTTCTGTTAACAGAGAAATAATGTGTGTGTCAGTAGGTGATGATACCTTTGAAAAGCTGCTTCACCAGCTCCAAAGTGAAAAGCAAAGGTGGAATGAGTTTTCCAGCACTGAGCAAAATGAGTTGGCAATTATCATAAGTGCAACTTCAGTTCCTAATTTTCAAAATCAGTGCAAAATGCTGTTTACAGAGCTCGATGGAGCCTCCAGCAATTAAGGCTGTGCTATGAAGAATGCCATGGCTAATGCTCTCTATGGCTTATTTACACAACCACGAGATGGGAGAACATAAGACAGCATATGAATGAAGTGCTGCTGTGTTTGAATAGGTATTTGATTGCCCTGCGTGTGCCAGGAGCTGCCTTTTCCAGCTCTCCCTGGTGTTCCTGCAGGGCAGGGGAGCCCCAGCCCTGCCAGCACAGCCCAGGGCTCCCTTCCCTGGGGCTGTGGCCACGAGATGTTTTGGGTGTGATGCTGGACTCTGCTGTGCATTAATGTGGAAACTGCGCTAGGAAAAATCAATTTGGCCTCCAGCATGGAAACATCCCCAGCTCGTGGGAACGCCGATCCCCTGCCCTCAAAGCATCCCTGTCCCCCAGCAGAGCATCCCAGGGGAGATGGGGGTCACAGGACGCCCACTGAAGGGGGGCTGGCTCCTCAAGGAGGGTGCTGGGCCAGCTCAGCACCTTCTCCCCTCGCTGCTCATCCCCAGCCAGGCCGGGCAGCACTGCCAGGAAAATGAGGAGCGCGGCGCTTTCCCACACACATCCCTGAGCTCTGCTGAGAAAGGGTTGTGGAAGGAGTGAGGAGCTCTGTGCTGCTGGACTGTGGTACCTGGAGAGAGGACAGAGGGGTGCAGCACCTTGCTGCAGTGTTTCCTTGCCTCCCTGCCAGTGACTGCCCACATTTGGTGTTTCTGCAGGGACGGTGGGTGCAGGGCAGCAGTGAGTGTAAAAGGATGTGAGTTTAAAAAGTGGGTTTTTCTCTGTCTGAGGAGAAGGGACGTGCATTTCTTCTCATCTTCCAGAAGCTGGGTGGTGTGACTGCTTTTGAAAAACTTGAATACACAGAAAAGAAAAAAAAAATCCCACACGGAGAGGAAGCGCTGCTCATTGCTCTGTGTCTTTTTTTTTTGTTTTTTTTTTTTTTTTTTTGCACCTCCTTCCTCTTCCAGTTTGTTTGGCAAGCTATCTTGCTTGAGATCTGCTAGAGAAGAAACCCTCTTTCTCTCTATTCTGGCAAATCTCTTCACTTCTTGAATGTCTCCTGTGCCTTATTTGTGTGCTCATTTTGGTGCTTTTCAGTGGCTGTGCTCATCTCTCCTTCTCAAAATATCTCCCTTTCTCTTCACATTTATCTCCATGCTGTCACTGGCAAACATCCCTAGTGCAGACTTTCTGCTCATTGACACACTCCTTGTGTCTCAGCCACGCTCTTTGCCTTTTCTGGGTGGATTTAATGCTCAAAGGGGAGGAAAAAATTTGGTTTGAAGAATAGGTTGGCATTAGCAGAAACTTCCAGACCAAAGGATATCATAAAGCAATTAGCTCAATACTGTAGGTAGGTCTGTGCCTGTCACTGATAATGGCAAATCCACTTGGATACAAGAAAAATAGTTCTTTTTAAAACAGGCTTTTATTTGTCTCATTGCAAGGTGATTCATTTGTTTGGGCTGTCTGAGAAAGCATTAAATGTATTTAAAGTTTTAAAAACTGAAGGCATAACGTCCCTCCAATGCTCCTCCACCTTAGTCCCCATGACTGAAATGCTGTTTTCAATGCTGGTTTGACTTGAATTACTTTGTAGTTCTCTACCTGTTTTTTTTTCACATTTGCCTCTTGACATGCTAAAATGCTTTGAGTCATCAATTCCCTGCCACACAGGGAAGAGTGGAAATCTTTCCCTCCTCCTTTACCCCCCAAGGTTATTGACCAGTGGTTATTGGGTCAGCAGAGGAAAAAAACTGAGCAAAAAAAAAAAATTAATAGAAAATTAACTAGAAAGAGTTGCATTTATATTTTTTTTCAGTGAAAATGCATTCTCAGTTTCTGCTGTCTTTAATGCGTTTGTTACACCTGTTTGGATGGCAGGTTCCCCTGAGCACAGTTCATCTCACCTGATTTGCAGAAGCACAGAAATCCTCCTGCCTTGGGGTGCTCTGCCCTGCCATGCCCCCTTAATTAAGCAGGAATTGGAGGGCCCAGTGCTGGTTTGGGTGATCACAACATTTCCCTGTTCCTTCTCTTTGGGATTTCTTTCATCTTCCCTGGGAGCACCACGGGGAAGTTTTTCCTCTGGCTCCTCTCCAGCTGCAGCCGCTTCAAGGAAAGAGTTCCTCTTCCCTGTCCCTGATTTCAGGTCAGAAAACACTTCTGTCTCCTTTTCTGGAGTGGGGAATTGTCCCTTGGGAAGGAGTCTGGCATCCCTGTGGTCCTCTGAGAGAAATTACTCAACTTCAGTGAACTTAAGGGACTGAGGATGGTTAGAAGGAAAAACAGAGAGAGCTGTTTTGGGTAAGACATCAAGACAACTTGGTCATGGTGGTTAAATTCTCCAAAAACCCAAGAAGGACAGGAGAAGAGAGGAGGAGGAGAGACAGCTTCCTGAGCCTCTTGAGCAAATTCTCTGAGCCCAAGGTTTCCAAACCCTGAAAAGCAAACGAAGAGCAGAACAACTCTCTTGGACCATTCTGACTCTGTGAGAGGACACAAACCTGTATCAATCCATGCACAGCCTCTGAAAGCTGTTTCAGATGTTGAAACAAAAAGTCTCTTGAGGGTACCAGCCCTTGAAAATCAAACCAGATGCATTTTTGCCTGATAACTTGCTTTTGATTGCGATGAAAGTTTGTTCTGAATGAACATTTCCAGGCATGCAAAGTGGCTAATCTGGCAAAGCAGCACTTTAATAGATCTGGGATCTCAAAGCTCCCATGTGCCATTACACAGTGTTCCCTCCCTCCCTCCTACTCACAGCTCTGATGTGAAGACAGTTTCTTTGGATCAGGATAAGGTTATTTCCTTCAAGCTGGGTTTGGTTTGGGGTTTTTATTCCCCAAAAGGAGATATCAGTGAAAAATTAGGGTGTTTCCTTGAGAAGACAGTGAGTCATTAGTAGCTGTGTTGCAACAGCTTTATTCATTAATATTGTAAAATTATTCACATCTTTAATTGTACAGACACTGCAAAACTTAAGATGAGAAAGATGTTTTCTTGGTCATGACAAGGGGGCACCTGACCACAACCTGGGACATCACCCCAGGAGCCCCAGTCCCTGTTCCTGCCATTCCTGTGACATTTGGAGATCCCTTGGGCCAGACCAAATCACACTGGGGCAAATCTCTGCTGTTGTGTTTGGGGAGGAGTGTAAGACACGAGACAAAGGAGGATCCTTGTCCTGCTGTGTCCTTGCCCTCCCTGCAATCCCTGATGTGGGGGATTCCTCTCCTCAGGCCCATGGCACCCTGCCAGGCTGATCTCTCAGGGAAAACCCTCCCACAACTGTGCCCCTCCAGTTACCCTCTGTTTTCCTCTGTTTTCCTCTGCACTGTGCTGAAACCTCAGCTCTTCCCAGGCTCCCTGAGCTCCCTGGAGCCTCTGCTCTGCTCCTGGTTTTCTCCCCACGAGGAGCATCTGCCCTGGATGGAGTCACACACACCCTGAGCAGGGCTCCTCACTCGCACACACTGGGTGCTATTCCCACCCATTTTTCACCATCTTTACTGCAAAACAGCGCCAAAGTCTCAGTGCACCCTCCCTCATGTGCTCCTTGCTCTCTCAGAGGGGAGGTTGGGCTGGGGTTTACCTGATTTTAGTTTTAACAGAGTCACTTCAGCTCTTTCTCCTGTTTCTTCTTTGAAACACCGCCTGTGTCATTGCAAAATCCTGATTTCTTCATTCCTTGGGCTGCCTTGCACTGAGATTTCCTGCTGGCCTCAGCAGCTCTCCTGGCAGGCTCTGTGCCTCTGATGTGTTTGAGAAAGGGTTCATTGTCAGCCTCCTCGCTGTTAGCAAGTCACTCCTTGGATTTCTCTTATGGGGCTGCCTCACTGTAGCCTTGCATTTAATTTGCCTAATTTCTGCATCTGATTCCTCCCTTTTGATGGGTGTCTGTTTGGTTAGAATTGCTCCCTTGTGCTGCTGTTTAGCCACCTGGGGTGTGTGTGTGTGTATGTGTGTGTATTTTTTATTTATTGTCAGCACACATTCACTGTGAACTCCTAATGTGGTGCCTTTAAAGGGATCCCACTCTTGCAGGGCTCTTCAAGAAAAACTTGGGCAGAGATCACAGCAGATCCCACTTTCCCATTGGGCTCCATATGTGGCTTAAAACAAGATATGAAGCAGCTCACAGCTGTTCCTGCAACCTGCAAATCCGGCCTCCAAAATTTTCCCTCCGAGTTCCCTCCTCTGCCAGGGATACATCCCATCCCTCCATCCTTGTCCAGCAGCAGGAGGGGATTTGGGGGATTGCATCTGAGGGGTTTTGTTCCCACCAGCCCCAGAAGGAGCTGCCCAGTGTCTCAGAGTGTGCTCATGGATCTGGGTCTGCAGCAGGGAAAGGAGGGGACCTGTGGTCACAGCTTTTCCAATAATTCCTAATTTTTGCCTCTGTAGTACTGAGACTCCTCTGTCCTTTAGTTCAGTCTGTGTTTTTATCAAATTCATGAACAATTCCTCTCATGAAATCCCATGAACATGGACACCTCTGGGAATGAGAGTCTTTGAAGGCTCTGATCCAGTTAGAAAAGTCCTGTTTTTTCCCTACCCTTTGACCTTTTATTCTTCCTCTTTGATCTACCAGTGCTGAGAGATTTCACTTTTTTTTAATAAATACACACATTTTTTTGGTGGCACCTCAAGGTCATATTTGTACTCCTGTCCTCCATTCAGAAGCTCCTTTTTCCTGCCCTCCTTCCCCAGTAATTTTATCTTGCTGCACTTGCCATGCTGCAGTCATGCCAAAGCTGTATTTTTAGACAGCCCTGCTTGGGGACGTGCAACCATAAAGTTCAGCCAGCCCTTCCCTGGGGTTGGTAACCCCAGAACTCCTGTTGGGATAAACTCAAACTGCTTGACTTGACTTTGGGGAGCCTTTCCCTGAGCACTTTGACAGAACAAGTCAGCAGCTGGGGTTTTATAGGTTTTTCTGGTCATTTTACTCATAGAATGCAACAAGAGCGTTTCCTGCAGGTTTGGTTTTTTCTTTCATACCTTGTAGACAAAAACTCCTGCCAATATTTGTCCCCAGTCAATGCAGCCATTTGATGGAAAGCCCCCATCACCTCTGGCCCTGCTCCTCTGGGAGGTTTGGTCCTGTGCACCAACAAAGGCAGCCCATGGGAGCCTCTAAACCCCACTATTTTCAGGCATCACTAGAGGAATGAATCTGCCTGGTGGAAAGGGACAGGCAGAACAAGCAGTGCTGTGAGTGGAAACAGGAAGGGATAACAAACTGATTTCCTGAAATCTGGACAATTGTTCCCACCCCTTCTCCACCTGCTGAAGGGATTTCCATTTTGAAACACCAGCACCAATGCAGGGGCTCCTTTCAGGGGTGCCTGAAATGGTGCCAATGCCCTGAGTGGGTGCAGAGGTGTTCAATCCCAGCACTTGCCCCCAGCACCATCATTGTGCCAGCACCCTCCTCCTCTTGTCCTTAGCAGTGCCTGAACTGTACACAAATCCCTGCTTTGTTCTGCTCTGTAGAAATAGTGCAAACAGAGAATGGCACTTTTATTTTCTCCATCTTCATCTTCAGGTGTTGAGGAAAAAAAAAAAAAAAAGAGTAAATGTTTACAGCTGTTGCAGCCAGAGCAGAGTGAACACCCAGAAGTGATTTTCTCTCTCACTTTTTCTGCACCAAGAATGTGAACAGAGGGAGGTTTCAGTGCCTGAATTATTCCAAGTGTCTTGATAATTTTTTTTCAAAGCAAGAAAACCCACTATTTTCAGGCATCACTAGAGGAATGAATCTGACAAGCCCTTATCCAAATGAATGTTTAAATTTTGAAAGGGGGAAAAAAAACTCCCCTGTGACTGACAAGGTCCTTTTCAAACACATAATATGCTGAACCTTGCATGACATTTCTGTGGGTGTTAAGTCTAAAGAGCTATCTTTGCATGCAATGTAGCAAATGAACTGTGTAAGGCGAGGGCTGGAGCTCTGTGCATCCTTGCTGAGTTGTACTGGAGCTCTGGAAAACCTGACAAGCTGCTTCTATAAAACCTGCATTTCCCCAGGGAGCAGGCTGGTGTGTTCTTGCTCTTCAAACGCCTGAAAAGTTTGTTCTAGACTAACTATTGTCATTTACACTGCATGTTGCAAGGAATAGATATTGTGGGGTTTTATGGAAGAGCAGAAAGGTGGAATGATGCAAGTAAAGCTATGACTGAAACAAAACTGTTTGAAGATCTTTGTTTTCCTAGTTTCCCTCCCTAGTTTTCCACCTGTCTTTTATTTCCTCTTCATTTTTTTTCTGGACTTTTGGATCATCCTCACCCTTCCTTGGGGTCTCTTAGCAGTTGTTCAGGTCACCCTGAAACCCCACTGTCCTCACTGAGGCTGAGACCATCACCCTGTGGAGGAGAGCAGATGAGTCTGCCCATTGTGACCGTGTTCACAGCGGTCTGAGGATGAGGGAAGAGACGAGGATCTGACTCCATGTTTCAGAAGGCTGATTTATTATTTTATGATATATATTACATTAAAACCATACTAAAAGAATAGAAGAAAGGATTTCATCAGAAGGCTAGCTGAGAATAGAAAAAGAAAGAATGAATAACAAAAGCTTGTGTCCCGGACAGAGAGTCTGAGCCAGCTGACTGTGATTGGCCATTAATTAGAAACAATCACATGAGACCAATCACAGATGCACCTGTTGCATTCCACAGCAGCAGATAATCAATGTTTACATTTTGCTCCTGAGGCCTCCAGCTTCTCAGGAGGAAAAATCCTAAGGAAAGGATTTTTCATAAAAGTTGTCTGCGACAGCCCATACTCTGTAATCCATAAGGTAGAAACAGTGCATGCCTCTCCCAGCCCCCAGCCTGGAGTAGCTGTTTCATTTCATTTTCCTTCCCCTGAAATTCCTGTTTGTGTTTTTGTAGTTTCAGGATGGTCACCAAGCTCCTTTCAGCACTGAATTAGGGGAACAGAGGGTACAGTAGCAGACAGACTCACCCATTAATCAAATTAATGTGTCTTAGCGAGCCAATTCAGAGCACCACAGAGCTGCTTCTTGTGATTTCATAACATCTCATGACACTCCATATTTTTGTTCAAGCTCTCCCTTCCAGATTCATGGGATGATGGGAGAAGCTGAGGAAGAATTAGCAATAAAGCATCTAGAGCACCTGGCTGCAGAGAGTAATTGGCAAATGGGACCCAAGTGCATCCTAAAGTCTCAGCAAACCAGAAAGCAAATAAAAAGCACCTGCAAACAACTGATGCTGGCTGAGCTTGCTGGAAAGATGCATGAAATGTGCTTGACTGGCTGCTCCTGTGGACTGGAGCGGCTGAGTGGGGGTCCCAGGTTCTCCAAAATGCCAAAAGGGAAGCTGGGAGCTGGCAGGGAAGGGGATGTGTGTGTGTTTGTGTGTTTGTGTGCGTGTGTGCACGCGCACGTGTGTGTGCCTGCGCGAAGTGTGCACAAAGTGTGGCAAGAAATTATCACCCACAAAAGCAATGGAGTGGGAAATCTGAATCTCCAGCCCCAGGATGTGTAGCACCCTCTCAACCCCCTGGCCTTGGTTGGGAAAGCCAGGAGTCTGCTAAGGAAGGCTGGAGCCTCTCCTGAAATGGAGAATGTAAACCCTCCCCACCCCTCTGAATTGCTATAAATTTTAAATTAAGGGGCTCTCAGGCAAAAATATGGGAGCAGGAAATAACAGTTCTTTAATAGGGAAGGAAAAAAAAAAGGATAAAATAAACAATGCAGTACACTAGAACAACACTACAGAGTCAGAACCCAACCTGACACCCTGTGGGTCAGGGTGTTGGTGGCAGTCCCATTGGAATTGTGGCTGCAGCCCTCCTGCAGTGTCAGGGGTGGCTCTGCTGGAGCAGGGATCCTGTAGAAAAGGATGTATTCTTCCTCTGAGGATCCAGTGGGAGAAGAGGCAGCTGCTGTTCCTCTGGGGAATCCAGTGGAGAAGCCGTGCTGGTGTCTCAAAACCTCTGGATTATATCTGGGTAGGAATGCTTGGCTCCTCCCTCTGGGCTCACATCTCACAATGGGATGCTGTAGTTCTTATCAGCCATGCAGTGACATTCAATAGCTGTTATCAGCAATGTCCCCTTCCAAGGGAGGAGTGAATGTGGTCACTCAGAGAGAGAGATAAAGCAAACTGCCCACTTGACAAAGGTAATCTGCCATACACATGGTAGTTGAAAACATCTTGCATCGCAATCTTCAACACCCCCTGAGAAATCACAGTGTCAAAACACACTGAAAGTCAAAGTAAGGCCAAAACCACAGTTTTACAAACCTCTTGACATGAAAACTCTAAAAATATGTGGCACTAAGAGAGACACCTGAGAAGCAGCTGGGCATAAAGGCAGCTGCAAACTACCCACAGAGAAAAAGGAGGTGCTGAGGCTGCCTGGGAGATTGGTGGAAGATCTCTCCTGCCATTCTTGTTCTGCTGTGGAAACAGCTGAAGTTGTCACCAGGAACAGTTTGCAAAGGCTCAAACAAAGCCACCGACAGAAATAACTAGAACACAGAGAGGAAAAAATTGCTTGAGAGTTCTTTTGGGAAGGATTAGGTTTTAAATAATTGCCATTTATAAGTTAATTTCACATCCTTTTGGAGTTTGGCCCACTAGGATTTGAAGGCTTGACTGAAGCTGGCAGACAGGGTGGGCACTGATTCCAGAGTTTGACTGCCAAGGAAAAGGAAAATATTAAAAGTAAAAATTGGCAATTCTGAAAAAAAAAAAAAAAGAAAGGAGGCCAGGGAAATACAGGGAAATGAGATTTAGTTTAGGAAAATTATTGTTCTCTGAGCCATGGACTGATTTTATGGCTGGTTTGTTAGTCACAGTTTTACATGAGCCTGGCCTTTGCAATCAATGCCTGCAAAGAAACTGGTGGAGAACACAGCTCCCAATGCTTTAATAATTTGTAAATCCACAATTTTGTTTTTTTTAATCATGAGTGGTTTTTTTTTCATTTAAATTCGTATCAAAGTCTATTAAAAGCAGTGGGGAGACTCCTCTCAGCTTTAACAACTTTGAATCAAGCCCTGTAAAAATAGATGCTACGTGTCTCAAGGCTTCTGCTGCAGCCTTGCAAAATGAGTCCAAGCAGCAAAGTAAAACTTTTGTGCTTCTGAAGAGTTTTACCCCCATCTCCTTTGGGCTGTGAGTAACCAGGGCCTGTGGGACACTTCTCTGTCCTTTTGCCCAATTCTGGGCTGGTCCTGAGGGATCTGGGGTTGCTCCTGGCATTCTCTGCTGAGCACACACATCCTCTCTGTGTTTTCTGCATGTTTCCAGCACAGTGTGGGATAATCTCTGCAGTAAAAAGGGCCCAGAGCTAACACCCAGCTCTCAGGTAAACCCACTCCCCAGGAGATTGGAGATGCAGACATATTCAAGAAAAACTGATGGAAGCAGGTTGTTAGACAGCCTTGTGCCTCTCAGGGAAGGGCATGTTTTTCCTTCTGGAAGAGAGCCATGATGTAGAAATAGACTGGAAGCAGGAAAGAGGGCTGCAGTGGCTGAGGCTGTATATTTAAACCTCTTTGCTGTCTGACCATCTGGGCCTGCAGCTAAACCTGCCTACAAATTATTTCCAATGTTTCTACGTCTTGAGAGGTAAAAGGTGCACTTGGATACTTTACGCCAGGAAGAAAGGCAAAATAATTGTCCTGAGTCAGATTTCCCCCGTGTCAGACCTTTGTGTGGGGTTTTGGATGCCCAACCTGTTCCATCAGCCTTCACCCATCCCTGCCTGGAACTCCAGGGTGGATGCTCTCTGTGCACAGAGCCCCTCACAGCCAACACAAAATCTGGATTTTCATTCCCTCTCTGTGCAACACAAGCCAGAACAACCACTGGCAATGCAAATGCACTCACATATTTTTCTGCCTTTACATTTTTAACATTTTTTTTAACCATAGCTAGAAGAAGACTCTTTCCATGATGAAAATTCTTGTGGATGATCCAGAAAGCCTTGTTTCTCACTTAGCTCAGTCAAATTTTCTCAGTGATTCCTGCATGCCTGGATCCCAGGAGAAAGCCCCAAGCCCAGGTGATGTCTGTCTGACCCCCACAGATGTGGGAAGGTTTGGTGTGGGCTTCTGACACCTCACAGGGAGCTCACATGAGGATGACTGACAGATTCTGGATGAGAAAAGTTGTGTTTTGCCACTTTCGCAAACATCTTCTACAAAATGAGGCACCTGCATCTAGCCCTGGTTTGACAATTGCTGTGAAATGTTTCCAGAACTACCCCAAATTTTAAGTCCCTGACTCTCACTCCTTTGGGGACTGGCTTACCACTTCCTCCTCTGGAAGGCAAAGGGATGAGGATTGCTGTAGCTCTGGCTGGTCAAACTTAGATGTCCCCAGTTCTTGGGGGGTGCCCCAGCACCCACACTGGAGTATTGAATGTTTGGCAGAGCTTGTCAGGCTCAGTGTAAATTAATGTCTCATCCTCTGCCGGTGTTCCTTCTCTTCTTAAGGTAATTTTCCCATTTGAATGGTTTTGTGCAAATGGTTCCTCCATTTTAGAGAGAATAATGTGAAAATATCTGCTGAACAATCCCATCCCAGACTGGAGTTTTTTCCTCACCTTAAACCAAAGTCCTGTATTAGTCTCTGATTACTGTCCATTGACTTGGGAAAGACTAGAAGCAATTACATTTGGGGATTAGAGAAATTAAGTCCCAAGAGACATGGAACCTTTCAGCTTTTTAATGCTTTTGATTGTGTCTTGCTGTTCTGTGTGTCACCAGAGTAATAAAATTAAAATATTTTATAAAAGTGAGATGTGATTGGTGATTGTACAGAACTGATCTGGTCGTTCCATTTATCTATGATTCTTAGCACATTAAAAATAGCCACAGGGAAAGTCTTAAATCCATCCATCCATCCATCCATCCATCCATCCATCCATCCATCCATTCATCCATCCACCATCCATCCATCCATCCATCCATCCATCCATCCATCCATCCATCCATCCATCCCATATTATTTATATATCATCTCCATCAGAAAGAGTTTCTTGGCAATAAAGATCCTCTATCTAGCTGGTTGTGAGCATCCTGCCTTTCAACAAAAAAAGCATCCTGTTTTTCAACAAATGGTATTGGAAACTCTTCCAAGGCCAAAACACGTGAATGAGATTTATTAATCCTGTGGCCCCTTGTCAGTCATGACAACATTAATAATCCATAAACCATGTCTAAACCATACATCACGTCTATATCCCATGTAACAAATGCATCTCTAGCAGATGAATAATAAATCCCATGTGCACTCTGCTCCCTCTTACACTGAGAACACCCCAGATTTGGGGCAGCTCTTTCCAGCCACCCTGGAAAATTTCCTTTCGGGATGGGAAACGAAATCTTGCGATTTCAATGGGGATCAATTGGGCAAGCTTTGGTGCATGTCCCTGCACTTTATAGCATGCCATGCCTTTTGATAGCTTTCTTATCACCTACAATTTTTCTTCTTTTTTTTTTTTTTTTAAGTATCCATGCCACGTCCTTCGTATCTTCCCCTCCAAGTTGTGTCTTCCTCCCCGATTTTTCCCCCTGCTTTTGCAACATCTGTGTAGTTAGTTTTGGCCTCTTTTTGGTTCTTTGCACTGCACCTGATGTCATCCCTGTCCATTGTCTTGTAGTCACTAAAT
This sequence comes from Melospiza georgiana, assembly GCF_028018845.1. Classification (NCBI taxonomy): domain Eukaryota; kingdom Metazoa; phylum Chordata; class Aves; order Passeriformes; family Passerellidae; genus Melospiza; species Melospiza georgiana. The sequence continues at coordinate 114,059,118 of NC_080431.1, forward strand.
TTCCCAAATTTTTTTGTTTTCTCCTTCCCACTCTGGGAGGAGGCTGACGCTGCCCCAGTCCCTGGCAGGCCCAGCCCCAGTGTCAGTATTTGTCACTGTATCTGCAGTCGGGGTAGCGGTAGGCGAAGCGGGAGTCGCAGGAGCGCAGAGGTTTCAGGATCCCTGCCAGCTCCGCCATGGCCTCTCTGGCACCGCCGTCGTCGTCGCCGAGGCCGCGGGCGCAGCGCTGCAGGAAGGCGTCGATGCTCTCCTGCACGTGGGGCTGGAACTTCCCCGACAGCAGCTTGGGAAGGAGGTCCTGGCACACCATGACGAGGCTGTGCTGGTCCCTGATGGAGTCACAGGACACTAAGGCAGGCTGGCAGTCCGCGGTCAGGCAGCTGAAGACGTCTCTGTACTCCTGTTGGCCATCGATCAGCTGGCTCCCTGGTGGGGACAATTAAACCGCTTGTTAGAAGCAGCATGGTGAGCTGCTGGGCAGCCAGAGATAGCTGTGCCTCTGTGTTAATATGAGGTTTGTTACTGTCTAAAGGATGTGGCCACCTTTCCCTGAAAATTACTCGATGATGAAGCTCTGTGTGTGCCAATTTTCTTGCTTTTGAAATATGTATATTTTCCTGAATGACAGAGCTCTTCAGAGCTGCCTGTCAGAGGAGCTGGAGATGAGTCTGTCGAGTCAAGCTGATGCAGAAAAAAATGAGAACTGGAGTACAGTTCTAAAATGTGGAGCTCCTACAAAAAACTGCCACAAATAGCCAGACCTGTAATTTTTTCCATGTTAACCAAAATCATTACATTGAAACAACAGCTCATCTGGCTGAAGTCAAGTTAACAGTCATAGCTGCTGGGATAAGAAAAGGAAATCCAGTGGAAAATTTTCTGACAGCTGCTTCTGAATATTCTGAATACTCAGCTGAATGTGTGAGCTGAGGAAAAGCCTTTTGAAAATCTGAATATTCAAAATGAAACTGTTAAATTATTGGATGAATAGTCTTTGACTAGCTCTACTTGCAGGAGTAGACCAATGTAACCCGTGAAAATTGAATACTAACCCTTGATTTTATGTACAAGTGACAAAAAGGGAGATTTTGTTATTAAAATATATATATTTGTTATAAATATATATATAACAATAATATATATTGTTATAAATAATAATAACCATTATTAGTCAATGTGATAAATGCAGGTAAGAATGGTCTAATTTTATCCACTACTGAGTACAAACGAAACTACAAAATTTCTGGTGGCAAATATTGACATTTGTGTGGCAAAAGTTTGAAAAGGAAGGCTTCAAATGGGAGCATTGGGCACACCATGCACTCTGAAAGCTGCTGCCAGCTACAGAGTGGCTACCAAATCACCAACTGCACAAACACAACACCCGTCGCCTTCCCAACTCAGAGCCAGGATGGCAGGAGCTGCTGATGGTGAGTGTCTCCGTGAACTTCTCATCATTTAATTTAGCAAGGAGTGTTTGGTTAATTAAATAAAATTCAAACAAAACAAACCCAAAAAACCCCAAAATAAAACAAAAAGGCAGCAGTAGAGCCAAGGGCAGAAGGGAAAAGATTTGTCTGCCCTGCCTCCCGAGCCCTCCCATGACAGATGCGTGGCCTGGACCCCGCTGAGTACCTTCCTCCTTGTCGATGACGCCCAGCGTGCTGGCATCGCGGATGAACAGATGCCCGTTGCTGAAAACGCCGAAGGTGCCAGCGTCCACGTGGGTGAAGTAGAAGAAGTAGTTGAGGTCGTTGCTGGCCATGGAGCGCAGCACGGCCAGGAGCTGCAGCGCCAGGTCCGCGGCCACCTCGGGCGCCGCGCCGAAGAAGTCGCGCAGGGGCCGGGTGCTGGCGCTGACCAGCAGGCGCCCGCAGGAGCCCAGGTACCGCGGGAAGGGCCAGCCCTCCACGTCAGGGAAGATCTGTGGGAAGCACAGCAATGGGGGATCACCCCTGCCCTCTGTTCGTGGAGCCACCTCCCTCTCAGAGTGCCCTTTCTGGCTCCAAGCAGCAGGGCTGTTGTTGGAACCCAGGAAACACCTGGGTTTCTGGCTGCCCTGGAGGACTCGAGCCCCAAGACCCCTGTGCCTTTGATTTAGCCCTTGGAACAAACAATTACCAACCTTTATATGAAGAATTACAAGTCAAGAAAGTTTAAGTGGAATGATAGTGAATTTATCACAGAGTGATAAATAGATTTTTGCGGTTTTTAGAACGAGGGCTTGGGGTCCTAGGATGGAGGACTTTGGGCGTGCCTTGTCCTTTTTCCTTCTTCTTCCTAGCCTCCATCTTCTGGGTGATGTTGGCGTTTTTAGATTGGTTCAGAATAGAAGCTCAATGTCTAACACAGATGATAGGTATTGGGAAGTTATGGTAAATAATGTACATGTAGTTTTATATGAAAAGACAACACTGCTTCTGAGGCGGTCAGTGCCTCAGCTCAACCTGCTGAACAGACCTGCAGCGGGTCAGAGAACAAATGTTATAGATAAAAAACAATAAACAAGCTTGAGGACAAGAACAGAAAATTCCTGACTCCTTCTTTGACTGCCGGGCTGGGAAAAAGAAGCTTGTACATATCTCAGGGTCACTCTGACAAGCAGAGATTCTGAGAGGTTGTGGTTTGGTTCTTAAACCACCCTGCAATCCTTCCTCGCCCATCCAGCTGGGAAAAGTACTTACTACCCCATCCTGGAGGAGTTAGGATGCTTTTTTTTCTTTTTCTTATGGTTCTTTTTTGTAACAGAGGAAGAATCTGGTATTTCGGGACTTATTCTGTAAGAGAGACTAAGTGGAAAGTCCAAGATAATAATAGTTTTCAGATTCATGAAAATTTTAGCCACAGAACAGCTAAATTTAGGTGTCTTTGATGGGTCCCTCATGAGCACTGAACAGATGAAGTCACAGCTTGGAGTTGAGGTAAGGCGAAAGCAGTTTTTGCTAATTGGTGAGAACTGCCAGGCTCATTTGTAAGAGACTTTGCAGTCTCAGGGGCAGAAGTGGTGGGTGTTTGCTCCAGTGGAGACACCTGGGCTGGGCTCCTGCATCCCTGCAGCTCGTGCCAAACCGTGTGACTGCTGAGCTACGCCAGCACTAGGCTTTCTGTCATTTGCATTAAAGCTCATCTGTGTCCCCAGCACCTCAGGCCCCAGCACCTCAGACCCTGCCAAGCCAGTATGAACTCATCCAGCTTCATGTTTAAGGTTACTTCTCCCTTCTGCTGCGAAGGCATTCTGGGCAACTGTGCAAAAATCTAGCTTTTTCTCTTTGGTATATTATTCTCATCTCTTCAAGTTGTGTTCCTGTGTCTTCAGGCTGCTAAGGGCCACAGCTTCATGTCCCAGTGATCCATAACCGGGGTGGCTGAATGACCCCAGGAGCCTCTCAGCACCATTTCCCTTCCCTGGGGCCACACAGAGCCCTGTGAGATGCTGAGTCCAGAGTGGCCTTGGGCCAGGGATGGATGATGCTGCCACTGCCATCTTTTCTTTGTGGAATCATGACGGGTTGCAGGAACCAGCAGTGAGGACTAAAGGTGGGATGGGGAAAGGTGAGGATTCTCCCTTGGACACATAAGGAAAGAGAGGAGCTGCATGCCAGGCAGGTCAGAATGGGTCCAGGGGAAGGGCGTGAGGCCTCCCAGATCGCCACCTTCAAACCCAGGGGTTTGGAACCCAGAGCCAGTTACCAGCAGCAGGCAAATGGAAAACACAAATAGAAAACACTTTCTCTTCCAGAAACAGGCTGTGATTTTATGTAATGCATTAGTAATGCAAACCTAACACTTTGAAGTGTTGGGGATGTGTAAAACCCTGGATTTCACAGCGCTCCAGTGCAATAACACACCTGGGATTCCCTATCTCTCCCCAGCTTCACAGACTGGAAGTGCAGGGAGCACCTCATGAGCCTGCCAGGCTTCAGCCCCCCAACTCCATAGAAGAAAAAACACTTTTTGAAGGCCAAGGAGCTGACAAGGGCTGGGGCTGGGACTCCTCTGCCACTGAGCCTGGCACACATCTCATGCAAGGGTTTGCTTGTGAGAGGCTGTGGGGTGGTGTTTCAGGCTGGCACGTACCTGTAAGAGGATGGGGTGTGAGTTGACTGCCAGGGTGTAGAGCAGGCGCAGCTTGTCCCTGTCTGTGAGGTGATCCATGTAGATGCTGCCGGCGTCGGGCACCTCGGCGTAGCGCCGCACGATCCTGTCCAGGAGCCGCTGGGATGGGCAGCGCAGCAAGGGGCTGGACAGGCCCTGGGAGAAGGGAAAACCCAGCAGGGAGCTCTGATTCCAGCCCTAGACACTGCCATGTGTCAAAACCCAGGAATTTCCCCTGCCCTGGAGGACCTGAGACCCTGACAGGGGGCTTGGAGACCTTGGCATGGAGTCAAGAACACCTGTGCCTTTGATTTTAGCCCATGGACAAAACAATTGCCAACTTTGTGTGAGGAGTTACAAGCCACAAGAGTTTGAGTAGAACGGTACTGAAGTTATGACAGGATGAAAATGTGGAATTTTGGTAGTTTTGGAATGGGGGTTCAGAGGCCAAGATGGAGAAATTTGTGTGTGCCTTGTCCTTCTTTCTTCTTCTTCCTAGCCTCCATCTTCTGTGTGATGGTGGCACTTTTGGATTGGTTTAGAGTAGAGATGGACTGTCTAACTTAGGTGATAGGTATTGGGAAGTTATTGTAAATAAAGTACATGTAGTTTATAGTATAAAAAGACAACACCACCCTGAAGGTGGGCAGTGTGCCACGGACTGAACCTCAGCAGGCCAGGAAAAGAATATTATAGATAACAGAAAATAAACAGCCTTGAAAACCAGAACAGAAGAATCCTGACTCCTTCTTCAGTTGCCAAGCTGGGAAAAGAGAGTCTCTGAGACATCTCAGGGTCATCCTGACCACAGAGACCCCCGAGAGCAACATTTGGGTCATGCTGGGGTGTTCACACACCTCTGTGCTCTGCCCACTGTGCCCCTGCTTGCTGCAGCACAGCTCTGAAGGGTGTGGGCACACAGGGCATCTCACCCTTCCCAGGAGAGGACCTGTGCCACCCAAAAATGCCATTTCCCAACTCAGGTTTCAAGAATGGCCCTCATTGCTGGGCACTGCAAACCTCATATTCCCCCAGCTGCACAGCACCACATCACTCCACACCATGGGACTCTTCCCTCTGCCTGGGTTTCCAGCCCTGGCATTCCTGGGGGAGGCCCTCCAGTTGTTACAGCAGTGAGTCACTTCCCTCGTTAAATAATCTTCGGATCACTTCGTTATTTGCTTAACCTGAGAGCAGCTTTCTTGGAAATACTATTTGCTAAGGTCAGTAAACATGCTTTAAAAATGTAAATAAACATTATGTGTGAGTATAAGCACAGGATATGTTCTCTCTCTGATAAACTCATGCATTAACTATCAAAACCAAATAGGCTGTGTTTATTTTTTGTAAATAGCAGCAACAAATAGAGAACCGTTGGGCTAATGGAGTCAATTATCACTGTATTTCACCCTTCAGATTTGGAGGTTTGGCTCGTAAAATTGCATGAGCAATCTATGGCTGGGATAAACAGCATAGAAAATTATACCTTCATAGTCAAAAATGGCCTTTTTTTATTTTTCAGTTAGTCTTCCTTAATAGCCAAGGAGAGTTTATGTATGGAGGGTTGCCCACAATGGCACAGAATCACTGCCCTGACATGCCTCTGCTGGGGAAGGGAATCAGTTTTTTTCAGCCTCTTTATTAAAAATTATTCCATTTGCCAAATTTGCTCTTTTGAGTTTTGTTTATAACCTGATGGCTGGGAGATGTGCTTCAGAGGAAGGGGAGGTGGAGCTCAGGCTGCTCGCTGCCATCCTCCACGCTGGGAGCAAAGATGTGACGCAGCATCTCCCCAGCCCACGTGGCAGCTCTGGGGTAGCTCCTTCCAGCCCCTCCTGTGCGAGCTGTTCACTTGGCACACAACCCTGAACCACCCAGCCGTGACAAAGACATGAAGGAACATGGAAAGGATGAGTAGCACACTTTCCCACTTGGAGGAGGAAAGGGGGGAATTAGATGTCCCACGTCTCTTCCTCTGCATCCCTGTTTGCCTCAGTGATACTCCAACCACTCCTTCCTTGGCCATCAGTTGCACAAAACAAGTCCAAAATGCCAAGAGCTGGTCAAAACTACCTGAGAAACCCAACCACAACTGAAATGTTGTTTTATGAAAACCAAAAAACCTTCCTTCCCAAAAAGAAAAAAAAAACATGTGCCAAAAATAATTCTACTCAGTTCCTGCTGCAAGTCTTCATACACTCCTCTCCTCTGGTGTAGCCTTATGAGGAAAATTTTTTCTCAATTAATTATGTAAAACCACAGAAGAGGTGCATGGGGAGGGATGGTTATGGATTTCTGTCTTGCAGCACTTGCAGGAACATTGTGGCTGACTCTGTCACTTTCCCTTTGGAGGAGAAGTGATAAAAAATGAGCAGAAAAAGCCGTGTAAAGTAAGAGATAAATGGTGGAGAAAGTCTCTTGCAGCTCTGTGTGCATGCAAATATTTGCAGCCAAAGTTAGAAAGCCTTGCTTCTTCCAGGAGTCTGAAACGCAAAGGCTGAGGCCCTGAAGAGTACACAGTGGGAACATAAATCACAGTGGCAGAGAAGGCATGGATGGTGTAATTAGAGTTTTTCTGAGGTCAGAACTCATCCTCAATGTAAATGTGGGCACGTGCTGCCTGTAGTGCTCATGGCTGCTGATTTCCTGAGGAACTGTTCCAGGGAGGAGTGGGACCAGAGGAGTAGGGCTGGGTGCTGACATTTTTGCATCAAGCATTGGTGCAGCTACAGTTCAATGAAGCCCCAACCCCCAAAAACTGGGCAATGGGGCCTTTTGGTTTCAGCAGAGAGAGTCACCAGCATAAAGCTCAGCACCTGCTTGCCTGTTTCAGTGGAGAGGGGTCTCACCTTCCTGCAGGCTGATGGAAACATCTCTACAGCAGAAAAGGAGCTGCAGTTGTAAAACTGTCAGACAAAAACTGTCAGTGGAAGAAAAATGTGAGGAACACACACTCGAAACACTGGAGATACAGATTTATCTGAGAATATCTTAAGTCCTTTGCAGTGACTTATCACCCCAGAGAATAAGACCTGACAGACAGCCTGATGTATTGTTTGTGATTGATGTGGAAAGCTTCTTATTTACTTTGATTAAATACCACATTTCTATATGTGATAGTGAGTAGTTCCTGCAAAGCCTACCCCACTCAGCTGAGAGTTCTTAAACCCTATTACACAGTACAGGATGCATTTTAAACTCCATGAGTTTATGCATATATAGCACAGACACACCCAGAATTCACTTGGATGTAAAGACAACTTGTGGAAGATTTCTTGCTCTGTTTTCTTTTCAGACAGCCCAAGGAGAGACGGCCCAGACCAGGATCACAGCTGCCTCCTGCCCCATGAGCCACCACTCGGGTCCAGCTTCACCAAACTACCAGGTTTAGGATGGGTTCCAGGAGGAAACACTTGGATGTAGGGGTCAAAGCACCTACAGCTCCTGGTAATGTGAATCCAAGGGTTTCCTTAACTCCCAAAAGAAAGAAGGTAAGAATGCTCTGAGAAACTCATCCTCACTGCCAGCAGGGTTATGGAAGTCTCTGATGATGAGGCACTGGGTCAAAGAGGTGGCAGGTCTAGGAGGTGGCTCTGGGAGCCCCAGAGTGTCCATCCTTCCCTAGGATAGACAACTGGACATGTGAATGAGCTGCTGGCCCTGTGCAGCAAGAAGAGATGTGGACTGGACTCATAACCAGGGTGCTGGTGCTTCTGCTGTGGGCAGGATGACATGCTGGTCAGCAGCTGCTGGTCAGTAGTTGTTGGTCAATAGTTTCTGGTCAGCAGTTGCTGGTCAGTAGTTGTTGGTCAGTAGTTGCTGGTCAGTAGTTTCTGGTCAATAGTTTCTGGTCAGTAGTTGTTGGTCAGTAGTTGTTGGTCAGTAGTTGCTGGTCAATAGTTTCTGGTCAGTAGTTGTTGGTCAGTAGTTGCTGGTCAGTAGTTGCTGGTCAATAGTTTCTGGTCAGCAGTTGTTGGTCAGCAGTTGTTGGTCAGTAGTTGTTGGTCAGTAGTTGTTGGTCAGCAGTTGTTGGTCAGTAGTTGCTGGTCAGTAGTTGTTAGTCAGTAGTTGTTGGTCAATAGTTTCTGGTCAGTAGTTGTTGGTCAGTAGTTGCTGGTCAGTAGTTGCTGGTCAATAATTGCTGGTCAGTAGTCTCAAACAGTCCATCCTAGACAACCCATCTGCAAATGCTGGATTTTCACCTTGGTACTGCTTCCCTCTGTCTGCTTTCAGCATTTTCCAGGCTGTGCTTTGTATGCAGGGCTGTAAATTTTCCCTGTGGGTGACCTGTGCTGAAACCAACCTGCTTTGTAGCCCCTCCAGCAGGCAAGCACCCAGAGTGGTTTGAGGGGATGAGCTCCTGGTGAAGCTGTGTGTGTCTGGGGCTGCTGAGCAGGCTGAGCCCCAGCCAAATCCTGCTCATCTCTGAGGCAGGCTGGATTTTAAGACTGAAGACTTTGCTGCATCCAGTAAAGATTTTCCTTGTGGCTGGCGCAATAATCGCTGTGGCAGGCGGCTCAGCTGCTGGCTGGGTCAGGCAGGGTAGGCAGTGTAAAGTGGAAAAACATCACTTCATGGTCTGTCATTGTGATTCAAGCACGTTGTGGTTTGTCATGGTGCTCTGTCTATCAGACAGAATTACCTGGGCCCATGAGCTTCCCCCAGTGCTGCTGCACAGGATAAACTGCAGGGGAGGGAGAACAAGCAGTGCTGTGTGACTGCAGCTCTGAGAAACAGCCTGGGCATCCTGTCAGGCCTTGGGAGAGGTGCTCTGTTAACACCTCTGAGAAGAGGGAGAGTGGGAGTACAGAGCCGTGAGAGCAGTTCTTTAGGTAAGTACTTGCAGAGACAAATGGGAGCCCCAAAAACCCCTCTCCAGTGGCTCCTGCTGGGTTACTGTGATGGTGTTCACAGGGGTCTTAGGATGAGGGAAGAGATGAGGAGCTGACCCCATGTTTCAGAAGGCTTGAATTATTATTTTATGATATATGTTATATTAAAACTATACTAAAAGAATAGAAGAAAAGGTTTCATCAGAAGGCTAGCTAAGAATAAAATACCAAAGAATGATAACCCTTGCCCCTGCCCTTTCCAGATTTGTGGCTCGGGCTCTCTGTCTGAGCCAGCTGGGCTGTGATTGGCCATTGATTACAAACATGCAACATGGGCCAATCAAAAATCCACCTGTTGCATTCCACAGCAGCAGATAATCAATGTTTACATTTTGTTCCTGAGGCCTCTCAGCTTCTCAGGCGGAAAAATCCTAAGGAAAGGATTTTTCAGAAAAGATGTCTGCACAAAGTTACCAATAACCACCCTGGGATGGCCAGGGAGGAAGGGGATCCCCATCCCTGTAGGGCTGGATGGGCTGGGGAGGTCACACTGCAACCTGTGGTGCCCCACACAGCAGGGCTGGGATGGGGTCTCACTCACAGACTCACACACACTGTAAGTATGACTGAAATGTTGTTGCCACTGGCAGTTTTTAAATTAAGATCAGTGTGAGACCAGAAGCCATTTTGCAGAGCACATGCCTGATCTTAAAAAGGGATTGTTACAGAAATTTGGTGATGAGGAAGTCCCAGGGTCTCTGGATCACTATTTTTCTCTGTGTATTCAAATCTATATGCTGTTAGAAGGGATTTAAATTCCAATTTTTGTTCCTTGGATTGATTTATAGAACCAAAGGACTGTGAAAACACGACCAGAGCAATCCTGAGGCTGATGTGCAAAGGTCTGGGCCTCCCTGCAGCCTCCCACGCCCTTTCCAACTCCAAAGCTGCTAGAAGGGGTTGATGCAATGTCCCAGGGAGTTTGTCACTGGGCACGTCCCCCCAGGCTGGCCCTGGGCTCACTCAGAGGTGCCCTGGAGCTGGCATCAGCTCAGCTCCCACTGCTGCTGAGAATTCCCCTGCACAGGGAATTCCTGGGAGAAACTGGATAGGTGCGAGGGCAGGGTGCCCCAGCAGGCTCTCTGGTGGCGCTGTGTGTGTGCACATGTGCACCCATAAATGTGTGTGTGCCCCTGTGTGCAGCCCTGCCAGCTCAGCTGGCATGTCTGACTCCGGGACGACAGGGTAGGCAAAACTGTACCACATGAAGAGCCTTTTAAGGAGAAGGATTTGTGCTCAGCTGATGATTTAGCTTTGCAGCAGGTCTGAGATACCACAGAGCCACATTTCTCCAGTTACTTTTTCACCCAGCTCAGCAAATTGAAGTTTTAAGCTCTGGATTCCTTCTCTTTCCCTCAGCACTGCTGGGGAGCAGGGGGACAGCAGAGTTTGGCACAAACACCTGGGACACTCCAGCAAGGCTGGGGGCCCTGGCAGCCCAGCCTGCCCTCCTGCAGGCCCTGCAGGGCTGCCTGGGCCTACAGGGGTGCCCAGCAGTGCCTGGGCTGCCTGCCAGCCTGAGGAGGTGTCCCTGCCCACAGCTCAGGTGAGGGATGCTCTGGTGGAAGTGACACCCATTCCCTCTCTCAAGTGGCTCTCCCGAGGTTACTGAGCAAAGTACAGTGTAGCTTGGCTCCAAAAATCCTTTCTCTGTCAGGTGTGGAGGGTGCTGACTTCAGGGAGACCTGCTGTGCTGGACTGGCAGGGATTTGGGTGAGTCCTTTTTGGGCAGTCCAGGCATAACCCCAGTGTATCCTTCCCTCCCTCTCTCTCTCTCCTAAGCTGCTGCTCCACAGGGAAGAGGAGGAAGAGTAAGTTTAGCTCTTCCTTCCAGCAGAGGAAGAACTAAAGCAGGATAGCTTTAGCATTCACCAAAGCTCAGTGGCTGCAGAAGCAGCTGCCTGTATACAAATATAAATGAAGTCACTTTTCACAGTCACTTCTCTCTTGGAATGGGAAGAAAATTGAATAATCCTTTATCTCTCAGGTCTGGTTCAGTGCATATCCAAGCCCCACCCTGGCCCCTGCCCTTTCCAGGGGTTATTGTGATGTTTTGATGCTGTTTGGATGGGGTGAGGAGGTTGCCCTGTGCTGTGGCTGCCCATTTACCTGATGGTGTGACCCACACTCACCGTGCTCCTGTCCTGGCTTCACCTGTGACACCCCAGGACTGTGGGGAAAGGGCAGTGTGCTTCCTTGTGCCTGAGGTCATTTGCTATGCACGGCAGGAGGGTGAGTAATCGAGGCTTTGGCTCTGGCTGCCCATGCCCCTGGTCCTGCCAGCCACCAGCAAGAGAGAACCGCACTGACTTGGCCCCTGGCCCAAAGTAAAATTGCTTTCAAGGCACTGGCTGCCCTTGTGGGTACAAATTTATGATGGAAAAAACCCCAAAACCCCACAATGCTGAGACATGATGGAAAATTAGGAAAAAAAAATAAAACGGCAGGAATCTCCCCACTGGAGCTTTTACCACATTTGTGTGCACAGCCTGTTGTTACCCCCGTGCCTGAAGCCACCTGGTGTTGGGAAGGACGAAAGTTTGGCAAGAAAGTCTCACAGATATGTGTGCTTAGCAGAAAGATTTTTAAATGTAGAGTCTGATGAAGGAATAGAGATGGAAACAAGTTTTGATATAGAAGAAAAGAATTGCTGAGCCAGTCTGACTGGATAACCAAGGAGGCAAAGGGTGTGTTAGTTAGAAGGGGTTTTGTGACTTAAAGCAAAGGATAAATCCATCTCAAACAAGAAGATGTTTTTACCAAGCAGAAAGATAGCACAGGCAAACAAGCCTGCCCATGTTGCAAATAGAAAAAACATCTTAGAATTTTCCACTGCAAGAAAACTGAAAAACAACTTCTAGCTTAAACTGTAATGTACTAACTTTTAGTGATTGGAGAACAGTAACATGAAGATGGTAATTATAGTAGTCATGATAGGCTATAGATAAAAGTTAAGGTACAGATTGGTTCTGCTGTATGAAGATGCTCAGCAAAGAAAAGTCTATAATGCATTGTAACCAAAACCAAAGGGTCTCCAGGGCTGCCTGCAGCTGGAGCTGACAGCTGTGGGCACAGCTCTGTCACCCACCACCCTGGGCTGCTGTAACCTCTTGGATGGAATAAACTGCATTTTGGAAAGCTGCCTGGAGTCCCACATCTCTCATTTTGGCTCTTACAACCTGGTGCTATGGCTCTGCACAGGACTTCATCTTCAACCTGCTCAAGGAGCCAGGAGCTGGTGCTGGGGCCAAGCCCATCCCAGCCCTGCACAGGCTGTGCCACGGCATTACCTATGGCTGGCAGGGCTTGGCCTTCCACTGTGGCACTTTTCCTCCCCTCAGGGCATCACTTTGCCTCTCCCCTTTGTTGGGGAAGATGAAACAGGAAAGCCTTATAAATATGATTGCCTGGCAAAAGATTTTGAGAATATAGAAACTATAGGTGAGATTGAAATGAAAGCAAGCTTTGAGATCCCTTAGTTGCTGAACAACTGGGAAAACAATGGTGTGGCTGGGCTGAAGGTAATTAATCCCCTTTTGATGAAACAATCCCCTCTGCTTGCAGGCAGCTCCAAGGGTCAGAGCAGACCCTGCCAGCTTGGCAGAAGGGGCCCAAAGAGGAGATTTTAGGTTTTAAAATGTAACACAGTATGGTAATGTAATGATTCTTATAGGCTGTATGTAAATGCTATGGGATTTGTATCTTGTACTAGATTGGTTAGTGAGAATCAGAATATTCAACACAGAAGAAGATTTATTGTATTGTAACGGGAACTTTGCTCTCTTACCTCTTGCCTTTTAGCTCTTGCCTTTTACTCTCTTATGCTTTTATGCTCTTACCCTCTCATCCTCTCTGCCCCTCTCTTCTCTGGGGCCTGCTCTGAGCTGTGGCTGGCAGCTCCCAGCAGGGCCCTGCCCCCAGGCCCTTTGCAATAAACCCCAAGTTCCTGACCTGGCTACAGAGATCTCTCACCTCCCTCCCGTCCTGACTGTGCTACCCCCTGTTGCTCCAACACTCCTTTGTCCCATAGACTTGTCTGGGGGCACACAAGGCTGCCCCATTGCCACTGACCAGGCCGAGCGCCCGCCACCACCCAATCTCAGCCTCCAACCAGCGAGTCACAACCACATCCCCACAAGACTCTAAACCCCACAGGACCTGCTCTCCCTGTGCTTCCCCTGCTGTGTTGGGGCACCAGAACCCCCAGACAGACCTGCACCAGGTCGGGCGTGAGGCGCTTGGCCCTCAGCCACTTCTGGAAGCGCTGTGTGCGGCGCAGGGCGCGCTCCAGGCTGCAGCTCCTGGTCCTGAGCAGGGAGGTGCAGATGTGCTTCATCTTGCCTCTGCCTTTTGTCACATGGACTTGACTGGGGGCACACAAGGCTGCCCCACTGTCACTGATCATGCCGAGTGCCCACCACCACCCAATCTCACCCTCCAACCAGCGCATCACAACCACATCCCACAAGACCATTTTCACACCCCTAAACCCCACAGGACCTGCTCTCCCCTGTGCTCCCCCAGCTGTGATGGGGCACCAGAGCCACCAGACAGACCTGCACCAGGTCGGGCATGAGGCCATTTCTGGAAGCGCTGTGTGCGGCGCAGGGTGTGCTCCAGGCTGCAGCTCCTGGTCCTGAGCAGGGAGGTGCAGATGCGCTTCATTTTGCCTCTCCCCTTTGTCGCGTGGGCTTGGCTGGGGGCACACAAGGCTGCCCCATTGCCACTGACCCGGCCGAGCGCCCGCCACCACCCAATCTCACCCTCCAACCCGTGAGTTACAACCACATCCCCACAAGACCATTTTCACACCCCTAAACCCCATGGGCCTTGCTCTCCCCCGTGCCCCCCCAGCTGTGTTGGGGCACCAGAATCCCCAGACAGACCTGCACCAGGTCGGGCGTGAGGCGCTTGGCCCTCAGCCACTTCTGGAAGCGCTGTGTGCGGCGCAGGGCGCGCTCCAGGCTGCAGCTCCTGGTCCCGAGCAGGGAGGTGCAGATGCGCTTGTCCGCCCGGTCGTGCTGGTACTTGGAGGTCAGGCGGGTGATGTCCACCAGCCGCCAGCTCTTGGCATCGTCCGTGTAGTTGCCCGAGTAGCTGAGCAGGGAGCTGGGGGGCAGCTTTAAATGAGAAGAAAGCCAGGTGTCAAACCTGCCAAACCAAAGGGAGAGCCCCATGGAGAGTGGGTTAAAAACCGCACGGATGGACACAGCGCCTGCCCTGCTGAGCTGCTCCTCCAGGCCGGGCCCTGGGCATTCCTGACACTGCCTGGAAAAGGCTCTGTCAGCCTGGCTGGGTGGCCCCGGGGGGAGCAGGCTGAAACCATCAGCTAAGGGAATGTTCTTTGGTAAAAAAGCCCTTCTTTGCTTCCCAGTAATGACAAGCATCTCTTGTCATGAATGCTGCCATGGAGGGAAGGGTAAAACACCCAAACTGGATCTTTTGGGTAGAGGGAGGAAGGAAAGGGAGAGGGCTTCAAGGCTTTGGTTCATGAAGAATTCCTGGTGTTTTTAAATTTTCTTGTTTCTAGAGAAAGTGTCCCAAAAAAGGAGTACTTGACACTTTGCAGGTACATCCTGATATTAAAACCTAACCACAGATGTACTTGGGAATATCAAAATGACCTCTTGTTTTGAGGTGGTGGCTTTTGTCCGTGCAGGGGTCTACCTGTCTCCCCTAACATCCCTGCCTATATTTTCTCCCCCAACATCCCTGAATATTTTTCAGCCAGGATGAGTGACCTCCTTGATAGCAGCAGAGTTTGGGGTGTGATGGGGATACAGGGAGTGATGGGGGGGACAGGGTGCGTGTGCCCTGGGCGTGCAGCACCTCTGTAGCCATGGAGATCTTGCACTAATTTGCTCCCCCTCCACAGGCACAGGAGGGGAGCATATGGGCTGGGTAATTGGGTAATTTTTTTTTGTTTCAGCAGCCCCCTCAGCCCTGCCCACACGCCGGAGCCGAGGAGCGCAGTGCCTGCTCTGGGAGGATGTCTGTAACCTGCTCTTGGAAAATGGCCCAACTCTGACCTTTGGTTTGGCCAACATCCTGCCCTCGCTGCCTCTGAACCCTCCTGCCCTGAGCTCCTTGTCCAAGTGCGTAGGAACGCACGTCCTCATTTAATCTCACCCTAAATTAAAGCCGGCAGCTCAGAAGTGAAACAGGAGAGGCAAGAGGTTCCCTGCAGGATTAGCCTAGCTGGAGTTTCAGACAGCTTAAAGACATTAACAAATCTGAAAGCTGAAGCTGGTCGTTCCTTTCAAGTTCCATTTGGGAAATTGGCACAGAGAAATTTGGGGAGGATTAATTTTCTATGATTTCAGGCAAATAACTGACTCAGTGACACGAGCCACTATCTGCAATCATGAACTGATCAGATGATCCCTCCTGAAGGCAGCACTCAACTCCTTTTCCCATCACAGACCCTGTGCAGCTGAGTTCTGGGTGCCCAGGATGGGTGAAACCCTGGTGCTTCCCCTGCTTTGGCTTTCAACTCCTGCCATGTGCCTCCTTCCAAAAATTTACCATGGAGGATCGCTAGAAGTGGGGAAACCTTGTGAGAACAGGTTGGTGGATTCCAGCTTTTCAGTTGTTTGGGCATTTTGCCTGGTACAAAACTGAAGATTCCCTACAATTAAAGCACCTGACATGATAATAAACACTTTGTTTGGGTTCGGGTTTTTTGTTTTGGTGGGTTTGTTGGTGTTTTGTTTAGGGTTTTTAGTTTTGGTCTGGTTTTGAGCTAGGATTAAAGAAAAGAGAACAATTTCTGTGCCTCACTGTGATTGTTGTGCATCAGGACCCCTCCCAGTGCCTAATCTGCAAAGTGGGCACAGTGTGCCAGGCACGTACTGGGAAGAGATGGCTCTGGTCTTTCTTTCTTTCTTTTTCTTTCTTTCTTTCTTTCTTTCTTTCTTTCTTTCTTTCTTTCTTTCTTTCTTTCTTTCTTTCTTTCTTTCTTTCTTTCTTTCTTTCTTTCTTTCTTTCTTTCTTTCTTTCTTTCTTTCTTTCTTTCTTTCTTTCTTTCTTTCTTTTCTTTCTTTCTCTCTCTCTCTTTCTCTCTCTCTCTTTCTTTCTTTCTCTCTCTCTCTCTCTCTCTCTCTCTCTCTCTCTTTCTCTCTCTCTCTCTCTCTCTCTTCCTCTCTTTCTCTCTTTTTATTTTTTTTAAAGTTAAGCACAAATACGCCTTGTGACTTGACTCAAGCTTTTGTGTTCAAGGGAACTCACATCAGGCAGAGAGCAGGAAAGTGCCACCTCCCGTGTGCAAGCAGCACATGGATGTGTGAAATCCAGGGCTGAGCATTAATTTGAGGGTGGATGGAGTGATTCCCTCTGCAGATCTCTGGGGGGAGAACCACCCTGGCCTGGGAACCCGCCATGGGCTGCAGCAAGTCTGTATTTGGCATCATTTCTGGGCAGCACAGTGCTGGCCTGGCACATTTGCTGGATACTTTCAGGATTCATCATCAAGTTGTGCTGTAACCGCTCCCTCTCGTACAGAGCTTTTTAGCTAAGGGCCAGCAAATCCTCCAAGACCTTCAGTAAAATCTATGCAAATAAGTGAGTCATAGATTACAGATTTTAGATGAACCCAGAACTAAATGCTGAAGAAATCCAAACTAGTTTTCCTTTGTTTATTTCCTGGATGAAATGAAGTATTTTGTTTCAGCCAAAATAATTTTGCTTGCGTTTGGAATTTCAGAAGTAAGCTAAGTCTTAAAACAAAACAAAACAAAAAAACCTATGAATCCCCTTCCAATTGAAGCATTCCAGCTTTTTCAGTTTTCTTTCCCATTATTTTTGGACAAAGCTCAGGACCAGCATTGGCACAAGTCTTTGAATAGCTTTGGTCGGCTCAGTTCTGCGGTATTTTGAAAATCTGATATTTTACAAAAAACTTCCACTGCGCTCTGCTCTCAGTACAGTTGGTAGACAGGCTTGGTGTCCTCATTTACAGATGGATAAAGTTGGGCAAAGATAAGGGAAGTATAGAGCATTAGAGCACAAATTGAGTCACCAGCCGTTCTGGGAACAAAACTCACATCTTCTCACTGTGAACGCATGTCAGAGCTCCCAGAAACGATGGAGAATTAATGAAGCATGTTCCAATGTGAATTAGCACAGAGAAACCCAAGTGCCCAAGTGCCATACACCTTTGCAAACATGTGAAAAGGTACGAGGGTGGATCAAAGAGTGCAAGCATCACTGAAATGTCCCTAAATAAAAAAAATAATCCCCGTTTTTCAAGAAATCAAGTGGGAGAAGAAGTTTTACCCATGCAAAGGAAAGCCTGAAGCTGAGTGAGTGCTCAGGAGAACATTTTTAAGTTCCTCTTCCCAAAGCCTCACAGCAGAACTTCACGTTATCACTCGTGTGTGGGAAGCCAGCTGCGGGCTGGTGGGAGAGAAAAAGAAGTGTCTGGCTTGGGGAGCCCCTCTGTGTCCCCTGAGGCAGGAGAATTGTGCTCCCACATGTTTGTGGCTCTGCACTCCTGGAGCCCAGAGGGACCCTGTGCGCGCCTGCATCCCGTTCCTGCTGTCCCCTGGAGGAAATCCAGCACGGGGCCCTCCTGCCTTGGCTCACGTAGCACCTCCCTCCCACAGCCCACTGTGCAGCTGGAGCCCCACAGCCAGAGGCACTGCTGCTGTTTTTGG
Organism: Melospiza georgiana; assembly: GCF_028018845.1. Lineage (NCBI taxonomy): Eukaryota > Metazoa > Chordata > Aves > Passeriformes > Passerellidae > Melospiza > Melospiza georgiana. The sequence continues at coordinate 114,076,759 of NC_080431.1, forward strand.
CAGGGCTGAGGGAACCTGCAAGGCCCCAGCCTCCCCAGTGGCCAGGTGGGAGTAACCAAAAAGGAGCTGCTTTGTGCCTGGCTGCAATTCCCTAAAAACCCTGCACAGGTGAGCGGGGATGGAGCAGGCTGGGGCACCTGTGGTGCTGTAGGGAATAACATGCAGAGCAGACACTACCCTCGATGCACCCCTGGCCCCTGCAGACTCACACCAGCCCATCAGCCAGCTGAGCTTGCTGGGCTGATTGCAAATCCACTCTGCATTTCGGGACAGGAACCCAGGCTGGGCTGGGAGAAACCCAGCACTGAGCTCTGTGCACCTCACTCATTTCATTTTGGGAATCCAGGCTGGGCTGGGAGAAACCCAGAACTCAGCCCTGTGCTCCTCACTCATTTCATTTTGGGAATCCAGGCTGGGCTGGGAGAAACCCAGCACTCAGCCCTGTGCTCCTCACTCATTTCATTTTGGGAATCCAGGCTGGGCTGGGAGAAAAGCAGCACTGAGCACTGTGCACCTCACTCACTGCATTTTGGGAGTCCAGGATGGGCTGGGAGAAAAGCAGCACTCAGCCCTGTGCTCCTCACTCATTTCATTTTAGGAATCCAGGCTGGGCTGGGAGAAACCCAGCACTCAGCCCTGTGCACCTCACTCATTTCATTTTAGGAATCCAGGCTGGGCTGGGCACTCAGCCCTGCGCTCCTCACTCACTGCTCACTCTGGCACTGTACACATGGAAAGCAAAAGGGCAAAGTTACAAGGATGGGACCCCCAATGTGCAACAGCAAGGAGTGCTCTGGCTCAGCAAAGCCACAAGCTGCTTTTTTCCAGCAGCAGTGCAAGGATGGATGTCTGGTATTACAAGTCCATCCCAGATAAACCATTATGGTTTTACTATGCTGCGTTTTATAGGATAGTTTAAGATAAAAACGGTGATTTGTCTAATACTATACTACTTACATTATAGCATTAAAAATACAATTTTACTATAATAATTTCTTCTCCCCCAGGCTTTTATATCTATAAAAGAAAGTGCATATGGCTCTATAAATCATATCAGACCCAATAAAGCCTTCCTCTGCCAAGTACTGCCTTTGAATTTTTCCTCAAATTCAAGTGGCAACATTTTCCCTGCTGTCATCAGATATGCTCTGCTTTTGAGCTTAAAAATGATTGGATTGGTCCAATGACCACTTGGACAGTGTGTGTCTCATCAACAGCGAGGCAGATGCAATTTCTGCCTTCAAGTTCTCACACAAATCTCCCCAAAATGTACCAGTAATTTAGCTGCGTGCTATTTCCAAGCGTGTGGGTAACCTCATGTGCAGAAGTCCTCATGCCTCAGGCAGGTTTAGATCCCTTTTGATCTTAGTTAAAACGTGAAATTCTGCACATTCACGTTGTTGCACCTGGTACAGAATTATACAGCATGTTTGTATGTTTGTAGTTAACATACTCTGTTGGGAGCTTACAAAGCTAAACTCCCTTTTGCCTTTAGTCAGTTGCTCATAATAAAATACTTCCAGTAAATCTAAACAGGCTGATTTCTTCCTTTCCCCCATCACTGCTTTGAGATTTTTCACAGCCCCTCTCTAGACAGAAATCTGTGCCTTTTACTCCTGCTTTCAAGTTATAGTTTAGGGCTGAAGTCTGATCACATTTGCATTGCTTTAAAAGAAGAGACAAAGCATGAGCTTACAGGCATTAATTAAAATACTAAGTGCTGTAATGGAAACTGGGTGCATTGTTGCTCATGAAAACACTTGGAAATTCTAACAGGCAACTTTGAAATTACTATACAGTATGCTTTAAAAATTACTCTGCTGAGTTTCTGACCTTATCTCCTCTTTAAAGAACTTCTTGCATATGGATGTCCCAATGCAGGCGTTGCATTTATCAAGTCCCAGGAAAGTCCGGCCAAAGCTGTAGCTGGGTTTGACGTGGGGCACAGACGGAGAAGCTGCTGCTGCTGTGGAGGGGTTACAGCCCAGAGCCAAAACCAGGAGCAGCATCAATGGATCTGCAGCTCTGGAGCAAAGGCAGCATATCCAGAGCCCCATCTACAGTAGTGGAGAGCTCTCTGCTTTTTGCAAGCTGTCCCTCTCTCGGATTTCAGTCTCTTTTTGGTGACTTCAGCCTGCAGTGGTGAGCCCCGAAACGCAGCCGGACACTCTGGGTGCAGGAGACACTGCTGCAGTCCCCATCCTGCCAGCTGGTCACTGGCTCTATTGGCTTGAGGTTTGGGTGGGAAAGATATGCTGTAGGGTGTGGAGAAGGAAATACATGGAGGATGCAGATAACTTGGGTTGCCATGGTTGTCTTTCCTCTCCTTGTTGCAGCTGCTTTGGCCCCTGCTGACCCTCCCATCAGCAGACTTGGGAAACAACACCAAGAAGTGCTCATCTGCTCTTGGTGCAGACAAATGAAGGATATCCTGTCGCTGGAGGAAAGGGCAGACGTGGGACACCTAGTAAAAAAATTTATTTGGGAGGAGTAGTAGCATGGCAGAAATGCACATTTTACCAGAAGCCAGACCTTTGTTGTTGCTTTATTCCTGGAGATTTGTGGTGGTGCATGATGTGACTTCTTGGATGCTTCCTTGGCCCTTCTCTGGAAAGGCTGTCAGGTGGAATCATCACTGTTCTGTTTCTTGAAGACAGCATTGTTCAGCAGTGATTGCTAAAAAGAAAGAAATCAGGATAGCCTGCAGCTTTCCCAAAACTCCCAGCTGATGGAGCAGCCTGACCTCTACTCCCCTCTTGGAAAATGAGGTTTTCAGCAAGACTTGTGTGCTTTGGAATGTCTTTTCTTGATGGTCCTGGCGCTGGAAAGAAGCTAGAGAAAGGGATGGGGGTGAACTCAGGAGAATGTCAGAGATTTCAAATAGACTTGGAGATTACTGTGATCACACAAAAGCTGTGCTTGTTAGGACAAAGACTTGGAAGTTCTGGAAACTGGTGGCTACCCATCCTGACCTGGGTGCTGGGGACTGTGCTAGGATATCTGGCAGGATGCTCAGGGCCAGGGGAGCACAGCTTGAAGGAGCAAGTGGCACTCTGGCTGCAGGCAGCTCACGTTGCTGTGGTGGCACTGGGCCTGGGTCCTCTCCATCCCCAGCTGTTGTGTTTTCAGTGACACAGGAGACTCTCCTGGGCCATATCTCACCATAGGAGCAGGGAGGAGCAGACTGAAGCTTTGAAGACTTCTTATCCCCCCAGCTGGACTGCTCACACCAAGTGGCCAAGCCATTTCCCAGCACATTTTTAATGGAAGAAAAGGTGCACTGTAGCCGTCCTTTATTATCCCCTCTGGCCTTTAACCTGATGGGACTAAAGGATGTGAGAGACACAGGGGTGTGCCTTGGGCTCTGTGATTACCTCTCACTCTCTGAAGGGGCTGCTGAGTGATCCTAACAGTGCAAGGCAGCTATTTAAAGCATAGAGACTCCTTATTTGTGGCACTTGGGAGATCCAGGGTCCCTCCTTGGCTCCACATTCTCATGGGAGGTTGCTTCACCTTCTGGTGCACAAAATGGAGATGGTGAGGTTTGGGGCTTGTCTAGAGGGTACAGCACTGACAGAGGGGGATAAGGAGCCCTGTTGAGAAGAAAGGAGGATACCATGAACCCTGCAGAATCTGCAAAGCAGAGGGGCTGGGCAGTGCTAACACACCAGCAAGTGCATTCAGTACAACTCTGCATTGAGCCATCATCACATTTGGCCTGACTCTCCAAGGTAAAGCTCTTTGAGACATGCTGGTGGAAAGAGACAGAACCAGAGCTAAACAAATATTAGCTGTGTCGCACTTCCAGAAGTGCATCCCTGGTCTTTTCTATTGCTGGTACATTGTTCCTCTCCCCTCTGCAGGAATCAGCCCTGCCCACAGTTTCCTGCCAGTAGCTCTGCAAATTTGGCCATGCCCACATTGCTCCCTGCCCAGCTCTTCCCTGGATGGTACCAAAATTACACACCAGCAATCTGTCTTTATCTTCATTACGTAATGCATAAACCACGTGTCCTTCACTTCCTTCACTAATTCAGTTGTCTCCCTTCTGTCTCCTGTCCTCTGCTGTGATTTTAAGAGCAGACACACCAAGGCTTCCATCTCCTGCTGCCCCAGCCTCTGCTGCCCCAGAGAAAGGAGAGGGATTCAGCCTCTGGGGGTGGTAATTGAGCTTTTCTCAGTGCAAACCCCAGGGTCTGGCACAAAACCCAATGCATGGGCAGTGGGCTTTCTGTGCTATTAATGATGCCTCAATGTCTGTGTTGTTCTTGCACTTTTGTGTAGTTCTGGCACATGTAAAGCAATGGTTATGTCTCCCTAGGAAGTGTGCTTTTGTACAATGTATCACACCTGCATTACCTTGAAGTGTTATAAAAGCAACTTTTTATCAAAGAATGGGAGCAGGTGCATCATGACCACCTCAAGTTTGCTGCTGGCATTTCCATTTACCCCCAGGAAATGCTTGAGCTCCCTCCTTCCCTCAAACATTTCTGCTCAGGCTGGGCAGTCCCTGAGCACAGATGATGTGTGTAGGAAACATTCATTCATGCTCTCAGCACTGAAAAACCAAAGCTTAAAAATGAGTAGATGTGTATCTGAACTAACCAGAGAGACAGGTGAGAAACCACAGCTGGGTGAGTGCTGTGAGAGGGGCTGCACTCCTGAAAGTTGTGACAGAGTTCACAGGGGTCCGAGGATGAGGGAAGAGATGAGGATCTGACTCCATGTTTCAGAAGGCTTGATTTATTATTTCATTATATATATTATATTAAAACTATACTAAAAGAATAGAAGAAAGGATTTTATCAGAAGGTTAGCTAAGAATAGAAAAAGAAGGAATGATAACAAAGGTTTGTGGCTTGGACTCTGTGTCCGAGCCAGCTGACTGTGATTGGCCATTAATTAGAAACAACCACCTAAGATCAATCACAGATGCACCTGTTGCATTCCACAGCAGCAGATAACCATTGTTTACATTTTGTTCCTGAGGCCTCCAGCTTCTCAGGAGGAAAAATCCTAAGGAAAGGATTTTTCATAAAAGATGTCTGTGACATGAAAGTGGCCTCTCTTTTACTGAGGTCGTTCAGCAGGTAATGTCAAACCTGTATTTGCTTTCCTTTGTATTTGTTTTCCTTTCCTTCTGGTGACACAGTACAGAACTGTTGTGGTCAGGTGGAGAGCAGCCAGGTCTGCAGGAGCCTTGCAGATCTTCTCCTTGTGCCAGGATGTGGGATTTTCAGGGCACGGATCACTGTGGTGTCTGCTGGAACCAAGGGCTGGCCCTAACAACCCCATGGAACCTTCACAAAACTTTTAACAAGAGAGACTCCTATGCAACACAATTCACCATGTGAGAACATGGCCCTAATAGAAAAGCCTCATTAGTGTTCTAAAACTTATAATTTCTAACAATTTCTAAAAATTTCTAAAAAGGATCAATATGAATATACTGCTCTATCGAGGTCAGACCAGTTGCAGAAAAGCTTTTGGAGTGGTTTCTACCAACAGAGGTAAAAGTGTTTTATTTAGCCTCTGATCCCTCCTTTCCCCACATGGAGAGTGGAAACACCTGGAAGTACAGCCCCACTTCTGATCACAACCATGTGAGCACTGGAGCTCCTCCAGTCCCTGCAGGTTTGGGTGGGTATGGCTGTGATCTCCAGCTGCTCACCGAGGTGGGAGAGGACCTGCTCTCCCTTGCTGCTGGTTCTGGAGGAAATCAGGAGAACACAGGCTGGTTTTTCCCATGTATTCATGGGATGAAATACACCTTTTACCTAACCCACCTCCTGGTCTCCACCCAATCCATGAATGCAATCCAGCTGTTCCTCACTGCCTCTTTCTACCCCAATCTATTGCCCACCTTCCCTGGTCAATGCCAGCTGCCCCCAGAGGTGGGTTTCATGTCAGCAGAGCCTTGCAGCCTCCCTCTCCCCATCTCATTGGTGTACTGTCATTTCCATTGGCACACTGGAAATGACTTTGCGGATCAGGAGACCTTTTAAATTAGTTAAAATTAATTAAACATTTTGGGATAATCACCAATAAGTGTTTCAGAACATCCCAGATGAAGCTGTAGAGGAGCAGAAGGTGCAGTGCTGCTGCTCCTCAGCTGGCATTGCCACCAGGGTCTTTGCTATTATTGACCTGCACTTGTTCATGGGGATTTTGCTGCTTGGCCAACTTAAACCAGCAGATTTTGGGTGTCACATCATCTCATCTTCCTCTCCAGCCCGGGTTTGCAAAAGAGCCTGCTCAGCAAAGATGGATTGCTGCGTGGGTTGCAGGAGGGCTGCATCTCACTGCCACGGACAGAAAGGAAACAACAGACAGGAAAAATCAAAGTTTTGCTGGAAGAGGAGAGGCTCTTGCTTTTCCTGAGGCCCTCAGTAATCCCTGCCTGGGTCATGCTGCCTGCAGGGCCCGGATGAGACCTTGGCTGTCACACAGAGCAGCTTCGCAGGACAGGGTGGAAAGCAGCTCAGGGCGTGGTGCAACCACGACTATTATTAATAGCATTTTTCATTAATCACATCCAAGATAATCATTAAACTATTGCCAAATAGTCAGTACAGACTTGGTATCAAACTGCTTATCACTTCAATCCCAGTTCAGGCTGGATGTGTGGATTAATAGCCGGAGCAGCTTGACACATTTGCAATTCTTTCAAAGTGAAAAATGTCACTCTGAATGCTACAAAAGTCCCAGCACTTGGGAGGATGCGATCACTTCCTTCTTCTCTGTTTTCCTCCCAATTGCATGATTATGAAAGAAACATCTGTTTTGAAGCGATCTGCAACAGAAAATTTTTGTTCCAGTAGGATTTTTAATGGACAGCTTCTGTTACAGAGTCTTGTTCTCCCCAGCCCTGTTTCTTTCCCTTTTTCATTCGCTGAAAGATGAAAGAGAAAGGAAGAGGAGGAGAAAAAACTCAAGCAAACAAACCCCACTACAAATACAGACAGAAAAAGAGGCCACTGAGGTGTGGATGGTGTGAAACTCCACAGCTGAGCTGGCAGAGAATGTTTGCACTTCAGTTCTCTTTGAGAACATTTGATGTTGTGTATGTATGGATTTTTCTACATTTTGAACATATGAATGAATGTATTTTTCTACATTTTGAATACTAAAAGAGTGATACAAATTTAACCTTTTTTTTATTTCCTCACCAGGGAATAATTCCTATTGTGTGATAATCTTAGATGTAATTAATCTGAAGCAACAATAATCGAGTATATTAATTATATATAAAAATAGGTATTGTTCTGTATCTGTGGTATTTTTGGATTCTCCCCAACTCTGTTCTTCTGCTGCAGAAGAGGAAACCTGTTGTTCTTTGGGAAGTCTTTGCATTCTGGTAGGCAGCTGGAAGAAAAAGCAAGTGAGAAGAAAAGCCTCAGGCACTGCAGCCAACACATAAGACCAGTTCTACTTTGTGAGAGGCTGAAATGTCAGTACAGAAGGCCACTGAATGCTATCAGCTGCTCTGCTGTTTGCAGCATTTATGGGAGACCATGCCAAGCAGCAAAAACTGTGGAAGAGGATCCTGGATTTTGGTGCATCATTATCTACAGACTGAAAATGAGATGCAGGAATCTCGAGCCTGAGAGAAAACGACAGTGAAAAGGAAATTGGCTGCACAGCAGAACACAGGGGTGTGCTGGTCACTCCCTGCACGAAGCAGGAGGGAAGGAGGCCAGGATGAGCTGCTTGGGAAGGGAGCAAAGCTCCTCCTCAAGGAGCAGCTGCCCTTGGTGGTGGCTCTGCATGGGCTCCTTGACCGCTGGTGCCACCAAGCAGCTCCTTGGGTCCAATCCAAATCCACATGCAACCAGCACCTGCCTCCTGATTGTTTTTGGTGATGCTGCAACAAAGGAACGAAGCATCACTTTGAGAGGAGTGGCAGATTTGTCTTTACAAACAAGCTGTGGGTCTGCTGGTAGATAAAATTAGCACTGGGAGATAAAAGAAACAATGGGAAGGATTCCACTGTTTGATGAATGGAAAAAGATCTTTGCTTTTACAAATAAACTTTAGGTTTGTTGATAAGTGAAATTAGACATTGAAAGGGGAAAGAAACAATGGGGAATAAAGCCCCCTAAATTCCATGAGAATTAAAAATTCAAAAGGAGGGTTATACATTAGAGGGAAATCTCTGGCATCAGGCATTCTGGGCAGTCTGTGCCTCTCAAGTACCTCAGCCAGTGGGGAAAGAGAGAAGGGAAATGCAGCCGGGAAATTGGGATAAAAAGGAGGCTGTGTCCTTCAAAAATTTGAGAGACCCCAGGGGAATGCCCCATGGCCTCTCCCTTTATTTGAATAAAGTAAAAGGACTCCTCTGTCTCCTTTTTGGACATAAACCTCTGATGTTTGTGGATTAATTTTCCTAACAACTTCCTAGGCCAAATAAATAAATACATTTTAAAAAATCTCTTCCTATAGAAAACCAGAAATATTTTCAGGTCATACAGTTTTTCATAGGGGAAAGACCTACCCACAATATTTTTCTTGGATATGTGCTATTTGTTTAGCATCCCAGCAGTTAAAAGGGTTTAAAAATAATGCAGACTTTCTGGTGTCATTCAGATTTTTGGTCATCTTCCTCTGTGAGGCAGAAGCAGGACAAAACATCTAAAATAAAAATGGCATGGCAGGGAGACCCTTTTGGAATAGGTTGGCCAATGAACCAGAGCTGTTAAAAAACTCACCTGATTTCCAAGACCAAAGTGAAACACTTCTGAAATATGGGTATGAAAAGATTCTTTCTGAATTAGTTACTTGGTAAATGAATTTATTTTTTTTAAATATGCCCTGAAAGAATAAAACATGACAGATATTTGATCCAGTGGCAGACTGCTAAGCTATAAATTTGTCAAACCACAACTTTCTTTCTAGATACCCATTGTTTGTTTGGCCCAATTTGTTTTCTGTCCATCAGACTGGAATCTCTTTTTTAATCAGCTGTATCATTCCAGCTGTCTGGAATACTTCTGGAAATACTTCTCTGTGGAAGGAGAAGTATTTTGGGAGAAGTGGAGCATGCTCTGAGTAAACTTGGGAGTGGTTTTAACCAATACCCAGAGCTAGGATGGGGAATTTCAGTATGAATTTTAACAGTACAAGTGCACTTTAGGCAGTGACCTTTGCTTTTCCCACATTCCAAAGGGAATATGTGCCCTATAGTCTTGAATGTTTTTGTAGGAGTGCAGCTGACATTTGCAGGTGACAATTTTCCATATTCATAAACAATTTTTGATATCCAGGCATTGATTCCTGTTCAGGGATCAGGGCTGGTACAGACCAGGTTCTGCTGTGTCCAGTGAAAATATGAAGAGGTTCCTTAAAACTGGCAAGTGTATTAATTGGAAGAAAAAATGAATCAAGACATGAAAATTATTGATTTTCTTTGTATTTTTTTCCATCTCTCTTTAAATCTTTGCTTCAATTCTTTTCTGGCTATAAATGTGGTGTTTTAATATTTTGGTAACTAGATGTGTGACCTAGGCCACCTCCATTCTCTTTAGCCATTTTCTCCCACCAGCCTCCTCCTTGCATTTTAGAAGAAATAACAATCAGTTGCAGGAAACTCCTCAAAAGCCCCCCCAGGGCTAAGCAGATTTACTGTCTGTAAAACTTTCTCTATGCAAGCATTGGTCCAGCAGTGTGAAACAGCAGAGCATGGCCATAAATTGGTTTTTTTTTGGCTTTTGGAGGACTCAGGTAGATGATTCAATGCTTTATTACATTGGGTTTTGCATGTGTGGGTCCAGATTTTTTAGGATAGGCACCAAAATCCCTGCAAACGAAGCAGGGTAAGCAATTCAATTCCTTAAAGATGAGTTAATCTTAGATGGGGTTCAGCCATGAACTCAAAGAAAACCTGCATATCTCATGCTCCATGGTCAACCCCAGCCTGCCCAAACTCTGTAACACAGCCCAAAATGCTCAGGCTCCACAATAAATTTTGTGTGTTACCCAGCACCTCTGAAAGCCTGTAGCATGTGCTTTATGTGCTCCAGCACACTGCCACACCAGAAGGGGGAAAAAAATAAAGAAAAAAGAAAAATGTATGCCAAAATCTGAGTTCCAATGGGTTTTTAGCCATAAAGAAGACTATACATGTCTTCAGAGGAGAAATAGTCTGGAAAACTCTAGTAAACATAGAAAGCCGTAGGCAAGAAGTCCCTTTTCTTTTCATCAAACTGCTTCCCTCCATTGCCACTTTATTTCTTCTGCCTTTAACCTCCCTGGGGGACAATCATGCACGTCAGCCTCCCTCACATCACACACTTCTTTTTCTTTAGCATCCTCAAAGCAAATTGGAGATTACTTTGCAGATTGGTGTTGGGAATGAAGTGCTCGCACATGCTGCCATGCAAACACCTGCACAGGCTCCTGTGGCATCTGTGCTGCTCCTCCTTGCATTTCCACTGACTTTGTGGCTGCATTTCTGGCAACAAATTAATCTAGAAGTGGAAAATCAAGAAAGGGTTAATTAAAAAAAATAAACAAAACAAACTTTGCCTTGTTTGCAGTGATTTTGCATCAGTTTCCATGGAAATGGAAGTAGAACAAGCCAAGAGCAGTGGTGCAGCCAACTTCAGCTGCTGGCTTCTAGTTCTTGCTCCTGTTTCCATGGAAATAGATGCCAAATCAGCAAAAAATAAGGTAACTTGTTTTAAGATAGTAGAGTTTTAAAGGCTTGTCCTTATTTAACCTCAGTCAGGAAGATAGCTGGTGAGGGGAGGCAGCCAGCAGCTCAATGAAAACTTTCAGAGGCTCTTTCAGCAGCCGACTGCTTGTTGAACTCTGCAGAGAGTGAATTCACAGGGCAGCCACCCATCTCCAGAAACATTCTGCAACTTTCCTGCCCTTTGTAAATAGCATTTTCCTCTTGGCATGGAGAGTCACAGCAGCCTGTGGGGGCCCAAGCCAACACCTCTTTGCAAGGCACCCTGCAAGTGCCTCCCTGGGCTGCCTTTGCCTCCCAGAGCTCAGAAATGGATGTGCTTTTCCCAGCTGCAATGTGCAAACGATTCCCATTCCAAGTTGTGTTTCTACCTATGGAGAGAGAAGCAAAGGAGCGTTAGCTGGGGGAATTCCTGGCTGTGTTTTACAACAAACACCCAACTTTCTTCTTTTCCCAATCCACAAGGGCAAAATTTCACTGAGATAAAAGAAGTTGGCCACAACCTTGCTTATAGCAAAACGTGGATGGGAAAGCAGAACTGAATCCAACCAGAAAAAATACCCAAAAACCTGCTGTAATTTCAAGAACTGAAATTTCATCCAAAGCTCATTTCATTAAAACAAACTTTAATAGAAAGCTATTTCAAGGTTGGCTTTTGATCCTCAGCTCCTGCTGTGATGGGAAGAGAATTTCTTCATGGGAAGTTGCGTGAAGACAGAGATGAGAATCCCATCCTAGGCCCCATTGTTCTTTGAATTGCTCTTGAATTGTGATTGTTGCCAGCCTTCCTCCACCTCTCTCTACCCCCACAACCCCTTTGCTTATTGGGCATCTCTTTATGAGCTGCAGAGACACCCTTAGACAAGGGATCACATCACAGGCCACTCGTGGCCCCTTTTTTGGTAGCAGAATATATCTGGAAGCCATAAGTGTGGGTATATGTTTTAAAAAAAAAAATTCTTGGCTGGCATTTGTGGTGAAGTAAATGCAATTCTAATGAGGCATTCCTTCATTTGCAGCATTACATTTTTGCTTTTAGGGACATAAAATCTGCTCTTGCAAGGGCACGTGCTTTGCTTCACACACGAAGAATATTCCCTTGGGCTGCTGGGTGAGTAAATAAATGAAAAGTGCAGGCCAAACTAATTTTAAAGAAGTGAATCAGGTCTAGACTGGGGCCTCACTGTCGTTAATTTTAGGTATTACAAGGAATGTGCTCATTTTCTGACTGGTTTCTGTGGATCTTCTTTGAAGAAAACCCAAGAAACATCCAGCCCTTCAAGAAATTGCCAAAAAAAGATAGACTTCTTTTGCATAACGAACACTTAAACACATGGGAGGTTTTTTTCTTTTCCATTTTGACAGGACACATTGTCTTAAAAGTCGTGAAACTTTCTCCAGTTGCTCTATCAGACATCTATTGCTGCTGTTGCTGCTGTGATGTGATTTCTTTGTGGCTGTTTTTGAGCTGTTGAGATCCTTTTTGAGGAGGGAAACCCAGGGCTGTGTTACTTATGATCCTCCAGGACACTTCACTGACATTTACCCTGGAAAAGCTTTGGCTTTTTCTGTAATGGCAAAAAAATAAATATAAAATATCAGGGAAGCAATGGAAAGTAAGCTCACACATTTCAAGGGTGGATGTGGGAGGTGGAGCTGAGAGCACCACTGCTCCCCAGGTGTTTGTAATTCAGCTTTCAGTGTACTTTTTGGACTCTCCATTACACAACAGTTCATCATCCCCTTCCAGGAGGCTTCCAGGCCTCCAGGTCAGTAACCTGCACAAACGTCATCCCCTCCAGCTCTCCGTGGTTAAATCATCACTCCAGGAGGAAAACCAGGAGCTATCTGCCAGCTCTTCTGCAAGCAGCTCAAAGCACCATGGCACAGCTCAAAGGATCATGAGAATGAACTAGAGAACAACAGGCTGTGGAGCCAAAACTGAGATCAAGCAAAAAAAAAAAAAAAAAAGAGAGAGAGAACAAGGTCTGACATGAGGTGTGTGCAGCAAAAGAATTACATACATGCACTTTTCTGTGAGTTTCATAATGCTGGCAGATCCCTGGAGTGTGCTGACAGCTCTGTCCTGGAAATCCAGCTCTTCCAGCCCTCCCAGTCCTGCCCTGGTGTCCCCAGGAGGCTGTGGCAGGTGGGCACAGAACAAGGTGTGGCAGGAGGGGCGGAGGGTTCCAAGCAAGCGCAGGCTGTGCTCTGCTCTCTCTGTGGAGTGACTGCTCCCAGAGCACAGGCTGCTCCCACCAGGAGGGAAAATCTCATGGGGGAGTGGAGCTGCAGCCACCAGGGGCAGGGAGGCGTCACCCTGGGGAACTCCTTCTATGGGCCCTGGTCAAAAATCACTGTACATGGTGCCTTGGTTGGGAAAGACAGGAGTCTGCTGAGGAAGGCAGGAGCCTTCCCTCACATGGAGAATGTAAACTCTCCTTACCCCTCTGAATTGCTGTAAATTTTAAATTAAGGGGCTCTCAGGCAAAAATATGGGTGCAGGAAATAACAGTTCTTTAATAGGGAAGGAAATAAAAGGATAAAATAAACAATGCAGTACACTAGAACAACACTGACAGAGTCAGAACCCAACCTGACACCCTGTGGGTCAGGGTGTTGGTGGCAGTCCCATTGGAAATGTGGCTCAGCCCTCCTGTAGTATCAGGGGTGGCTCTGTTGGAGCAGGGATCCTGTAGAGAAGGATGGATTCTTGCTCTGAAGATCCAGTGGGAGAAGAGGCAGCTGCTGTTCCTCTGGGGAATCCCATGGAGAAGCCGTGCTGGTGTCTCAAAACCTCTGGATTATATCTGGGTAGGAATGCTTGGCTCCTCCCTCTGGGCTCACATCTCCCAATGGGATGCTGTAGTTCTTATCAGCCATGCAGTGACATTCAATAGCTGTTATCAGCAATGTCCCCTCCCCAGGGAGGTGTGCATGTGGTCTCTCAGAGAGAGAGATAAAGCAAACTTCCCACTTGACAAAGGTAATCTGCCATACTGATGGTAATGGAAAACATCTTGCCTTGCAGTCTGGAACACGTGGAAACCTCCTCCCAGAGACAGCCGGCAAAGCTGGGTGGGGACTGAATAACTTGTAAAACCACAATCACTCCATCCCTGCTGGTTCCCTGTGCTGGGCAGGGGGAGGTGGACAGACAGATTGCTGCAACCTCCTGGGGCTGACACCACAGGGTGTTCCTGTCCTGATCCCTGAGCTTGGCAGGGCATCCTTTCTTCCTGGCTCTGGTCTCAGGTTATCATCCACCTCAACTCCAGCTCCATCTCCATCTCCAGGATCCTCCTTGCTCTCCCAGCTTTTTGGGGAGGCCAGGGTGGGCAGGCATGACACCTTGAGCTGTGAGAGCCCCCTCTGCAGCTGAGACAGGCAGCTAGCAAAGAGCAAATGTGAGCAGTGAAGCAGCACAACTGCTCTGCTCCAGAGCTCAGTGTTGGCTGGGATGTGACCTTTGCCCAGCCATCTCAGGGACTCTTAATGCTTGGGAGTTTTCCCAGTGTCTGCAAAATTTCTTAGGTTAGTTTAAAGTCTAATTTGTCCTTCAGTCACAGAGTCATGCAATTTTTTTTTCTCCTCCTCCATCCATGACTAGATAAGGCTGCCTTGTGTATGGCTTGCATGATGTACCTGTACAGATTTCTTTATTTTATTTTATTGTTTGTACTAATGATTTTAATCATGGAGGTTTTTGCTTTGGAAATGGAAGGCCTGTAGCTTTCACAGCACAGATGGGAGATAAAAGCACTATAATCACAGAGTGCGATCAATGAGACTTTTTCCAGGAAGATGCTAAAGGCATTATTTGGCATTAACAAAGAAAGGGATAATTAGAAAATAGGCAGAGAAGCCTTTATTCCTGTAATTAATTTCAAAGTTGGAAGTTCCCTAGTGCTTTTCTGTTCAAAAGTGACAGCATATGAGCCATTGCAAAGGAGATGTGTATTAATCATAAATCAGAAACAGGGAGGAAATTGAAACCTGTGTTTCCACTGACTTTAAAAAGAAAAAGCTGCTGCCTGGACTTAATGTGTATTCTGACTGTATGTGAAGGAAAAAACAATTATAAATAGTTATTGACACATTACATGAAAGGCAAGAGGAAGATGTAGCCAAACTTGGTTTCCTGGGAGACTGGGCAGTCCTTTCCAGAGTAAAAATAATGCTCAGGAGTCACTTTGATAGCTTGAGGCTGTGCCTATGTTTGCAGCTGCTTTTTTTCTGCACTAATTTTCTACAATTGCTCTCAGTCCCACTGAGGGCCACAGTGATGAAGGAACTGTTCAGCAAACTTCCTCTGCCTCCCTTCATTTTACCGCTGTCAAAACTGTTTCTGACTGAGAAATAAGAAATGAGTGGCTCTGCTTTGGGAATGCCAGCAGCCACAGCCGCCTTGCTTACAGCCTTCTCCCATCTGTATCTTCAGCTTTAACAGGCAAACTGAACATCTTCCCCCGGGGTAAGATCAAAAATTAGCAAAGGAAAAAAGCACGCACAGCTTTCTGTGTGGTTTTTTCCCCTTCTGTCCCCTAGTCCGTGGCTGTTGTCCCCATCATCACATCCACAGGTGAGACATGAATTGGTGCAGTGTCCAGCTGGTGAAGGCACCAGCCTTGCTACAAGGGTGAGGCTGGAGACCTCCAGCACTGATGGTTTTTACTCAGAAACACTGGATCCCCTCAAGACAGCTGATGTTGCAAACAGAGCCACATGTTTAGCTTTTTTTTTTTTTTTTTTTTTTTTTTTTTTTTTTTTTTTTTAAATACGGACAGCTTTACAATTAGTTTTTTATTTCAGTGTGGGTTGAACTCATATTGTTGGCTTTGTATCATGGCAGGCTTGGCTGATGACTGGTGTAGGTGAGCATAACACGCATGGTGCCTCCTCACACCATGAGGAATTCACAGCCTACACACACTTGCAAATTCCTATTTGTGTAATTTTGGGGTTGACTCCAGAACAATTGTTCAGTCACCTGCACTGTAGCATATATGTATTTATATATACAATCATTCACATTGTAAAATTTTGCATGTGCACACACACACACTCGCACACACACTCTCTCTCACTTTAATGATTTTCTCACTTATTTGCTCACAAGGTTGGTTAGATTACTTCACTTACATTCCTCTCCAGCTTTCTCTAGCTTTAGACCTGCAGGCAGGAGAACTTGGCATTTTACTTTACAACAGGATCAAAAAAATTGCATAAAGGTAAGAGGATTACATACAGGTTCTATATGATTTTATTTTTTCAGAGTTCATTCAAGGACAATCCTCCTTTTAGGTCCCATTCCTAAAGTTTCTTTGTTTAAAGGAGAGAAATATGTACATAAGCTTATCACAGAGCTCTACCCAGCATTTCACAATGTGCAGTTGGCATTTGCTGGTGGCAGCACTGGTGGAGCTCTCTGTGTTTCCCAATGCATGGAGAGAGTGTTTGAAACAACAGTTTTCTTTTCTATTACTTGTTAATTTCCATATTCTCTTCTCATTGCATGAGCTCCAAGCTCTCAAGCAAGTGGTGCTATTTAAGTTCTCCTGGAAATACTTCTTACACATGCAGGAATAGAAAAAAAATGATCTGCATGTCCCTGGCAGAAATATCTTCTGAAACCGCTAATGGTTTTCTTACCTCACAGCTACATCCAGGGAATGTTCCTGCATTTACCACTCCAAATCACTGCAGAGATGGCTTAACTCAAGGCAGACAAGCTGTTCTTCTCCTTCCAATGAAATTATTTTCTCCTGATGTGTGTCCTTCAGTCTCATTTTTGAACATCACCTGGGAAGATCACCCCAATCACTGTCAGTAGTTAGTCTTTAGCCAGTGGTTGTAAAGCAAATCTTTTTCTTTTACCCATTTATCTTTTCAGAGAAAAAAGTTTATTAACTTTGATAGGAGAAACTTTAAAGTTTTAATTGTATGAATAATTTTAGAAGGTAGCTCTAATTACTTTTGATTTATAATTAAAAATCAAGTTTGCAGAAAGGCATACATATGAATGTCAAATATCTAAAATATCTTAAGAAGGTACGGAACAAGACAAAGGAAAAAAGTTCCAAAATTACAATTTTCCAGAACATTTAGATTTCATACTAACACAGGCAAAAATACTTGCTTAGAATACAACTTAAAGATGTGACAGGACACAATGTCATCCTTTACAGCCCACATAAGATATGTTATGATGCACTGCAATGACTGCAAAACAAAAAATTTTCAAGACAACTTAATAATACCTTGATTAATGCAAATTTTATGAAACATTCCAAAGGATATTAACATGTACTCAAATTTTATCCCTCGTTGGCAAATGTAAATGTAACATTTGGCTAAATAATTGTCAAAATTTCCACATTCAAAACCTTTCAGTAGCTGATTAGACTGCGGAATTAACTTTTGTGTAAATCTTCCTGAACCTTTTGATTAGCTTCCCAATTGTCACTGGGAATTTGTAACAAAAATTACAGCAGCAGGCTTAAAATTATTTGAACATGCCTAGAGCTAAGAGCCAGCTAAATTGAAATCTTTTTAGTTATTGAAGTATTTCTGCTCTTCACTCCTCTAGAGAAGACAGAGCCACATTTTAGCTTGTCCTAGAAAGGAGTCCAGCTTGACTGCAGGCAATTCCAGCCTGTGAAGAGACCCAAAATAGACACCTGGCTCATTCCCAAGCCATAGTTTCCAAGTGAACCAGCTCCCAGCTCAGTCTCTCAGCGATCTCTCACTCACACAGAGACAGGCTCTGCCACACCATTCATGCTCAGCAGCGTGTTAGTCCTCAGTTAATAACACAGGCTACACCCAGAATCAGGCGTTTATCCCTTGTGAATAGGTTTAACACAGCCTAGATCTCCAAAATGGCCTCTCTTTGTGGAGACAGACCTCATTTGCTGTAACCCCTCGACTGTGGCTACCCTATATAGGCTCTGTTGGACTATTAAAAACCCTCTCTTTCCGCCCAAGTCACCCCAGCGCTGCCCTGGCCAGCAGCACCAGGAGATCTGTGTGGGATTCACAGCCCATGGGCTGTCCCAAGGTGCTCCCACCCCATCCACATCATCCGACACATCTTCACCAACTGTTGGCAAGGTGTTTTGGACTTCCGAGCAAGAAAAAAAAAAAATTAAATTCATGGTTTTCTTAGCTGTGAAAGGGAAATTAGTTCCTTACCCACTCCTCCTTCCAGGCCGGGATATGACTCAGATCCTGGTAGTTTAAGGATGATCAGAGCCGATGCTGGATTTCTTTTGTGAGATGCGTCGTAGCTGTACTAAATGCTGGGGATAAAATTACCTTCTGCTGCAGGACTTCTTCCTGTAGCTGGAGGTAGATTGCTTTTCATCTGGACTTCAGTCAAATTCACAGTTTTATGACTTCCCATCGAATGCAATCTAAAATTCATGTAAAAATACCAAAAGGAGCATACTCGTGCAACTTCGACAGTGCTGATAACTGGGGGATTGTCACCATGATATTTTATGAAAAATCCCTTCACCAGGATTTTTCTCCTGAGAAGCTGAGAAGCCTCAGAAAAGAAATGTAAACAATAATTATCTGATAGCTTGGAATGTGGTTTGGAGGTTGCTTACCCACAGGTGCATCTTTGATTGGTTCCATGTGAATTGTTTTTACTTAATGGCCAATCCCAGTCCAGCTGTGTTGGTCAGTCATGAGTTTTTATTATTCATTCTTGTCTAGTTTTCTAATGTCTCCTTTCTCTTTCTTTAGTATAGTTTTATAATATAATATAATATAATATAATATAATATAATATAATATAATATAATATAATATAATATAATATAATATAATATAATATAATATAATATAATATAATATAATATAATATAATATAATATAATATAATATAATATAATATAATATAATATAATATATCATCCTTCTGAGAATTTGGAGTCAATTCTCATCTCTCACCTCATCCTGGGGACCCTCAACACCACAACAATTGGTGACCACAGGGGATGTACATCAGGGACAATCCTTTCAGAAAGGTTTACATTTCTGCTCAGCTTCCAAATGAAAAATATCGCAAGGAAACACGGGGTTATTTGTGGTGCTAACAATGCATATTTTTGAGGGTCTCTGGTTTCCTGTGGTGCCCCATCCTTAGGGCACTTCATTGTGAACGTGCTGGCACACATCCTTTTCCCAAGCCCAAAGCCACCTGGCAGCTACAGCAGGAAGAATGAAAAGCAGCATCCCACTTTCCACAGTAAATTCTCAACCTATGCACAATTTGTTGTAGCAATCTACCCATTTGCTCTCCTGCAGGGATAAATTACTGGTGTCTGGGCTATGCTGTGGAAGGAGAAAGATTTCATAATAAGCCCATAGCTTATGTTCCAAAGCATGAAGGTTTCTGCTTTATTTTAAAGCATGGGAATATCTAAAGCAATATTCTCCCCATGTAGACTTAAAATAATTTTGAAAGCCACAGTCTTATTTTCCCACTGAATTTGCCTTTAACTTAAATTAAACATACAAGCGTGCATCTCATAGAAAAAAAAATTAAAAATAATAATTATTCTTTTTCAGTACCTGGCTTAAAATACTTAGCAAGTTCATTGATTTTTCAGAAGGCTGGAACTGAGCACAGTCTGAACAACTGGTATCTCCTGAGGCATTTTGAATAGAATATCCCAAAGCAGAGCACTCACTAGGGTTGTTTGCTTTTGAAAATCTTGACTGTGGGTGACATTTCTGTCGGCTGAATCCCTTAACTCCAGGTAATACACAGCAGAAATTAACTGCCCCTCTGTACACATGCTCATGCCTTTTTAAAATGATATTTTAAATGTAAATAACTCCCTGAATACTCGAGGTTCAATCAGCACAAAGTCCTTATACATAGGAAGCCTCAAGATGGCACTCTTGAACTGCAGAGTTTTTCAGGGAGGCTGATTGTGAGTTTCTTGCAAGGGGAAAAAAAAAAAAAAAGAGCAAGAAATGCAATGGTGAATGCAACCTGTGCAGCAATAACCGGAGGGAATATCAAGTAGAACAGCAATATCAGACTAAGGCATGAAAACCTATGACAAAATATATACTTGAAAATACAGATTATTATACAAATTAGGGTTGGTAAACCCTCCAAATTTTGTGAATAAATCCAGTTTTTTGAAGCTTCACCCAGTTTTTTATCTCGCTCATCCTCCCCTATTCACTACTTCCTCTTCTCTCCCTGAAGGTGTTTTGATGTTATCTCAGGAGTGTCCCGGGGCTGGCTGAGGTGCTGCTCGTGTTTGGTAGATGTGAGGCAGAGCACATTGTGCAGGATATTTATGCCAGAGGCAAGTGAATGAGGGATGGTGAGCAGGAAAAAAACCTGCTGAAACTTTGGTCTGCAGACCGCAGGCAGAATTCCATGGTCTGTTCCTCATTCCATCGCCATCCTCCATGGAGCAGAGGCTGTGCTCAGTTCCAGCCTTCTGAAAAATCAATGAACTTGCAAAATATTTGAAGCCTCCCCTGATGGCTCCTTCCTGGATGTTCCTGCTTCCTCCTGCAGCACAGGGACAGAGGGAGGAGGCCTTGATGTCCCCAACTTTGGAGGGGAGGCAAGGACACCTACCTGCCCTTCATTTGGAACTCACAGAGCTCACCTGCTCCTATATCACAGCATCATTCCCTGCAGGTGGGCTAATCCCTGGGTGGGATTCCTCCATGGGAATGTGTCAGCACTGCCTGGGGGATGGACAGGAGAGCTGTGCCATGGTTCCCAGGCAGAGCAGCTGTTTTGGAGCAGCTGGCTCCAAACAGGCACTGTGGTGGGTGGCACCAGCAGGTCATCAGCCCTGTCCCACTGGGGAAGTGGGACCAGACATGTGTGAAAGAGGAGCTGGGAAGGAAAGCATCAGCTCCCAGTCCTCCTAGAGCCTTCTCTCCCTCTTCCTCTTCATCCTCCTCTTTGTCCATTAGAGGAACTTCTGTGGGAATCAGGGAAGTGCAATAGGAAGCAGCCATGGGAGGGAGGATGAAGACCACGGTGGGCCTACCCTGGCTTGCAAAGACTTTTTGGTGGGTTTCTCCCATGGCATTCCCCTTCCCTGCCCCGGCAGTTTTCCTCAGGTGTTGCTTCTCTCCCTGTTGCCTTGGTGAGTGTCCTGGCAGGTCAGGGTCACAGCTGGCACCACCCCAGCCCAGCAGCCAGCCTGCCCTGCTGGAGCCACCACGCTGGAGCCAGCTGTGGATCGCTCTTACAAAATCCTCTGCTGACTCACCCTTCCCTTGCTTGCCTAAGTGAAATCATGCCTGCCTTTAAACATCTCATTGCAGCATTACATGACACATTTATCCACCTCTTTCACTGCCATGAACTGCTTCAGATAAGCAGCTGTGAGGTTTTTGGGAAGGATAATGTGAGGTTTTTTCTTTGCTCCAGGGCCTCTGAAATAGGCATTACTTCTTCTCTGCTTGCTGATATAAATACAAATCTGTTGAATCACTGACGTTGTTCCTGGAGATGCTGGGAACTTGCTTTCTCCATCACAAAGTGGACTCAGACATATCTCTCTGGGCCAGGTTTGGTTTAGGGAGCAGCACTGTGAGGATTTTCAGTTGCTGTGCCAAGGTTGGAGGCATTATTTACATGCACCCTATTTTGCAGAGCCAGTCATGCACTGAATCTGTGTCCATGTCCATTAGCTACCCAAAGCAAGAGTGATGGATTTTAAAGATGGACAGGTAAAAAATGAGTGGAATTTTGCTTAAGTTGAGCCAAACCACAAAAGTTTTTATTGGTTTGTTTGTGGCGGTTTTTTTCCTCTTTTTACTACATTTTGATCCATATGAGTTTTGGGTTTGCTTCTGATTTCCTTACTTTTTGAGTCAATATTGGTTTTGATGCTGATTCACCTGGAATTTTAAAAAAATTCTGCTTTATAAAATAATACATTCATTTTTAACTGAGAAAAACCTGTTGAAGTTTTTTTTATGGCCATACCAGCCATATCTGTTGAAAATAAGTTGAAGGTTCTGATTTTTCCCAAATTTAACAAAAAGAAAGTTGCTTTTTCTGAAGTAAAATATATCAATCCATCTTTAAGGAAAATACTACCTAATTTTTTTCTTTAGGAAGACCTACTTGCTAATAATGATAAATCTTATTTATTTAATCTGGTGATGATTATTAAAACAGTATTGAAATGATGCTTTGGTAAGTGATATACTACTGTACCTTGGTTTTTCAAACACAGTCATGCCATGGGGCAAGAAGTCAGTTTAGGACTTGGTGTTGTATCTCCTTGTGAGGTGCTGCATCTCTCATTTTCCTATTGCTTTCTTCTGTCATTTGAGTTGCTTTGTGTGCTTGGTCCTGTAACATCTTTGTAAAGTTTTCTACAGTTTAAGCAGATGCTCAAAAGCACTAAAAGCTGTGTAAAGCTCATACAAATGTGCAATTCATCAGTTCAGAAAGGTACAAATAAAGACATTTAACAGGCTAGCATGTGAAAAGCATCATTTTTCTATAGCCCTGTAACACCGGTCATTTTCAGACCCCAAGTATTTAAATAACTCCCAGTTCTTTCTGATGTAAATAAATTCAGAATTGTTTTTTCACATATAACACCCCCCAAAAATGAAAATGGTCTTTGAGCTTTGTACTAGAATTTTTTACTTTCTTAGCTGCAAGATGAAAACTAATGCTCCCCTCTATCTCAGGCTGGAATACTGATTTGCAGAACTTCTCACTGGAGGACATGGTAGATATTTTTAAATCATACTTGCTCTTTAATGTGGAGAGCCATCTCTGGGAAAAGTTTGCAAGATCAGGCCCACGGTCATCATTTAGTCAAAGTGCATAATTCTTAGGTCTTTTAATCTTCTCGCATAAATCAATCCTCCAATCCCCTTAGTTGTATTTGTTGCTCGTCTCTGAATTCCTTCCAATTTTGCAATTTACATTATAATTAGAGCTTAGTGAAACTGATGAGAAAGTGATTTTTGGGGCCAATTTTTATGCTGCTTGTAAATATTCAAAATCTGGCTTTCCACAGGCTCATGAGAGCCCCCCAGACTGTGTGACAATGACAGGGACCTGAGGAACTCCCACTCCTGGGGCAAGGACAGATGTTTTGCCAGATTCTCCCACTGTGGCTTGCCACTAATTAGTATTCATTATCCCATTGATTTCTGTGGGACTGTAAGTGCCTACAGCACAGTGAATATGGACAGGAGGATCTGCCCCAGCCTGAGCCAGGATCACCAAACCTCTCCTTGGTTTGATTCAAGGTGAGCACTGGGCAGGAGCAGGGCAGGGGTTGGGTCTGGGCTCTTTGGGGGAGAAAAAAGCATCAGGCAGGGATGTTTCCTGAAGGAATTCCTGTGCTGGTGGGTGACAGTGCTGGGCAAAGCACATCCCTGGGTGGTTTTGGCTGCCATGCCACGCTCTGCAGGCAGCTGGGACAAATGGTGAAGTTAGAGCTGGCACCTATGGCTGCTGTCCCTGCTGGCCCTTGGATCTGCCACGGCTCTGCTCACCTCTGTTCCATGCAGCCACTGTTCAGGATTTGGCCCATATCCTCCCATTTCCCACACCACTTAGGGTTTCCCACTCCGGGGTCTACTCCTGAGTCAGGGGTCTCATCAGCCCGTCTAGAAATCTCAGCCCTCATTCTAGAGAAGCAGAAGACTGTAGAGAGGAAGGTTACCAGATTAAATACTAGAAAAATGGTTTCTTTAACATTCAGGGGAAACTGAACATTCTCCAATAGGGAGGTAACAGATTCAGATTAGAAGAAGGAAAGCAAAGGCTGAAAAGCCTCATCCCCTGCTCCTCCTCTAACAAACTGGATGCATAACCATAGCCACGAACCATTCATACCTGGAGCAGACACCAGCATGTTTATAAACTTCTTACAAACCATTGCCACCAAGCCCAGCAGGATAGCTATTCTTGTCACTGCCCCTCTGATATAAAAACCATGTATTAGAGGCAATACTAGAGCTATTTCTAGATAAGAAAATAACCCTAGGGACCATAGAGATTGCATGGGCATATCCAGAGGCACTGAAGGTGGTTTGCTGATGAGAGACCTGACTGAAGAAGATGTACAGCTGGCACAAGAGCAGCCACTGCCACCACAGCCACCTCCCCTGCTGCTGCTGCCTGGCTGAGGGACATCTGCCCACGGCCAGAGCTTGCCCCAGCACTGAGCAGATCCTTTCTGCTGGGGACAGAACGTGGCCACCACAAAGACCTGATGGATTTAACCTTTCTCATGCAGTGCAGCCCACTGGGGTGTGTGCTTGTCCATAGCTGGAGGGGTTGCTCAGGGTAGGACCATCTGTGAGCCTTTGTAGAAGGAGCCTGTGCTGAGAGTCCTTGCTGTCCCTCTCAGATCAGCTGCCATTTATGCCTCTCAAGGGCACAGAATTGCTTTCTCATACTGTTTTTCAACCTGTAGTTCTTGTTTTCTTATGAGATAGCTGCAGTGGATTGGAAATCTGCTGCACTGGCAGCAGGCTGAAGACTCCTGTGAGAGTCTTAGCTCAAATGAAAGCTAGAGAAAAAACATTGGAAATGAATAGCTGAACCCCTGCCTGGCTGTTTTCTGCCCTTGGCCATACCATCCATACTTTCCTCTTGGTTCTACCTCCTCTGAATGCACAAATAAGTGCACCAGTGCTCATCTTGAGTCTCAGTCACACATTTCAACCAGAACCTTCAAATGGAGGATATTCAGACCAGACCCTCAGAACAAATTTCTCCTGTATGCACCTTTGTAACCACTTCCACCAAAATATTTTTTAATTCTCTACACAAGGTGCAGAAGCTTCCAGAGATCTTCCCTCAACAGGGTAGGCATATGGAAAACAGCAGCCAAAATAATGAGTGCAAAATCAAAATTTCAGGGTTTTAAGTCCTTTAGCAATTTTGTTTGACTTTCAGTAGAAAGGGTTGAATTCACAAAGCTGCTTGGTGGTGCTCTGATGAATTTAAACAGGTGGTTTGGATGAAGAAAGCATGAGATGGCAAATCCCTCACCTCTTTTGTTATTTTTTTCCCAAGGACTAGAATTAGTACTGGTGCTTTCTGGACTGAACCAAGGTGCCATGTAAACAGCTGCAAAATTACTGGAAGCAACTTTAGAAACAGCCCATATGTGCCAATTTCCTGTAGCTATGCCTTTCTCCTGAGGGACTGTCTTAATCTCTGGAAACTGTACTTTCATACAACAACACAGACAGGGCTGCAGGTGCTGTGATGGGGAAGGAGATTATCAAAAATAAGGAATTAAGGTAATCAAGGCAGATGTGGCTCTGCAGAAAACCTGGGACCATAGCTCCATGACATGCTAAGTGTTCCTGAGGCTGATACTGAAAACTCAGTATAGATCATTGTGGTGTTCCTGTAAAAGAGGAAGAGGATGATGCCAGATATCCCCATTTCAATACCAGGCACATAATTCCTGGTGCCATGAATTAGTAACATTTAGAAAGAGCCATGATTTTTTTATTCTGTCACTTTCAGGGTCAGGAAGAGACTGAGATTTATCTTGACATTCAAGAAGAGCAGATCTGTTGGTCAGAGCTGGATCTTTCACAGGATATTATGGCTGAATTTAGCTGAGTCTCAGAACCCCTCTGGTTCCACCTCTCCAGACAGAACTGTCTGGCTCAAATCAGCCAGTCCAAAGATCACTTTAACTGTAATGTCAAACCCAGACTGGGAGATCTGAGCAGCTCAAACCATGATGTGACAATTTTTTATCAGATGAACAGTCTACTGCAAATGAAGTGCCCCATCAGCACCCCCAGCTGGAAGCCATGTTGGTGATGTGCAATATCTGAATACATCAAACACTGAAGCCTTTGGAATTATGAAATGCTCTTGAGAAGCTCCTGACCAGCAGCTCAAATCGCAGAATCACAGAATGGTTGAGGTTGGAGGGGACATGGACGTCATTTGGTCCAACCCCTCTGCTCAAGCAGGATCACTTAGAGCTAGTTTTTCAGGACCATGTCCAGGCAACTTTGAATATCTCTGGGGATGGAAACTCTACAACAAGCTGTGCCAGCGCTCTGTCACCCCC
The DNA here is from genome assembly GCF_028018845.1 of Melospiza georgiana. Taxonomy (NCBI): domain Eukaryota; kingdom Metazoa; phylum Chordata; class Aves; order Passeriformes; family Passerellidae; genus Melospiza; species Melospiza georgiana. The sequence continues at coordinate 114,102,529 of NC_080431.1, forward strand.
ACAGTGAAAAAGTGTTTCCTGCTGCTGAGGCAGAACCTCCTGTGTTTCAGCTTGTCCCACTGCCTCTGGTCCTGTCACTGGGCATCACTGAGAAGAGCCTGGCCCTGTCCTCTTTTCACCCTCCCTTTGGGTATTTATATACATTGATGAGATCCCCTCTGAGCCTTCTTATCTCCAGGCTGAACAGTCCCATCTCTCTGAGTCTTCCCCCACAGAAGAAATGCTCCAGTTCCTTGAACATCCTTGCCATGGCTTTTTGCTGAAGTCTCTCCAACATGCCCAGTTCTGAGGAGAGTGGAAGAATCCTCCCTCCATTGCTGGCAGTGCTTTTTCCAGCCCAGGATACCTTTAGCTGCCTTTGCTGAAGGGCCTGTTGCTGCCTTATCTTCAACTCAGCGTTCACCGAGAGCCCTGGGCCTTCTCTGGCCACCCTCACTTCACATCACTGACCACCATCCTTCAGGCCAAACTGTTCAGCGGGATTTTAGTGCACCTGGCTGCTCATCTTTATCAACTTGATGATAAGGAGAGTGTCAAAAGCCTTACTTTAGTCTAGGCAATGTCCACTGCTCTCCCCTCACCTACTAGGCCTGTCATTTCATCACAGAAGTTCAACCATGCCCTCCCCTTGGTGAAGCCACTCCTGGTGACTTTCTTGTCCTTCTTATGCCTGGAGATGGTGAATGGTATTATCTACCTTACCAAGACTGGAGATGAGCTTGACTGACTGGAGTTCCCTGGATCCTCCTTCTTGTACAGAAAAACAATTGCTCAGATTTTTAAATGATCACCTTTTTAAGGCCTAAAAATAGCAGTGTTTCTAAGTGTGTTCACTGAGAACAGGAGTTAGACTATGTCAACCAAACTAGTCCTGTAGGGTGTCTCTAGAATCTCCCCAGGACATAAGGCTCCTAAACAGGCAAATTCAACATCTACCTGGTGTAGCTTGCAGTCCAAACACAGAGCAAGGGGAGTGGGGTGCAGGCAGAGAGCAGTGAGTTGAAGTGGTAATGTTAGAGGGGTGGTGGAAAAGTTGCAGTAGAAAGTCAGAGCTGAAAATGCTGAAAACAGCAGCATTGGCACTGAGCAAAGATGATCACTGTATCAAAGATAATCTCTGTATTTTTTCTCCCTGTGTGGTACAAAGACACCAAAGCTGAAAGAATTGTCTCAAAACCAGCTTTTCAAATGACTCCCAGCTTGACTAGAGTGGTGGTCCCAAGAGGTTAAAAACTGCTTGCAAACTTTTGAATTTAAGTATAAAAATTGGGAACTATCCTTGCTCTCTCAATCCTTTTAGGCTAAACTGAATTATTCTCAGATATTTCACCACTTCTCACATTTTTTCTTTCTTTCTCATGGCAGATTGGTCTCTTCTGCCCTTCAGACAGCATTTATCACAGATGTGCTTACCGTGTCTCATGGAGTCTTTCCACTGAGATGTAGTTGTCACAGATATCATCACAGGTTAGGGAAAAAATAATCTGGAAGGGATTTTTAAAAGCTTTTGTACAACACTCTTCAGAGGTAGGTTCTTTTCCCCTGGAGCTGCTTAGCTCCTTCAAGGTCAGTTCACCCATGTGTCCAGGCATGCTGGTTCTGGCACTGACCAGTCCCTTCCCTGTCAGAGGATGGTGGGAGCTGCTTCCCTCTGCCCCAGGTCATAGTGAACTTAGATAATTGTGGAGTTCAGAGAAGATCAGGGGATCAGCATCTACTGCTGCTGTTGGAGAAGCCAGTGCTGTTGGAGATGAAAAACGGAATTTTTCTCTCTCATGCTGTCTTGTTTTCTTTGAGTTGAAGCTCTGCTATGTGGCTGATCGAGTGAGGGAGCAGCAGAGAGATCATCTGAACGACCAGAGCCCAGTACTTGCTTTGGATGGTGACAGTGAAAATGCCTTATCTTGCTTTAGTGGCCAAATGACCAACCCCTACTGCCCAGCCTTCTGTGCACCACGAACGAGCCACCACTGTGTGCTGCTGTGCTCAAAGCCATGGCAGAGGTCTCACCCTGCAGCTGCCTTCAGGAGAGCCCCACTGGGGAGAGGATGAGTGTCTGTGTGTGTGTGTTTGCCTGCAGGCAACGAGGGAATGAGCCTGCAAGGAGCTCCTGCAGCGAACGGGGGAGTTTCTCTCGCTGGCAAAAAGTTTGGATTCTTGGCCAAAGCTTGTCACCACCTCCCAAAGCACCGGCCTGCTCTCTCTCCCATGCTGGTATTTGGCTCCTGCCTTCTTTCCTCAGCTGCTGAGAAGCTCCCCCTGGTTTTGGCAAAGGAGAGGAAGCCCTGGCCTGGGGCTTGGCACCCTCCTCAGCTGGAAGGGAAGTTGCTCAGGTGTCCAGGGTGCTTTGGATCCCCCAGCCCTGCTGTCACACACTGGGCCACACAGCTCCTCGGTTCCCATGGGAATGGGAACACCTCCTTGGGCGTTTAAATCCATTTCCTTCTGGCCAGGGCTGGTGTCTGCTCAGCTGCTCTCAGCAGCCCTTGGCCAAGAGGTGCAGGAGTGAAGCCACATTTCTCTTCACAGAGAAAAGCAAGGCACAATTCTTCCCAAGAACATTTCTGGGATTCACATTCTCCGAACCTCAGAGAAAGGAAAAACAATTCTTATCATTTGCTGTGCCTGTGTTTGTGCCAAAGCAGAATGCAATATGGAGACTGTTTACCCACAGTGATGGTGTTTTGTTTCCTTGGCCTGTCAGGGGCAAGAGTGTGTGTGTGTTGGGACTGTTGGGTGACAGTCACGAGATTCTGTGCAGTAGAGTGCTTGGCAGATTCAGTTCAGATGTAATGTCATATAATGTAATATAGCACAGAATAATATAGTATAATAAAGTAATTAATTACCTTTCTGATAAGATGGTGTTTTGTTTCCTTGGCCTATCAGGGCCTATCATTGTGTGTGTGTTGGGATTGTCAGGTGACACTCACAAGATTCTGTGCAGTTGTGTGCTTGGCAGATTCATTTTAGATTTAATCTAATATAATGAAATATAGCATAGAATAATATAGTATAATAAAGTAATTAATTAGCCTTCTGATAAGATGGAGTCCTTCTCATCATTTCTCCCTGCTACAGATGTTGTCCTGTTTCAATCCAGGAGCTGCTCAGGGGTAGAACTTGAGGGTGATGGATGATCTCAGTGCAGGCTGGAAGTGCTGCTCAGCCCTTGGAGGCAGGGTCTGAGGGGATGAGGGAGCCATCCCTCATCCATTTGAGCTCTGCAAACAGGAGGGAACATCTTTCAATGTTTAAAATATACTTTACCTTAGAAGTGTGTATTCTGATTTGTCCTGAGGATTGGATGGAGTTCTGGGTGAGGGTTTTTTATTCTTTGAAGTAGGAGGTACCGTGAGGTAGGGTAAGTTGTGTGTAGACTCTCTTTCTTTAGAAAGGACCATGCATGGCCTCAGAGAGTGAACATAATTTTATTAGTAAATTAAGTATTCTTCCCTTTGAAGTATGTTTTTCCTAACCTCTCTCCCCTTGTCACATTAAGGTATTGATTTTAGCTATATCAAAACTTATGTATGCATAGATATGGACATATTCTCTCTCCTTTTCTCCTTTTGTCATTTGGTAATACCAGAGTTACTCTGAGTGAAACTCCTCTGGGAGATATTCCAGGAGAAATGAAAGCATTTCAATCAAACCAAAAAGTGAATGCAAATCACATTTTGAACAGAGTACAGCTGTCCAGCAGAAACAGTGATTTCCCTCCCTGTATGTATCTTGGAAAAACTGATCTGTGCTCTTCACACAGGGATGTGATATCAGAAATTTGAAGTTACATATTGTTAGGTTGGGGTTTCTTTCCCCCTTTGTTTTGTGGAGAAGAGATATTCCTCGTGGAAAATTTTCAGAGGTGCGATCAATACCCAGAATGAATTGTCTGTGTTAGTTCTAAACTGCAAACCTGGAGACAGTCCATTTCTGTACTCCAGGGTGCTCTAACCAGCATCATGGCTGAATCATAATAAACATTTGATTTTCCTATCAAAAACACATGTACCCACACAAACAAACATATTTCACTTCACCTCCAGTGTCTTTGATGGCATAAAATTTAAATACCTGAGGCAATTTATAAAGCAGATATAATGCAAAATCCATAGCCAGATCACTAGAATTCAAATATCTAAGCCTTTAAGAAACAGGAAAAAAGCCAAGCAACATGCAGTTGCATAAATGCTCCATTCCCTGCTTTCCCTATATTCAGAAAGAACTCATAAAAAATCCTCTGCCATCTGCTATATCCCCACCTATAAGGCATGCTTGCAAATTCTTTTGATGTGCAGATCATTACTCGGGATTAAATTTTCATGTATGCATGCCAGTCTCTCCTTCCCATTCTGCTTCCACGCCCCTGCCCAGGTACCAGGTGTGCCCAGTTGGTGGAGGCTGCTTTTGTGATGCTCAGTCTGGTGGGGACAGCTGCGGGAGGACTGGAAGAGCACTGTGCACATTTCACAGTGCTCAAGGCTGGTGGAGATTATCCCTTCCCCCAAAAAGCTTGGCTGGAGCTGATCTGCCTGCCCAGAGCAAGAGGGAGGTGGGGAATCTTGGAAGGTTCCTGATGCTCCCTTAGAAAAGGCTTGCTTCACTTACTGTCCAATCCCCTTTCTCCTTTGTAAGAAAGGGGACACATATAAATAAGTGTAATAACTAGCTGTTAGTTGGTGTTGAATCATACTGAATCATTTACCCAAGAAGTACTAGAAAAATTACTTCTATTATGATGAAAACCTCCATTATTTAGACCAGCCTCAATTAAACCATCCTGCTGGCCAGGACTTTGTATTTCTCTGCTGTAAACACCACTAATATTTGCAATTTTGCCATGGGAAACTCTTCATTTTGATCTTTTACAAAAGTTTTTACTCCCCAGATTGAGGGTACAGAAAAGGGAGGACTGCAATCCATAAGGGTAGAAACACTTGCTGCTTGTTTCTAAATCTTACCTAGGAGGAAGTTTTTTGCTTAAATGCATCTGAAATCTGACATTTTGAAGCAGAGTCTTTTGTAAACTGGAGGGAACTGAAGCTGTTAGACTGGCAATCTGGGAGCTGCTAAATCTACAGTGGATGTACTTCTCTGGTTTTTATTCCCAGATTTACAGACAGTCCTCAGAAAGAGAACTGGATTCAACCACTGAAGGTGATGGTAGCAGCACCGAGATCCTCAGTACCAACACAGGGTAATTGAAAGTCCTTAGAGCTGCAGTTTAAGCTGATGAAGAGAGGAGAAAGGCTGACATAGAAAAATGAAGTTTTTTTTCCTCAGGATGACACCAAACCTTAGTGGCAAAGCCAGGTTTTAATCCCAGGTTTTGTGATTTCTAGCCCAGTGTCCAATGATGTGTCCTGCTGCCCCCAACACTTGTGGAATTCATTTCTTTCTCTATCTGCACCTCTTGCTCTGCCTATATAGACACATCTATATTTAACATACAGAGTTCTCTGTATAGATGGATAGTTCTCTATTCATTTACTAATTTATCATACATACCACATTCCAAACAATGTAAATATTTAATATACTTCATTTGAAATGCTATCTGTTTATTTTGCTCTTTTAGAAATATCCAGAATGTCACACACTTTCCCTTCCTGTTTTGGAAAGGAATCCTTTCTTGCCTGCAGAGAAAGAGGCAGCAATATTGAAATTTCCACAAAGAGAGCTTGTCCCCTGAGTGTTCTTGCAGGCATTTGTGCTGAAGAGATGTTAACATAAGCAGCATTTTACATGAAATATATTCCCATTGCTGCCCGATGCTGCAGCTCCCCATGTTTGCCAGCCCTCCAAGGAACCCAACAGCACAAATAAGAAAAGCAGGACTTAATATTTAGATTTTTTTTCTTTTTCCAAGCAAAAGAAATAATACTTCAAGCCTTTTCTTTTATGTGCACAAAGATTTGCTTTGGGATCACTTTAAACAAGTTTTTCAGTCCTGTGTGGCCAGAGCAGTTTTTGCTTGTGATGAAGACCCAGGCAGGTGGATGCTGATCCCCACCCCTGTGCTATCCCAAGCACAAACCCACCCAAATACCTCACTGTGGGGTAAGCATCATCCCAAAAGGAGCAGGAGGCATTTTCATTCTGCCTGGCACTCAGAAGTTCCCCTTGCAGGGGCAGAGGCATCTGAGGCTGGCACATAATCCTTCACTGACAGCAGAGTGTGTCCCAGGCGACCCCAGGTGTTATGTAAATGCTGATTGGGCACGGGAAGAGATTAACCACACCAGCTGGCAAGGGATTTGAAGTGAAGCCTCCTTCCCCACCTCTGATCTGAGATCAAAAGCTCCAGCCCTGCCTGCCACACCCTGCTCCTGCAGGAGGGCGATGCCAGGGGCACCCAGATGGCAGGGCCAGCACAGGGACCCGGCTGGCACTGCCACCTCCTGCTGCCACCTGCTGTGGTCCAGGAGGAGGAGGAGGAGGAAGATAAAGAGAAGGAGGAGGAGTAGGAGGAGGTGGGAAAGGCAGGGAAGGAGGACAGAAAACACCATACCAGGACATGCTTTGCACAGATGTTAAAACCCAGGAGCATCTTTACTAATTGCGGCACACTTGGCAGAAATGAAGCTTAATAGGCCTCCTTCGTGTGATTGTGTGACTAAACACCAGATGCCCTGAAGGCACAAACTGACAAAGCTGTGGAAATCTTCAATAAAGTGTCTCTGATCCTCCAGAAAGGGAAAGGATGTCACAGGGCAGCCTCCCCAGAAGACTTCCCCCTGGGGGTCACAAGGATGGGGTGGGGATGGAGGTGTTGGGGCTGTGCGTTATAAAACCCAGCACCAAAATCAAATTTTATGACAAAGATGCTCTTGAGAGCGCATTTTCACAGAGTCATAATTTTTCTGGAAGAGTGGCAAAGCTCCAAATCCTTCCTTCCTATTTTGCTCTCCCAGCACAGCACTTCTGCCCGCTGCCATGAGAAGAACCGGATACTTTGCAAACGGCCTTGGTGCGTCATGGGATTTATCCAAGAGTGTTGTAAACCACATGGCCCTTCTCTCTCCAGCCTTATCTTTGAAATGTCTCAAGAGACATCTTATTTTTATGACTGCTCAAGGACTGTAAGCCCGAGGAGCTGCTTTTGGGAGTGCATATGATCCCTGTCACATCAAATGACTGCGTCGTAATGTCAGCGCTGTCTGTGCAACGTAAAGGAGCTGCTGAGTCCCAGCTTTCCATCTGCAGCTCCCCAAAATCCAGGATTTTGGCTCTGAAATTCCTACTCCAGTATTTTCAATAATTTGAGACTGTTCATTAAAAGGTCTAATGTGTGATATTTTACTTCCATGTGTTCTGTGGTCAGGAAAACATAAAGAGGTTGCTCTTGAGAAATTTTTATCTGTATTTGTGGTTAATGTGCATGATTGCCTGAGGGAACAGCGTGGTAGTGTGCCAATGATTCTTCTTGTTCCAAAGCACAGTAAAACTTTACAGTTTTAAATCATTGGCACAATACCTTTTTAGGTTATTTCAGAAATACCAGCTATCAGTTTCAATAAAGTTGCAGCATTCTGTTTTGATCTTTAAATTTATTGCTAGCATGAGAATAGTAATCTGCAATATACCTGCAGGTCAAAATGAAGAAATTAACCTTGTTGGAATGAAACTTTAAAGGTTTTATGCTCTGTTTTAACATGCTACAAAATAAGGATTTGAGGTTTTTTTAAGGTACCATTTTCTGATGGATGAATTCCATGGGAAGGCATGTGACTAACATTAATCATCAGGACAAATCTGGGAATTTGAGGATGTTCATAATCAGAAAATAAGGAAAAGTTGCTGCACATATGAGTGTAAGTTTGAGTGCTTGTGACAGCAGTTCTGTGTTTCAGAAGATAAAATCAGAGGGTGTTTCTCCAGGCTGGTTTTGTGAAGCTGACATCTGATTCAGCCTCCTTGACCCCTCAATGGACTTGGATCTGGTGGAGCACATCACTAAGCATCAGAGGAGGAAATAAATACTATTAGTAAAGACATATTCCTCTCTGGTGATGCTCACTGTCAGGCTTTTGAATTTGTCCTGGCTCTCCTTGACAAAGAATTAGCTGACAAAATGATACTGCAGTGTCGAGAGATAACTGGTTGATCTCATCCTCCAAACTGCCTCACCTATTTCTCACTGTGAGCTTGGTTACTCATTTCAGACATCCATTTATTTCTGTTTCACAGACCTATATTTTGCTGCCATATGTCCCAGGAAACCTTGACGTCAGAGATGACTACTCTTGTACCTGAGTCCAAATGTTAGAGGTTCATCAAATGTGTCTTTAATGGTTGCTTTTTTTCATGCTGCTACCCAGGTTTTGGTCCCAAGCTGAAAGAAATATAATCTAGGAAAAGAGAGGAGCCTGGGAGGATGACTGGGTGACTTCACAGGAATACTTATTTTCTGGAATATGAAAACACATTGGCAGTGTAGGAGAAGCAGTGGGCTGGATGACTGGGGTTTTTAATATTAATGACTAAGTGTGTGTCACGCCAAAGGTCATTTATTTCATGCACCCCACAACTATGCAAGCCTGGTGGTGACTGGTGGTGACACTTCTTGTTTGTCTCCATCATCTGAGCTTGTGTCTGTGGTGGGAAGGCCTGGGCTCCATGATTTTATTGCTGCTGATGTAATTATTGCACAGCTAATAGTCATGGCTCCCCATGGAGCCATAAAGAAATGGCAGTGGATGGGAGAAGTGGCTTCTAGAACAGTCAGCTCTGTAACCTCTGTAACAGGCAACGGGGTTTGGGTGGGCACATTCCTGGTGAAGGAGCAGGAGAATGTTCTGTCTGGGTTCAGAAAGAGCCTCATAGATTTAAGGTAAGACAGCAAAAGGTGAGTTCATTTGTCTCCCAAAAAAAGAAAAAAAGACCAAACTCTTGCAACAGTGTTAAAATAGTAAAATAAAAAGCAGGTCTTTATTGGAAGCTTCCAGGTACCCCCATGGTCATGGGCACCCCTGGCATCAGATTTCTATGATTTTTTATAAGTTTAACAAATGAGCATATCTAACAAATATTGCTCAATTAGAAGAGCAGTTGGTTAGGTAATTTTCCTCTGCATTCTGCCCTACTGGGGTTGGTCCAGGGGCTTCTTTGCCCCATTTCTTGTTGTGTCCTCTCAGATTCTGGTTGGAAAACTAAATGTCCTTTGGGAGGTTCTCTTCTTGACAATAAAACAGTAAACAGTATTTCAGGAATATGTTAGAAGGTTAGCTTATTATTCCAAAATCTAAGAGAAAGGGTGGGAAAAATACCAAGAGCTATATAACAATGTATTAACAGTCTACAAAGCTAAAAATGCATGAAAAAATGTATTAACAGCTAAAATTTTTAGGCATCACACTCACTTTCAAAAAGGAATTTCATAGACACGGAGTCCAGACAGACAAACCATGGCCAGGAAAAGATTTACAAAACCACAATATCTATATCTACGAAATCTGAGCGCAGAACTTAAAAACAAGCAGGTTTATTAACAAGTTGGGTTTCCTTCTGTCTGCCAAGCCTGTTTGAATCTATCTGCAGCGTAAAGAAATAAGAGCATAAAAGTGACTATTTCATCTTGCAACGAGGAGCCCTCTGGCAGGAGGTGCCCATGGACCCAGAGGTGATGTGAGAGCAGCTCCCTGAGCCCTGGGGCACCCAGAGATGATGTGAGAGCAGCTCCCTGAGCCCTGGGGCACCCAGAGATGATGTGAGAGCAGCTCCCGGAGCCCTAGGGTACCCAGAGATGATGTGAGAGCAGCTCCCCGAGCCCTGGGGCACCCAGAGATGATGTGAGAGCAGCTCCCTGAGCCCTGGGGCACCCAGAGATGATGTGAGAGCAGCTCCCTGAGCCCTGGGGTACCCAGAGGTGATGTGAGAGCAGCTCCTGGAGCCCTGGGGCACCCAGAGATGATGTGAGAGCAGCTCCCCCAGCCCTGGGGCACCCAGAGATGATGTGAGAGCAGCTCCCCCAGCCCTGGGGCACCCAGAGATGATGTGAGAGCAGCTCCTGGAGCCCTGGGGCACCCAGAGATGATGTGAGAGCAGCTCCTGGAGCCCTGGGGCACCCAGAGATGATGCGAGAGCAGCTCCTGGAGCCCTGGGGCACCCAGAGGTGATGTGAGAGCAGCTCCTGGAGCCCTGGGGCACCCAGAGATGATGTGAGAGCAGCTCCTGGAGCCCGGGGGCACCCAGAGGTGATGTGAGAGCAGCTCCTGGAGCCCTGGGGCACCCAGAGATGATGTGAGAGCAGCTCCTGGAGCCCAGGGGGATGGCACAGAGGGCAGCAGGGTCCCTGCCTTGGGTCACCTGCAGGCAGGCTCAGAGCTGCAGGTCCCCCTGGCTGTGCCTCCCCACACCCTGTCAGCTCACAACCCAGCCCCTGAGGCTGGGATGGAACCAGCCATGATTTCAGGAACTTGGGTGGGAGACTCCTGGTACAGAATTGTGCCTGCACAGTCAGAGGGAAGGAAGGTTTATATCACCCAAATTTAAAGAATCCTCTCCTTCCTGCCTTGGAAGCAGTTTCTTTGCTGTGATTGCTGACTCAGCTGAGCACCAAGTAGCTGTGCTTTGCTTTCCAGGGAAAGAGACTCTGAACAGCACAAACTTCCCCAGAAAATGTAATGTCTTCCCCAGAAAATCTGTTTTTTTTGTCTTAACTAAAGTGTCACCTTCTTACACTGGTATTTCAGAACTTTTCTGACACATAAGAAATAAAATTTCTTACAGTCATAGATGAGATAGGCTGAGCATGGCCTGAGTCAGACTCTGAGCACCTTCTCTGAGCAGATATTTCCATATTTTATTGTGGAGATATCACCATACAAGCTTAAAGATGCACCTTATTTCCTTAAGCTGGGAACAGAAGTTATCCTGGAGTTAGGCACTTCCACTGAAATAACTGCATGGACAAATGGGACCTGAGTGAGCAATCCAGCATTTAAAAACAAACAATATTCCATACCAAAATACCCATATTGCATCAATAATTGAATTAAAACAGACTGTAAGAAAAGTGTAAATTCTTTTCCTCAGTTGTTCAGAAAACGTTTGCCTTCCATTTGACTCCTATGCTGTGATATATTTCATCGCTTTTTTTATTAAAAATGCATTTATTGAAAGTCTTCCTATAAGTCTCAGGAGACTTGGCAATCATTTTTATTGGATTGATCAGTTCCACTTGCATACAAATTGCTCTCTTTGAATTGACTGTTGCAATGCATCTTTTTTATATAAACTGTTCTATTGATTCTGACATAAATAATGGACACAATACTTCAAACCATAAAGAACATCAGTTTGGGGGATTCTTACCAGAATCTACTACATACCAGACAACAAGAAACACAAAACCACAATGCAACAGAAAGGATTTGTGAAACCTTTGGCTTTTAGAAACTTTTCCCTCCTGATTTTGGCAGCTGCCATTTGTCTGCCAATTATATCCTTAATTTGCACACGTTGCACATGCTTTTACATTCATGAAACACGAACAGGAAAAAAAATTCCCTTCAGCAGACCTAATGTGTCTAAAGAGAGAAAAAGAAAGAAGAAAATGGGGGGGAAATTACATTCAGCTGTTCTATTTTTGTTTTCAACTGTTATATTAGGAAGGAGTTTTCTTACCTTATAGGTGTGGCTGCCTTTCTGCTCAAGTTAAGGCACAGCTTCATGTCCCCAAGAAACTTCTTTTCTACCACAAACACACCTGCTGCTCTTGGGACAGCTTGGCCAAACTGCAGCTTATTTGGAAATTGTTGTGGGGTGGTTTGCTTCTCAGTCTACACTTCCTGTCCCTTCATTTCTGAGTCATCACCAGCAGTGGATTTCAGGTTGGTCTCTATTTCTCTTTCCACTTCCATGTATGACCAGCCTCCTCACTTTTCCATTCTAATTACTGTCTGGGGTTTAGGGTTACTTTTGGTTCTCCAAAGCCCCACAGTTACAAACACACTCTTATTTCCATAGCTGCCAGTCAGGGCTCACTAACAGGAGCTCAGGAGCAAGGCTGAGCTGGGATTTGAAGAAACAAGGGAGAACTGATGCAATGAGGTCCAGTTTGTAATAGAGATTATTGAAATTGAGGTGCCAGGATGAAACTGTTTTCCAAGAGAGGATGCATACAGTCCATCTATGCTGTAGGAGACACAACTGCCATGTGTCTGGGTTTTCTTGATCTTGTCTCATTTTCTGACTGGAAATATCACTCCTTCTGGATTGCTGAACATGGAGAAGTTCAGGCCAAATGGGCATGCATTTTTCACATTTTGTCTGGACAGAGTTTCTGGGCAGAGAAAGAAGGCACAGCTGGCAAATCTGAATCCTAGGCAGATGTTCTGCCCAAGAACAGTGGATCCAAGACACTGAAGATGGATAAAGGCCCATGAACATGCAGTATCCTGCATGAACACACTCATTTCTGCTCAGGACATCTCTGGCAGACCTGTAAAAATCCTAGGAAGAGACGTTGTTGCAATTGTGGGCACTAAAAATGGGTGAAATGAAGATGGGAGAGCATTCACTGTGCTGCTGTCCAGCTAAGTTATACCTTTGGTCATGTGTTGGCCTTGATTTTACACTGAAACCTGGGGCACACTGCTCAGGTGTCCTTGTCCTGGCACAGTGGGGGCCTCCTCTTTGCTGTTGGTCATCAGCAGCTGTGGGGCACAGCTTGGATGTGTCAACACCTGCTACCTGAGTGCATTTCCTGCACAAAATGGAAGAAATTATAATGCCCCAGGACATGGTAGGGTTTTAATTTTAAAAAAAAGTTATATAAATCAACAGGGAGTGCCCATATTTCCTTAAGACTGCAGAGGAATAGCTGGCTTTTTTTTTTTTTTTCCAAGGGACTGGGTTTTTTGGTGTATTTTTTTTAGAAAATAAGAAAAAAGGAAATAAAAAAATAAAACAAATGTTCTCACCCATCTGTCAGCAGTCCATTAGCACACACGTCCTTGGCAGTAGGGAGAAGAAGAGCTTTTACCAGGCTCTGAGGTGGGGCAGAAGCAATGCTGGCTTGAGGCAGTGGCAGTATGTCACGTCATTGTTGGAGCTTCTCCTTCAGCAGCAGCAACTTTGATGCCTCTTGTTCCTCCCTGCCTTCTACTGACTGAAATTTCTCTCTGCATACAATGCAGTGCTGTGGAGCAGGTGAGAGTCCACATTTGCTGACAATATCTGGTTATCTCCCAAAGAGAGAGCTGCTTTCCAAGAAAACCTCACCATGTGATCTTGAAATGCTTTTGCAGAACTTGCCTCACTGATACTTTGCTCGTCTCACCAGAAATCTGTGATTATATCCTTGTTTCCTCTCACTTTGAGCAGACTCAGGAGCAGCCAGAAATCAGTGGGGCTGCCCTCTCCAAGCAGCCCTGGCCAGCTTGCCTCCCCAACATGTTTTAATAACACTTTAGATGCCCCTGTCCGCACTGTGGAAAAATTCTGTGAAAAATGGAAAAGTCTGATCAACTTAAATTATGGTCTACAGTGACAGGATGGGGAAAGTGAAGCTGGTTTTTGTTTTTTTTTTTTTTTTTTTCTATTTACATTGTGGTCCGTGGAGACAGCAAAGCTTTACCCGGGCTTGCTTGAATAATGAGCCACTAAACAGAGAGCTGCATATCACTTAACAAACAGCTCCTCACAGAATTCCTGTTAATTATGCCATTCCTTCTGATTAGATTCAGCTGATTTCTCACTCACAGGGCTCGGTGCAAGGCTCTGTGGTGCCTGGTGGGAACAGCAATGACACATCCATGTGGAGCAGTCATCAGATAGCCTGAGAACTCTGCCTGCCCAGCATGGTCATTTCCCTGCAAACTGACACCCCTGCCGTGCAGGGGAGGGCTCTGGGTGCTCCTGGAAAAGCAGATTGTCAGCATGGAATGGGCAGAGGGGGAGATCTGCTTCCCAAAGATGTGCACACCCTCCCCCAGAGCTGGGGTATGGTGGTGAAACTTTATTCTCATTACAGATTTGGTGATGTGAACGTTGGCAATTAGAGCTTTCTTAGCTTTTTATTTGTCACTTTTTGGCTGCAGCTGGGCAGGTGACAGATTCCATGAGGCTGAATGGCCATAATCCTGCAGGAAGAAGTAAGGAGGGAAGGGGAACACATTGTCCTGAAACTCAGCATGGTGACGAAGGAGCCCATGCTGAGTCAGGCAACAGAATGTAAAGAGAGTTTTAATCGCAGGAAAATGGAATTAAATGTTCAGATGCAGAGTGTTGGATTGGTACCTCCTTCACCTTTTTGCTCAGCAATTCTGTGTGGTTTATGTGGGAAGGGAAGGGAAGGGAAGGGAAGGGAAGGGAAGGGAAGGGAAGGGAAGGGAAGGGAAGGGAAGGGAAGGGAAGGGAAGGGAAGGGAAGGGAAGGGAAGGGAAGGGAAGGGAAGGGAAGGGAAGGGAAGGATGCCCACTGCTTGGAGCTCCCTTTGGAGGTGCTGGCAGTCCTGCTGACTCTGTCTGGGAAGCAGCACAGCTGCATCATTGCTGTCGGTGAAAATCTGATAGCTGGAGTTTGGTGGCTTGCCCAGGTGGGTTAAGCTGTTAAAGCTCTCTGACTTGCACCTCTGCCCTCTGAATCACACTGAGTAGCAAAGTAAAGACAATTCCATGGGTTTTGTTTCCTCCAACAATGAAGGTTTCACTGGTTATCTCTTCTGAGCCTTTCCTGGTGGGCTCCCACCTTGTTGCAGAGGAGAGCAGAACCCAGCTGTGAACTCCAGGAGGATTCTGTTCTGCCAGAGTTCCTAAACTCCCCTGCTCTCCCAAGGAGTGCTGGTGCTTCTTTCAGAGATCTTCTAGGCCTTCTAGTGGATGGGCACCATGATGTATTTTCTGTAGTTAGTTTGACATAGCTGAGAAAAGAAAATAGTGGTAGCATTTCACTTTGGAGGCTTTTAATAGCAGTTCTTTTATGCAAGAAAATTCTGATTTTATCCTCTGCCTGTGTACCAACATTTGTCTCTGAAGCACTTCAGCTACAGCACCAGTAATGGTGTTTCTGTGTTAACCAAGGCCTACAGTGCAGTTGTGAGACTCTGCTTCACAACGCTGCTAAAAATACAAACGTTTGTGGTGCACACATACTTTGTTTATAATCTCATCACTTTGTATATGGCTTCCATTGCAAGCTGTGGGATATATCATTCTGTCCCTTACAGTGTAGAAGTAGTGTATAAAAATCAGATTGAGCCCTTTATTTATAGCTGTCAAGAACCAGATGACAGAAAACATCTTCTGCCTGGAGAATGATTACTGCTGGTGTTTCCTGGGTACCCTCTTCATCAAACAGTGGGAATGTTTCTTGTCTTCAGCATCACATCTGCAATGCTAGAGCCAGGAAAATGTCAATAACTCCGTTATTATGAATCCCTGCTCTCAAGGATTAATAATTTCACACTTACTCACACACAGGCAAAAGCATCGGAAACTGAAATTTGGCACAAACATTTGTAATCCAAGAGCAAAGCTTAATTCTGCAAAATGATCTCTGCAGTTTTGAGTCTGAGAGAATTCTCAAGGTGCCTGCATTTTATATTTTTTTTCTTCAAGTCAGTTGTTTGGGAATGATACAATCTCACTTGCTATCTGGCAAGAACTCATTTGTATGCCTGAAGCTCTCAGCAGGGAAAAAATTGTGGTTTACTTTGTCATGCTTTCTTGCTTTTCTAATGGAGTTTTCTGTGGATTCCAAGGAAAGGGAGATGGTGAAGTCCAGTGGGTACAATGGAATGCCTCCCTCCCTTCTAAATTTGTCCATTAAATATTACAGCCACCCCTCCTTGTTTAAAACACCTTTATGTGTGGCTGAGTAATATGTGTAAAGAATATTATGCAGGAAAATGTAATTGCATAAAGAAACCAAAACTCCAGGTATCTCCCAAAGCATTGGAATAAAGGAAGTGGGTTTTGCTTGAGTTTGATCAACTCCAGTTTTGCTAGGATATGAACTGTAACTCAAGTTTTCCCTTACAGATAGCCATTTATAGGCTCTCCATTTATAGTCTCTCTTACTCTTTCTCTCCTTCTTGACATTTCCTTTCTCCCATGTAGATTTTAATTAGCTTTTTCTCTCTCCGTTTCAATGAATTTGGCTGAAATTTGTATCCCTGACAATTTTTCCCCTCTTCCTGTTAGATTTTTTTTTCCTTTTAAATCAGTGAACAGGTTCAAAAAGTTTTGCCAGGTCTCACAGTTGCACATAATTAAAACACACGTACACTGGAAACAGACAAATCTCATTAGCTTAGAAAAGCAGGTTTAAAAAAACCCTCTGGCTCTCTCAGCTTTTGTGTGACATTATCTCAGTTGTCCAAGAATGACTAATAATCTAAGAACCTGCAGTAATAGTGTGAATTTCTCATCAGTCATTGCCCAATGATCTTTGGGCACCTTTGCAAAATGTAAATAAACTGAAGTGCCAAACATAAGGCAACATGCCCAGTTTGATTTCATTATGCAACTGGCAAGTTGCTAAATTACAAAAGTGTTGGTGAAGAAAATTTGAACAGATGTTTTTTTCTGGTGATGCACAATTTCATGTCAAACCCAGAACTTGGTAGCATTCAGAACACCCACACTGCTGTTGTTGATGACAAGGGAATACAGTCCAGTTTAGCTGCTTCCAGAGACCTGACATCCCTCCTTTGCATTTCTGGACTGCTGGCTTGAATAATTCACTCATTCTGAAACCATGCACTTGCTTCCTCCCTCAGTCACTAATCCAAAGCATGAACAAACTTCCTGAAGTTATCACTTCATATTTCAGCTTGTAAAACATGGCATTTCAGGCCTTTTGCACAAGCTGCCTTGGCTGCTGCTCCTGCTGTGGGGCCAGGGCATGACTGGTGTCCAGAATGCAAAATTCAAGCGGAGGAAGTGTCAGGCATTTGATCCTCCTGTCCTTGCACGTAGAGCCACGATCATCATCAGCACAGTGGAATATTAAACATTGCAGGCGAGACAGCCTGAGTGGGAAGGCTGTGGTTTCATCAGGAGTGCTCTTCATTCCCTTGTTAAAGTGATGCAACTGGGGCAGAAACAAGCAAAGTCAATTCGTGATCAATGTGTTAAAGGCTGCCTACTCTAACTCTGACAGAGAAGGTACCTTTCTCCACTTGAGGGAAAGGGCTGATTAGGCTCTTGAGCAATCTGTGCATAGAACATCTCTCCTCTCCTCTCCTCTCCTCTCCTCTCCTCTCCTCTCCTCTCCTCTCCTCTCCTCTCCTCTCCTCTCCTCTCCTCTCCTCTCCTCTCCTCTCCTCTCCTCTCCTCTCCTCTCCTCTCCTCTCCTCTCCTCTCCTCTCCTCTCCTCTCCTCTCCTCTCCTCTCCTCTCCTCTCCTCTCCTCTCTTTCTGGGGCCATCAATTGAGTTTGGATTGACCTTTGGTCTTCATAATCTGCTGCAAGAGCACCTCACACAAGAAATCTGGGCCAGCCAAGCCCAAAGGTCCCCCTTGTCCCACACCAAACAACAAATCCACAACCCTGCAATGAGAAGCTGAATATGTGGAGAAGAAAATCAGCCTCCATAGTATTTGCCTGCTACAGACCTGCATGCCTTGCCAGGTGGGTTCTGTAACAACACAGAGAAACCAGAATGTCACACCAAAGGTGATCCTCCGAAAACCTCTGTGGAAAAGCCTGAAACAAAAAACACTGATTGACCAAAGTTCCTGATCACTTTGGCTTCAGTCAGGGTATCCACACACTTAAACATGTTGGAGTCTCCTGCCAAGTGGTGACCTTAAAAGGGAAAGACAAAATATGACATTTGAGTGCTGGATAGGGCTCAAAAACTACAGTAGATGCCCTATTACTTTCTTAGAGAATGCTTTAAGGGCTATTCTGGTGTTAACTGAAACCCCTTATATGCCTCATACTTTTATTCTGTTGTTAACAGGAACTCCTCATATGCCTAATATTTTTGGTAATGACAAGTCCCTTGTTATTATCAGGTCAGGGGAATTTGCCCTGTAAAAATAGCTTTTGCTGCAAGGCTGACAAGACACCTTTAGTGTAATCAAGACAGGTAACTCTAGGTCTGGACAACTAGAAAGAGAAATTGTAAAAAGGAAATGTAAAAAGTCAAGGCTGTTGTTTAATGGCTGATAAGTAATTTCTGTGTACATCAAAGACAGATAACAGTGCTCATTTTCCCCAGGACTTTTGCAGCACGCTGCATCCTCTGTTCTTTCTGCAGAAATCACCCCAAAACCTGTGTGAGACATTCTGCTTGTACATTTTCTCCCTGCATGAATTATAATGGTATAAAACTAATGGAATAGAGACGGGCATTGGGATGTCTGTCGTCAATGTCCACACCAATATGACAAGCACTAAAAAGCTCCAGTTCCTCAGTAGTGCAGAGAATGAGGGCTGGGTGGATTGTATTTCTGGAACTATTATTACAGAGAGCCTTGTAAGAAGGATACACGCTGTGAATGAAATGGGCATGGAATCACAGAGGCTAATGATAGAAAAAGGCCATTTATGTCAACTGCTGTATTTCCCTGCTGCTGTTCCCAATGAGATATGGTGTATTTTTAGTGCTTTGTCCAGTCTGGTTTCATATGTAAATATAAAGATTGTCATCCATAAAAGATCCTGAAATAGTTTTGTTCTAGTTCTGTCTTTCCTCTTCCTTCCCTCTTCCCCTCCTTAATTTCTTATTCAGGTTAAATAAGAACAGGAAAGACAGCTGTACATTTTTCCCCTTTTCTGTTCTCTCTTCTTTCTACTATTTGACCTTCTTCATAGGATTTATCTGACCTGATTTTTAAAAATTGCATTTGGACATTTGAGTTTTATATGCTTTTCTATCACGGGGCTCAGCTCGACAGGAAACAACCTACTTGCAAAAACCCTGGAAAACAAATATTAAGCAAGCAGTGATTTCTGCTCAGATATGAACTGATCTGAAGCTTTTGCATTTGCTTTCTTGTGTTCTGTGTCTTACATCATCTTATGAGTTGTCAAGGGTTTACTCACTGCCCACCTGTCCATTATGCACAGCATTCCAGCACAGTGAGCCAGGGTGTGGTTTAGACTGAAATCAAATACAGACCATGCCACAAAAAGAACAAGCAATGTGACCATGAAATAAAATCATCTTTTTGGTATAGAAAGACATCTACCCTTTCATATTTGGGGGTACTATTTCCCTTCTTTGACTTTGCAGAGTAGACATAAATAGAATTTGCAGGCTGCCCCTGATGAGGGGAAAGAATGATGAGGAGGACTACATCTTATCAGAAGGCTAATTAATTACTTTATTATACTATATTATTCTATACTACATTACACTGTATTATATTATGTCTAAACTGAATCTGCCAAGCACTCAACTGCACAGAATCTCGTGACTGTCATCCCACAGTCCCAACTCACACACACACTTGGTCCTGAAAGGCCAAGGAAACAAAACATCATCACTTTGGGTGAACAATCTCCATATTACATTCTTTTTTTTTTTTTTTTTTTTTTTTTGCACAAACACAGGCACAGCAAATGATAAAAATTATGTTTTATTTCTCTGGGATTCAGAGAATGTGAAATCCAGAAATATTCTTGGGAAGAATAGTAGAATAGTGCCTTGCTTTTCTCTGTGAAGACAAATGTAGCGACAGACATAAACTGGTATGGCACAGCTTTCAGCAAGTGAAGTTTTTGGCTGCAAATGATCTGTGTTAGGAGAGAAACTTGTCCTCAGTGGTTTGTCACTGCATGTGCCAACAAGTCAAGTGGAGAGGCTGAGGGAGCTACGGCTGAGGTGCTGCTGTCGTGAGTGCATGGCCCTCAGCAAATCTTGTCTTTGATCCACATGCAGTCCCATCTCTGCTCTGAATCTGGTGAGTATTAATACCTCTGAATCAGTGAAACAGTGGAGAAATTAATGGCCTCTTTGTTCCTCATGGGAGAAACCCATCTAAATGGTAGCCTGAATGGGAACACAGAGAACAAAAAGACGTAAGGGCTGAATTAATACCAGCTGAGTGTGCATGCCCTGTCTGCAGGAAAAGAAATAGAGAGAGATGGAAAATGAGGACACACCAGAAAATTACTTGTCATCTGCTGTTCAGATAAAGCTGTGAAGAGAGAGAGAGACCAGGGGAAAAAAGAAGTTCTGTTATGGATTGTGTTGGCTGAAAAGAGTCTTGAAATAGAAACTGCGTCCTATTGTCCATCCATGCTGAGTTCAGGGAAATGGGGCTCCTGACATCCTTTTCCAATAATAAGCCTTGCACAAAGCACCCAGCTCCAGCACTGGCTTCTTTTCCCAATAGAAACAACCCTCAAGGTATTCAATATTGGCTAACTGCTGTGGTTGCTTTGAGGGAAAGAAAAAAAGAAAGGTGCTTTTTCTTAGAAGAAAAAGAGAGGTGAAGGTAAATGTACTTACCTAATCCATGTTATCCCTCAGTGCCACATCCCATGACTTTGGGAAGTCCTCCCAGAAGCTGTTGAGAGCTAAAGAAACCTCAGCCCTTGCTTACTCCAACTTATTCCTGATTTACTCCAGGGAGAGAAGAAACAATATCCAAGAGGTTCTGAATTTATAGCTGCCCTACTTTGTATGTAGTTCCTCATGTTTGTGACATTTATTTCTGTATCCACAGTGAAATAGTCACTTTACACATTTATTTCTAATAGAAAACTCACTGGTAGTCATGTTCAGGCAATCTGAAAAATCACATCTGTGTCTTAGCAACAGAAAGCATTGCTAAATTGAAAAATGGCCAGCAACAGCCTCACATTGCTGTCCTTCCACTGTCACAAGAGAAGTGAATAATAAAATCAGTTCAGATTTGGGAAATGGCATGAATTTTTTCAAGTAATACTTACTGGCCCAACTTTTAGGATAGCTTGATTTTTATTTTTCATCATCTTCTTCCCCCTCAACTTGCTGCTGCACATTGGGCTTTCTGAGCATGGTTTTTGGGTTTTACCAGTGTCCTTCCCAAGAAATGTGGTTTTTGCTGCTTTCTTCCCATTTAAATTACAGGATGCATCTTAGAGACTGAGTCCCTCAGTCTTTAAAAAAGTTCTGTCTGTAACAAGTTGCTTTTTTTGTTTTTCTTTTAAAATTCATTTTTAACCATTCACTTCACAGACCTTGTGTCCCATTTTGTCTTCTATCACACAACAACCAACATTGTGATTTCTTCAGTGTACTTGTGTTTCCATGGTGAAGGGAATATGATCATCTTTTCTTGTGGCTTTGCAGATTTGAATGGCATAAACTATGGATAGGCTTTTTAATCTTCTAAAATGTTTTGGGTTTTTTGCCTTGAATCCTTTGTGTTCAAGTTAAATACCATTTATAATCAGGTGATTATTAGATATCAGCACTTCAAGGCCAAGAAAGCAAGTGGTCTGACTTCCAGAAAATTTCACTCAATTACCTTTACCTGGGTTCAACATCTTGTATTAGCCTAAAGCATCTCCTCCAGAAAGGCACCTGGGCTTGAGATAAAGGATTCACCTCTTCATGTGGTAGTTTGGAAAAATAATTAATCATTATCTTAGAACACTGCGCCTCATTTCTCATTTGAATTTTCCCAGATTTAACCCCCAGATATTGATTCATGTTTGGCTTGTGCTTGATTAGAGTACATAAGGTGCTTATAATAAAGGAGTATTTGATCTTTCCTTTGACAGGCTAAACATATGGAGCTCTTCAAGTCTCCTGCTTGGTGCTCTTGCTGAACCAGATCAGGGGAATGAATTATGCTGCACTCAGTGTCCTACAGGGGAAACAATGGGAGCAATGTGTTTGGCACAGAAACATTGTGCATCACTGGGGCTTGGAGGAGGGGGAAAAGAGGAGGGAGAGGAGTTAGGTAGGGTGGGAGACAGACATTCCCAGGAAAGCTGCACAGAAATCATCAGGGGGTGACCCCTGTGGGTGCCACTGCTCTGCAGTTTCCCACCTGCTGTTCTGGAAAAGAGGTGAGGATCAGTGCCTGGCCTTTAGCTGTCTGCATCTGCCTGGCTTGGACCCTAACAAACCCTGAGACTCACCTGGCAGGGGCAGGATCCAGATTTCTCTGCTACATGAGCAAGTGATCAGACAAAAGCATTTAGTCTTCATCATGATCTGCTTTAGATGGAATAAAGAGACCGTGCTAGGGAGAAAAGTATATTATTTTTTACTTCATTCTTTTGAAAGGAATATTTTGGCAGTCATGTATCACAGAAGGGTTTGGGTTGGAGACCATAAAAATCATCCAGTTCCAACCCCCTGCCATGGGCAGGGATACCTTTCACTAGACCAGGTTGCTCAAAGCCCTGTCCAACCCAGCCTGGAACACTCCAAGGACAAGGCACCCAAAACTTCTCTGGGATACAACCTATAACATAAAACATATTTGTAAGAGTGTCAAACCTCTATCTGTGTCCTCATACCAAAAACAGCTTCATTAAAAAAAACATTAAGTTGACAACCCGTCACATTTCTATATTTTCTATATCTGCTTGGGTATTTTTAAGTAGGTGCAGTTTTTTAATACATATTTGAGTTTTATATGCTTAAACAGGTAAAATTAATGTTTATTTTTTACTTTTAAAAATTGTACAGAAAACACAAAATTAAGGACAAGATTAATGCACAGCATATATAGAGTTCCCAAAGTTCATAATAAAAAGCTGCTCCAAGGAAAGTATATTAGGGTGATTTGGCCCAAGTTACAGGTTTAAGATTACAATATAAAACTTTTAAATACCACATTGCCAGGTCTGAAATAGCTGGTGTGGGGTTAATCCTGTGTTCTTGTAGAATTTTAATGCAAAACAAAAATGAGCTTGGTGAGCCTAGGCAAATACCTTGAAGCATATGAGATTTTTCCAAGCTGGGCCAACTTGTTTTTTCTGGATTGTATTTTACGTCAGCTGCACCACATGAAATGTATAAATGCATGGAAAACTATAAAAAATTGCCAAGACTGATGTGATAATCTATTCTTCTTAACTGTTGTGAACACATCCTATGCCTTGCATTTTGTTAAAGTGGATATATTTATTGCAAGCCCAGTGATTTGGCACTTCAGAGGTAAAAAAGCTCTTTACTCCCATCCATAGGTAAAAAAGGAAAGAACAAGCACAGCACTGCTTTTTAACCAACTGTCAGCACAAAAATGCTTCAGACAGGAGAGGTCTCCTGTAACCAGGGTGGGACATGCAGCTCCCATTCCCACAGAGCTGCTCTCCAGGGTTTTTCCTGTTTCACAGCACAGAGGTGATCAATTTGTGCTCACCCTCAGCAGGTGAACCATTATTATGGTTTGCCACCTCCAAGAACACCACCTTGCACCCTTCCTCCTCCTCTGCTCATGCCATACCCTGCCCCATTCCTGCCTGCATGGTTGTGACCCTTCGTTTCTTCTCTTCAGCAAACTCATCTCCTTTGGTCAGGAAACAGCTACACTTTTCTTTCTTTTTAACAATTTATTTTTCTGCCTGGCCAGGGAACTGCTCAAGGAGTCCAACAAGCCCTGGAGCTGATGCACTGATGCCTTTTTGTGAGTCTGGGCTCTTGGCTCCCCTTTCCTAGGGAGCAGCCATTTCTCACTGCCCCTCAACACTGCAGTCCAAAAATCCACAGAGTGACAGGGCAATGCCTGCTGAGCCTGCAGTCTGATGTGGGATGTGGCAACAACTGCTTGAGGAATTTAGAAAAGCACTGGAAGTTTCTCCTGAGGATGTTACCCCACCAAAATCTCTCCATAGTGGGTATCAGGAAATGCATCTCAGCAGGCCAGGCCTTGGGGGCTCCTATGACAGCACAGTGCCTGAGGTGTCAAAGGACCTGGCTGCCAAACGAGGAGAGAATCCCAGACAGACCCCAGACTGTAAATCGTGCAGCCAGGAGCTCCAAGGAGAGCTTTGCCTCACTTGCTGGTGAATGAAGGAAAAGCCCAAATGCAGAGGCCTCACACAGGCAAAATGAGTCAGGCTGGGAGAACTGGGGACACATCAGAGCTCCCAAAGGATGGCAATGGGGTACAGAAACCTCCTGGGGTGGAAGAGCTTCTCTCTGAGCAGTGGTAAGCCCATGCAAGCTTCCTGCACACCCTAAACCCTGGAAGAGCTGGCCTCTGGGAAGGGGGACATGAGTGGCAAAGGATCTGCTGTGCTTTGGTGTGTGGGAGATGGGGACAAGCACACGGGTGATGTGTACAATTTGCATTCACCTGCTGGGCATCCACACATGGGAAGTGTGAAATTAACTCAGATTCTTGCTAAAGGTGTTCTGTGAGAACCCAGAGCATCCCTCTGGCTGTTCAGGATGGCCAAGACCCCAGCCAGGGGCCTCAGGGACCCTGGCACAGAGCCCAAAACACCTGTGGGTTTGATTATGACCCATGGAGCAAATTACCAACCTTATATGAAGACCAGCAAGCCACAACAGTTTAGGTAGAATAATAGTGAATTTATCATGGAGTGGAAAAGTAGATTTTGGGGTTTCTGGAGTGAGGGTTCAGGGGGCGATGAAGGGATCTGGGTGTGTCCAAACTTTCTCCTTCTTCTTGGCCTCCATCTTCTGCTGTGATGGTGGCACTTTTGGATTGGTTTAGAGTAGAAGCTCACTGTCTAACATAGGTGATAGATATTGGAAAGTAATTATAAACATTGTACATGTAGTTTTTAGTATAAAGACATGACACTGCCCTGGGGGCAGGCAGAGTGCCTGGAACTGTCCTGCTGGATGGACCTCAGCAGGGCAGGAGAAAGAATTTTATAGATAAGAAACAATAAACAACCTTGAGACTGAGAACTGAAGAGCTCTGACTCTTCTTCAAGCACCGGGCTGGGAAAAGAGACTTTTAACATTCTCGGAGTCACTCTGATAAGCGAGAGACCCCAGCAGTGTTCCTGGTATTCACTGGTACAGAGTGGCTGTGCTTTCCCAAGCTGATGCTTCTTCCCCTTTTCTCCCCTCTTAAAAGCTCTTTTCCTTGCTGGTGAGAGGGAAAGAGCTGCTCATTCAGGACACAGTAGAAGGAGCAGCTGCCTGCAAGGCTCAGCTTGTGGAGATTGGATGGATTCTTCTTAGAAGAATCCTCAAGTCTGACATGGTCAGGTGCTGCCTCCCACAATTTGCTGCACAATTGTGTCCTCCCACGCATGTGGGGCCTGACAGTTGCTGTTCACCTTTATTAATTTAATTGGAATTACCAGGTGCCAAGTTCAACAAGAGCTTAATAGGTTCTTTATTGTTGGGGATTTTTGATACCAGATCAGTCAGATGTCTCTTGGGTGTGGAGAGTCAAGCCCTCAGGAAAATAATAGACCAATGATTCCTGAGAAATCATCCAGCTTTTGTTTCTGCTTTTCTTTGTTGACTTATGAAGAGAGTAAAACTGGAGGAAAATTATGGTAATATATAAACTCTGCCCAATAAATGTTTGATATGGTGTTTTGCAAACCCTGCACAGCTTTTCAAGACTGCTAGATACTCTAACACAGCTATCTGGGAAAATACAGGTTTTCTTCATTATTTCAGTATTACCTCATTACTTTATTGTTACTTCATATTACTTCATGTACTACATTGGAATATACCTGAATGCATGTACACCAAAAATCAGAAATCAGGCTGTTGGCACTGACTCAGACAGTTTTCAGTACCAATTTACTCTTAGAATGAAAGTTTATGGTTTCATGCTTTGCTCTTTTTATTGCCCCAGATGGAATTGTGATCAATCACCCTCCTAGTTCATTAAGAAACACACAAAATCCCTTCCACTGAATATTCTTTTTTTCCCCTCTTACTAATGTGACGTTTTAAAATCTAGACCTGCTCCAATCTAGAAAAGCAGAAAAAACATAATTTTAAGCCATTCATACCAAGCCTGTTACAAATGTTTTGTGTGTCCAAAAGCATGTAGAAGTTGCAGTCTTTGGACTGGTGTTCAATAGTGGTTTCAAAAACCCCAATTTCTTTGGCTTGGACTTTAAAAGATACAATCTGGACACTATAATCACATTATTGGGACTAAGCAGGACACCTTGAGTCTCTTGTAACTCTTCCATTGAAGTCAGTGGATGGCACAGGGGCTTTGCTCCCCCTTGCAAGCAGGATGAAAGATGAGTGTCTTCCACATGAGGCAACCCAAGAAGTCCTCCTCAAAACACCCATTATTGGGCATGTAAAGACCAGGTGTTAAATTCATCCCCACCAACACGACTCCTGAAGGGAAATGTGCAAGGCTGCTTTGGATGAGACATCCATGAATTCACTAAATTCAATAGCTCAAACACCTTCTCCCAGCGCTCGCTTCCAGTTGGCTCCTTCAGCACGGCTTTGCAGCAAGCCAGATATTTCATTTACAACACAGAGGTGTATGCCTGTATGCCTGAACATATTTGCAGGCCAGGAGGGGATTTTGGCTGCAGAGATTTTTTTTTTATTTTTTTTTTTTTTTGGAACAAGGAGTTAGAAAATTCCTGCCTGCAGTTGGCAGGGGTGGCTTGGTGTGGGTTAAGGTGCCAATTCAGCTGCGCTCAGCCCCTGACGGGTGCAGGCAAGTGCTTTGCTGAGAGGGTTTCTGGGTCACCTCTGAGGTGTGCCCTGCTTGTAAAGAGGCTGTGTGTCTCCCAGGAAGAAGTGGGGATGCACACAAGCTGCTGAATGTACGAAACAAAGCATCTGATTGAAGTGGAAGTGCCAGAATGAGAAAGGACTCTGCTTTTCAGAAATAAATTTTTGTCTTGGTTATTTCTGGGTTGGCTTTTGTTTTCTTTTTTTTTTTCCCTCTTTTTCTTCTTATTTTTTTCTTTTTTCTCTTTTTTTTTTTTCCCTTTTCCTTAAACTGTATAAGAAATGAGAGAAGATTATGATGTGTTTTTTTACCGATGTTAAGTTCGGCTTGTGGATGAAAAGCTGGCCCAGGTTCCAGCTTTCACAGCAGGTTTGAGAAGTCTGTATCTCATGCTATTAAAAGTGACTGAATCTTGGAGATTTATCTCAATTTCACATAAATTTGAATAACCCAGAAATTTAAATCAAGTCGCAACAAAAATTTAAAGAGGTTTTTACTCATGGGAAGTTCTGTTTATAGAGTCACTTCCAAGCAGATTCCAGTTCAAGTTGTTCAACTCTCATTTTGCAAGTATTTTTAAAGAGATTTTCCCTGCTTGTTTCTTGGTAAATAATTGCCTTTCCAGTGGACAGAAGACCCAGCTGAGGATACTGTGGAACCACAAGTAGAGCCACAGCATTTGAGGGCATTCAGACCTAGACTTCTGTCCTGGCTCATGTGCAGAACAGAGATCTGGAATCAAATTTCAAGAACTCCAGAAGTCCTGAGGTGCCCATATTCATGGTTTGGATTTATGCTGAAGTTCAGTTTTACAGGAACAGTAAATGAACTAGAGCATGGAAGTGTTATCAAAATCAACTTTCAGGAAGCGACTATTAGCTTCTTCTGTGAAGAGAGCCAAAAAAAGAGATGTATTTTAAACTACCATCCTTTTCTCCTCCTCTTATCCATCACATTCCTATATTATTTTCTTATAATCTCTTTAAACTTATATATGACTCAAAAATAATATTTGGTAAGCACAGTCATATTCTTTTCATCAATGTTTTATTTTGAAACATGTTAAAGAGTTGTGTTGCACAGTAAAAAATGTCTCACTCTAAACATAATTTTCTAATGGGCTTTTTTATGTCCCATAAAATCTGCTAATTTTTACTTGTCCTCTCTTGTCAATGAAACAAACTATTATTTCTTTCTGCAGAACCAAACTGCAAACAAGAATGTCTGGAATATCAAGAGTAATGATGTACAAAGTCCCTTCTGGCCCCAGCTTCTATTGAGAAATAATTGGATGAATTGGTGATGCTTACATTTCATCTGGCCTGCCACTGTGAGTAATTCCATGGTGCCTCCTTGGCCAAAGTTCAGCCATTTAAGCACTTGGTGAAAATCTGTTTGGAGGGGCTGGGGGCAGGAACGTGACAGATAACAGCAGAGGAAGAGTGAAAGCTCCTTGGAATTGTGTTGCATGTGTTGTCACAGCATCTAACCCTGTGCAAGAGGCATCCTGCTTGTGACTTCAAGTTTCTGCCACAGTGTGAATAACAAACGATGGGGATGCTAACCATAAAAGTCAAGCTGGCCTGGGTACAAGCGGCAGTGTGATGGGCAAGGGAATTCACGTGGTGGAACAGGCCCTTGTGTGGTATAAATTATTGTGGTACCATGGGATGCCAGTGGAGTTATGATTTACCCAAAGAACTGCCTCTTTGCCTTGCCAAGAAATCATTATATGGGCTGTCACCTCCCAGAATGGATTAATGAACCAGAACTAAATAGATGCCAGCTTGCCAATGCTCTTATTGGGGTCATAATTTGCTACAAAATTTTATTAGGAGGCAATTCATAGAAAAATGATTTTGCTTTCTCCCAAATCTCTCAGACAGTAATTCTAAATCATGTGTGTGTTTCCTCTTGTCTTTAGTTCATTTGTTTTCAGTGACTTTTTCTTCTGTTCTTTTTGATGCCTTAAGTTTTAGCTTTCATACTTTCCAGGTTCTGTACTGCATTAGGGTATAACTCTGAACTTCATATAAAGTGTCAGCAAGTTCTTCTCACAGTTTAATTAGATAGAACAATAATTTTACAGCCTGAGAACCAAGGACACAATTGCAGCTTCAGGCTCAAAAAGTGCAAACAACAGGGAATTGAAGAGACCAGTCTGGGAGGATGGGACTGCATAACCTGAAGCTGTAATTGGACAATTAACCCCAACATGAAATGGACCAAAACTCATAAAGGTGTGAAAAGGTGTGACCCAGGAACCCATCCTGGGTGTAGCCTCAGCCAGGCTCTTGTACTGCCCAAGGTGCATCCTTGGAGGCCTTTTCAATAAAACCCTGCTTTATTCCTTTAACATTTTAACACTGTCCAGGCTCTGTTCTAGGTAACCTCTCAAGACATCACTTTTCCTGCCTTGTTGTTGATGGGTTTTGGAAGGTTTTGTCAGATTTTCCCAGACTTGTAGATCATCAGAGAAGAAAGAGATTTGGGAGAGGACAGATGCTCCACCGAGGAGGTGACAGGGAGGTGAGAGCAGGGCTGATTGATGCTGTGAGGTGGTGACTGCTGGGATCCCTGGTGGGGTCATTATTCCAAACCCCTTGGCACAGCCAGCTCTTGGGCTGATTTCTCCTGGGTCTGGGCAGTCCAGGCTGCAACCTGGGAGGGAGAGAGAGGGAATCACAAACTGCAGAGTTTCCCAGGCCTCCCCAGTGCAGGATGGAGTGAACTTTAGAAGGAGGAGGTGACTTCTTCGTCCTGCGCTTTAGAAGATAAAGGTGAAGAACCATGGGTGAGGTGGAACCAGCTCCTTGTTTGTCTTGAGCAGGAACTTATTTCCATGTCAATAGTTGCATTTGAACAAATTTTTTTTTGGTAGCTCAGAGTTTATTTATTTTTTAACAAACCCTCCCATAATGAAGTCTCCCATGGTGGCAGCACATCAGCCAGCAAGTGCAGCCCTCGAGGGGTGTGAGGCACCAAGCTTTGCCTGTTCATGCCTAAGGTGTGCATGCAAGGCTGACAGACACAGCCTGGTATGTGTTTTCTCAGGGCAGGATGGAAAAGTGGGGGCTTGACTGCACCCTGGCACTGTGGCAGCTACCAAAAGGGAAATGGGAGGGCTGGAAAGGATAAGTCTTGTTTGGAGTGGAGTCTTCTCAGACAGCCCCATGACTTCATGTGGAGTTGTCACACGCCGAGTCATTATTTTGGACAGAAACACAGTCCAGGCAAAGTTGTGGTCTGAGCTCTAGACACTGCTGCGACACACACAAATGGGTTTTCTCTCTGCCCAAATAAATGAATGCATAAACCCAACACATACACAAACAAACTGTTAACCCCAATGATTCAGACTGGGTAATTCAGGGATTAACTAGAAGGATCTCTGGTCATTTTATGGTGCTCCTCATCATGCACACAAATTCAAATTATTTTCCTGTTCTGGTAACTTCTAACATAGAGGAGAACCCACACTCCATGTGGCTTCAAAAGCAATTAGAATCATAAAAGAGCAGGTTGGAAAGGACCTCAAGGATCTCTGGTCTAACCTCTCTGGGTAAAAGCACAATCTAGACAAGATAGCCCAGCAGCCTCCCCAGCTGCATCTTGAAAGTGTCCAATTCACCACTTCCCTGGGCAGATCATCCCAATGTCTGATTGCTCACGTTGTAAAAATTTTTCTCTTGTTTGTAATCAGAATGTCTCCAGGAGTAACTTGTACCCATTGTAGCCTTGTCTCTTCCACGAAACGGATTTCTCATCCTCTTTGCAGCCACCCTTTAAATACTGGAACAAAACACTCAATGGCTTCTGCCTTTCAGTAATGTACTGCATTCTGAGTAATTGAGATACTTCTGTCCTTTCTTCATAAAGCATCTCTTGTTTCCTTCACTTGGTTGCAAAAATGTTTCCTGTTAAAGGCTCTTTCCCTGCAAGTCCTCCATGGACAATTTCCAGATAATAATCTGTGAGGCATCTTGGGATTTCCTCACATCTCATGATTAGATGGATTTCTGCAGTGCTCTGGGGGATTGGGGATGATATTTTCCTCAGAAAGAGACAAGACTTTTATCAAAACAGGGTAATAACAGCAGGGTAACCGACCCATTTGGTGCTGAGGAGCTCCCAGAGGAGGAGACAGTCCCACTGTTAGAGGACAGGGTGTAGAAGGATGTGTAAAGGTAGCAGCCAGGTGCTTTATGTTCTTGTTTATTCTGTATGGGAGCTGTAAAGAGATGGAATAGTGTGTCTTGGCATGGAATGAATAAGGAAGCTGAAAATGTGATTTTGGGGTGGGGAAAGACCTCGCAACAATGAGGTTGTAAAACCAACTCCCATAAAATATATCTTGGTCAAGTTCAGCTCTGCTTTTTGTGAAATTAGAGAGAGCTGATCTTACAAAAACAAGTGCTGGTTGAGGTTGCTGTTGTATGGAATTGGCGTGTGCTGTTTTTCTAGCAGACTCTCTTCACTGTCATCAGAGTGCAATTTCTCTAGAGTCGCTGTGGGATGCAACAGATTTCTTGGAAAAGAAGGTTGTGTTGACACCCACAGGCTAGTAATGTTTTCACAAGAAGGAACATGACTTTACATTCGACTCTCTTGAAAAGAGATTAGCAACACTGTGATTTATAAGAATTGCCAGGATTTGAGGTTGCTTTTTCTCCCCTCTCTCTGAATCTAAGCTCCAACAGGTAGGTGTTAAGTGAGTGAAGCATTTCTGGCAAGATTTATGTGCCCATACAGTAGAATGGGAGTGAAATCTGACAGTCTAAAGGAGGGGGAGCAACTGACAAATAGAGGGGGTGGAAAAACCAGATTGGCTTGGATTTTTTCTTTCCTTTTCCTTTGCAGTCAAAACCCTTTGAGACTCTTCACTCTTAGGTTGAAAATTTCCTTTGCACAGACATTTCCCTCCCTTGTCCTTTTGTTCTAGCAGTAAATATGGGTCCACAGTATGTTCATGGAAAGCAGGCACA
Source organism: Melospiza georgiana (assembly GCF_028018845.1). Taxonomy (NCBI): domain Eukaryota; kingdom Metazoa; phylum Chordata; class Aves; order Passeriformes; family Passerellidae; genus Melospiza; species Melospiza georgiana. The sequence goes on from NC_080431.1 coordinate 114,134,071, forward strand.
GCCAAGGCTAAGGCTCCCTGAAATAATGTCTTTCTTAGAAACAGATGACAAACATTTTCCCCAGAAATGAGATATCTCCAGTGATGAATTCTCTTAGCAGAAAGAAGCCCTTTCTCACCATGGAGCCTTGCAGTTCAGTAAACAGTACCAAAAGACAGTGTGTCCTCATACAGGAGGGTGTTCCAGCCTAAATAGCAGCAAAAGCCTTTGCTTTTCAGAAAGATCTACCCCCATCCTGTTTGGTTGTGTGGATCAAATGGGTGCTGAGCAGCCCATGATTGCTTTTGCAGGACCATGGTGGTCAGCAGCTCCAGGACTTGCTGGCTGTTAGATGGGGAGCAATCCAGAGGTGTAAGATAGCTGATATAGTTTGTAAAATCCCCAGAAGCTCAACACTTGATGAATAGCAGATTACAGAAAGCAAAATGAGTGGGAATGGTTGCATGAGCCCCACGATTCCTACTGAGCAGTACTATAGGAATACAAAACAGGGAAACAGTTCAGATGATAATGGCATCCTTCTGGCTGCAAAAAGGAGCATTTTCCAAAGAAAACTACTGAATATATATTTAAATATCAGAACTTAATCTTAAGTTTATTTCTGAAACTACATCTGAAAGACAGATCCTGAGCCATGGGTGAAAATAGAGGGAGACAAAAGCCACTCTTGCTAATTGAGTCTTGCTTTTATAGCCCATGGAAAAATATAGACACGTGGGTAATGGACAATCTACTATCTGAACAAAGTCCAAATGTGCAGTTATGCCTAGGTTCCAACAAATTTGGAGTGTCCATTGGCCACAGGAACCCATCACCTCACTCATCAGAATAATATAAAGGACTTCAGGGTAATATAAATATAAAGGACTTCAGAGGAAACCCTTTGACACATGGGGTGCCTTTTATGATGAAGGTACATCACAAAAAATTTGCCAGCAGCCCTAAAAATCCCACTGCTGCAGCCTGTGCGTTTGTGAGGTGATTGGAGTGACCTCCTGCTTGGGACTACTTCTGAGAAAAACAGTGAGTGCAATTCATCTGGAATCTTCTGTATTTCTCCTCTTCTGTGACAGCATTTAAGGATCTGAAAACATCCTCCGTGAGAACAACTTGAGATTTTTTGAAGCTTCACTGGAAAATGAGAAAGACTAAAAAAAATTGTGGTTTTCCTGGACTGCCAGTCACCTAAGGATTAAGCACTGATGTTAAATGGAGAAGATATCAAGACCAAGTTCTGATAACCCTGACTAGTGACTCAATAAAACATCATCAGTGGGAGACCATGAACTTGCTCCATCCTGAGAGATGATTGCTGTTATGGCACTGTGGAGGATGGTGTGGCCAGGTTCAGATCCCTGTGCAGCCAAAAAGCTCAGTTTTGCCATGTCAGTGACCTAACCACTGGTGCCTTGGCTAAGCTGAGCTGTTCTCCTTCTTTGGATGCAAACCCTTTTTCTGATGAAAGCCTAAGCAAAACTGGTTTGTTTCTAAAAAAGATTTATGTTCTGACAAATCAACATCTTCCAATTAAAAAAAAAATAAAAATGTATCACTGGAAAATTCCCATTTAGCACTACCGATGAGTAAAAAGTTTTGCTTTACAGATGGAGTTAATAATAGTTTATAAGCTAAAGTGAAAAGGATTTTGGGTGAGCTTCCTAAAGAGGAAGTGAGTCACTGTCTCGGCAGGAAAAGTGTTCCAGATAGGCAGGGCTGGACGAGTTACAAAACACCCCCCAACTGCGTGCAGTCACAGGGAGTGGACCAGGGATTATTGCACCCCAGATTGCAGAAACCCAGGAATGAGTGGGGGGCCAGAATTCCCCCCTGCAGCCCCTGTGTCCCTAGGTGTGGATTTCTCCATCTCCCATCTCCCAGAGCACTCGGCTGAGTCGCGGCAGGGAGGGCGCGATGCTGGGGGAGAAGCAGGTGCTGCACATGGGTGGGTGATTCAGGGGATGGTGTTATTCCCGCTGAGTCAATGCTCAAGCAGTTTGTAAGCAGGAAGTTGGGGACACTGTGTGGCTGCAGGATCTGCTTTCTAAATCCAGTGACATTCAGGGAGTCTGCGGTTCCCTCAGTGTGCTTTCCACAGGGTGAGTTGCTTTCAGTTGTTCTTGGGCACAGCATTCTCAAAAGGCAAAAACTGGAGAGGCATTTTTGAGGTGTCTGTCGGTGGAATTTACAATCTTGAGAGTCCAGGTCAGTTTTCATGATGGTATTTCTACATTGGGAAGGCATTTTTGGAAAGCAGAGACATTTATTCTTGTCACTGGCTTTGCAACCCTCCCACTGGTTCCTGGGGTGTCTGGGTTGAACCTTTACATGGAATTCATTTTAATGAGAGCTCAGTATATTTTGTATTCAGCAGAGCACCAGGAATGGTGCTGTCACTTCTCAGGTGTGCTCAGTGACCATGAAAAGCAAGTTCTCCATGGCCACCATGTCCTTTGAAGTGCCCATATTGTCTTACAGAAGAAAGGTGGAGCTGCTGCATCTACTCTGACTTGCTTAACTCATTGAAAGTGTTAGAGAACATGTCCTGCAATGTTCTAGAGTTCTTGAGTAATTTCACTTTTCAGAGAAGAGATGATATTTCACTTCCTCCGTGTGTGCACACAAGTCAAAACTGCACACATGGTACAGCACAGAGGAGAAGATTTAGGTCTTCAAAGTCCCTGCTGTTTCCTCTGTCCTTTGGGCATTTGGGTGTCTCTCTTCTCTGTAATGCTGGGAGCATTGCAGGTTTGGAAGGTGGGTTATTTTTCCTTCCACTCTTCAGTAATTCAGCCCTTAGTCCTTCCATTTTCTTTTATTCCATGGAATTTCCACTTTTTTTTTTTTTTTTTTTTTTTTTTTTTTAATTTGATAGCATGTTTCCCTCCAGTAAAGAAGAGGGAAAATGAAAATATAATTACTGAATCTCATAAGAACATCCCCAGGCTCTGGTCCATATGGAGCCTGGGAGGATGGCAGATTCTTCTGTGCATCTCTGCAATGGGATGAAACAGCCCAAAGTCTGGGTTGGCAGAGGTGGCCTTCCAACTTCTTGTGCAGAGAGCAATTTCTGGGGAAACCACACTTTCTGGGGACACAAACTCACTGAACCAACCATTCCCTCTGAGGCTGAGGAAAACAAAATGGGCAGCTTTCCTTAACTCACGTCTGACATTTATGTTTACTGTTTTCCACCTATTTTATCCAGCACTTCTCTTATGTTTTATTGGCTGAGCTTTTCATCCATTTCTGCTCTGCCACCTCTTCTTCCTTCACAGAGATCTTGGTGCCCACAGGAGCTCAGTGGATTTAGATTAAAAAGATTTAGAGAGCACATTTCAGATGGGCTTCATTTCTGGAGTGCAGTAATGACATACACTTATTGTTGCTTGCTTATTATTGTTTTTTCCAAATAACTATTTTTGCTCTTAAAGGATTTAATTCTGTTTTTACTAAGAACAAAATCATCCAAATTGTTATGTAGGGAAAACTCACTTCACAAGATAACAGGGTAAATCTTGATGTTATGTTTCTTTTAAAAATTATATAGTTTTTAAAAACCATACTGTTTCTGAAGCTGAAATGCTATAAACTCCAGTGTTTAAGCACTGGCCTGAATGCATTTGCCTCACTACCTTTTTGCATTTTCTTTGCATAGGTAATTTGTTCAACATTATGGAGAAGGACTGTGTCAAAGCCTGAAGAAAACCCAATTCCTCCAGAATGTTTTGGTCACAGCATCATCCATCTGCTGCACAAACAGCAGCCACATCCCAGCCCAGCCCAGTGCCCATAAAAATGAGAGTGATGAGAGCAGCTAAAGCAGAGGGACTGCCAGGATCCAGAACCTTCCCTCTACCTTTTGCTTCATCATTTTCATCACAGCCTTTCTTTCCTAAATAAAGATATACTACATTTTTATTTCTAGAGAAGAATTTAGGCAAAATCCACAACGTTAAATAGGAATTCAGTTCAGTTAGATCTTCCCCATCTCTTATGAGATGCAAGTCTCAAAAAGATGCATCCCTTAGATGGGATGCAATCTCCTTTACTTCTTGCCCTCTTTCTAAACAAATCTGGAGTTGAATGACTTGGCTTGCATTTATATCAGTTATTATTCAGAGAACAAAATGAAGAGTAACAGCATGTATCAATTAAATTTTCCTCATCCAATCCCAGCACTGTTTTCCAAGTGAAAGCAATGAATACAATCTCTGCTTTCATAAAGCTTCTCTGCGGTAAAAGTGTTTCACAATTGCTTCCTATTGAATTTAGCCCCAGTTTCTTCACTGAACACCTTTACGAGCCAGGTACAACAAGCAGAGCTATCACTGAGAATTAGACAGTAAAGTAAACTCTAATGAAGTGAAAATCATTATTTTTTATGCCTGTAGAAATCTCATGATCCTCCCTGTTTACCTTAAAATGTCAATAATTTTATAATTTTTTTTTTTGTTACAGGTCAGAAATTAAAATATTTTTTTAAAAAAAGAGAGGACTGCTATTATTTTTGTACTAGATGTTAGTCTGCTGGACTTGACAATGTGTTTTCTGATGTCCTGGCTTTCAAGCTCTTTGAACCACTGTAAACACTGCTGGAGAGTTGGAAGAATGAAAATAAGGCACTGATTGAAAAAATACAGAAGAACCAGGATGATCATTACTACATTTTTTACTTTCAAACATAGTGAGACAAACAGGAAACAAAAGCCCTGTGAGCACTCTGAGTCTGTAGAGGAAAAAAAAAAGAAAAAATATAGATATTGTTGTTTTCAGAGCAGGGAGCAGCTTTAGGTCTTGGATCAGAAATGTCCAGCACAGTGGGGCTCTGCCCGACTCTGCATCTGTTTAATGCTGTGACAATGTTGATATAAAAACCTGTCTCCTAAACAGGTAGCTGCATCAGGGCTGGTGAGAAATAAATGTCCTCAAAAGCAGGCTCTCTCCCTTGTTCCCATCCCCAGAGAGAATCGGTGACCCACAACTTTTACCTGGATTCCTCTTGGAGGTGCAAAGAAATATTTCCCATATCCCAGGCCTAAAAAGCAGCTCCTTGTGGGCAGCACAGGGAAGTTGTGCTACAGATTTCCAAAGAAGTGTGGCCCAAGGGAGAGCCTCAGGAGCAGACACCCCAATTTTGGATATCTGGACTGAGCCAGACTCCAAGACCTCTTCTGCAGTGCTGTGTCTGCTTTGGCATCCTCTTCACAATGAGTGTGACCAGCCAGAGGGAGTTCAAAAAGCCTTGGATATGTGGAAAAATTTGCTTCACAGAGGCAGAGTTCAAGCTCTGTGTGTTTAACTTACTGATGAAGTCAGCAGATGGCTTGCTCATGGTTTATTAGCTCTTATGTTAAGAGAAGGTATTTGATAGTGAAAGGTGATGTAAGCAAGGCTGGAGATTTGGGGTTTTTGTTTTTTTGGTTTTTTTTTTTTCCTTGAGGAACGGATTTTACTTTAAACAGAAGTTACTTGGCTCAGGAGAGTTCATTCACTTAAGAGGGAACAGAAATTCCCTTAGGGGTATTAAGGGATTGAGCGGGTGAAAAACTGCAGATGATGGTGATGGGAACTCCTGGCCTTGAAGCTTGACTGTTCCATAAAACTTCTGGGTGGAGGGATCATAAGAGGAATGCACCATGGGCTTTCAGAGATGTGAATAAAGTCCTACCTCAGCATTCTCTCTGTGTGCCTGGAACCAGCACTGCGCTGTCCCACGCATTCAAATCCGGCTCAAGAACCTTAAACTGGCCATAAAGCTAAATGACAAAGTTACAGAGCACAGGAGGGGTGGCTGCTGATGTGTAAAGGGTACTTGAGATCCTCACAAGTGATTGTGAGCAGGAGATAAACAACTCACTTCTTAATCACGGCGTGCCATGCTCAGAGGAAAGGCAAATGTCACTGCAGAATAACAAGTCCTCTGAAGGCACAGAATAACCTGCTTGTAGGGCTTTCAAAGGTTACTTCAAAGCTTGCAGTCAGAATGTTATCAGGATCTCACGTTTCAATATTTGTGTTAAGCCGTGATGTTAAAAAAACCCTCAACATTTTTAAGGTGGAGTTGAAAAGGTTTCTGAAGATAATTCTGGGATGTCAGAATTATTTATGTTATTATTATGTCAATCACCTGTGGAGTCACCTGAGGAGGGGAAATGGTGGCTCAAGAGACCTTTTCCCATTCCATACCTCTAAAATGTAATAATTAAATAAAGAGGATTGTTATGTAAGAGAACAGCAAGCTGATAGAAAGACATGCCAAACCCCAAGCTTTTACAAGGATTGGAGCTAATCTGTGTTACTATTTCTTCTCCTTGCCTGTGCAAACTGGAGTTACAACTTGTACACCGAGCAGCATTGATTTCACAGTGCTCCCCAGCTGGAAGGAGCTCAGAGGGTTGGACCCACAAATGGGGCAGTGCCACCACTCTGCTGTGCCTGCTGGCTGCCCCAAAGCACTGAGGACCTGGAGTCTGTGTCCAGCTCTGGATTCCCCCTTCAAAAAGGACATTTTGGTGCTGGGGTGAGTCCAGAGAGGGGCTGTGAAGCTGGAAAGGTCTGGAGCACAATTTCTGGGGGAGCTGGGGGTGTTTAGCCTGGAGAAAAGGAGGCTCAGGAGAGACCTTGTCACTCTCTACACCTTCCTGAAAGGAGCCAGGTAGGGGTTGCTCTTATCCCAAGTAACAAGTGACAGGATGAGAGGACATGGTCTTAAGCTGTGCCAAGGGTGTTTTAGGTTGGACATTCGAGGAATTTTTCACAGAAAGGGTGATTAGACATTGGAACAGGCTGCCCAGGTAGGAGGTGGTATAACCATTCTTGGAGGTGTTTAAGGAGAATTGGATCTGGCACTCAGGGCCATGGTCTGGGTGACACTGTGGTGATTGGTCACAGGTTGAACTTGATAATCTCAGAGGTCTTTTCCAACTTGATTGATTCTGTGATCACTTTAATCCTTATCACTGCCCACAGGTCATTGTGACCTGCTGCCACTGAAATATCACAGAACAGTTTGGGCTGTAAGGGACAGTGTTTCCAAATAGTTGTTGGTGGCCCATGGTCATGTCCATTACTCCTGCTGCCAGGCCTTCAACCAATTCACAGATGAAACCCCATGCATTAAGATACAACATCTAAAGTGAAGTCTCAGAATACTGCGCTAAGTATTTTCCACAGCTGCCAGATCATTATTAAATTTCTGCCTTGAAGGAATTCTGAAAGTCTTTTTGTTTTAAATGTGAACAGTTTCAAGTGGCAAAATTCCCTTTGGTTTTCAGCCAGTTCAATAAGGCAACAGCACTGGCTCACAGGAAGGGGAAGACAGGTCACCTTGAGAAATGAGTCTGACTTTGTGCTATTTCTCTCACTTTCTGGTGCTTTCTTCCTCAGACCTGAGGATTTTTGCAGATGAAGGAGAGACAAGCCCTCCTGCAATGTCCTACTTCCACAGTTCTGTATCCATGAGCTACCCAGCAGCTTTTCCCTCATCCCAGTAAAAGAGACAACATGTAGGATCATGCCAGTTTGTTTCCAGGAGGATGCTGTTTTGACACTGATACTTAAGAGACAAATATTTATTTGGGGCAACCCTGTTTATTTATCCTGCTTTGTTTTTCTTCCTGGACCAGTGGGAACAATCAACAAGTCCATTTCCTTGATGGGAAATGATGGCTGGATTTGTCAGTAAGCTCTCTAACCAAAAGAAGTTTTGGGTTCTGGTTTCTACCCAGGGCCACATTTAATTTTTGCTGTATGATTGCTTTCTCCTTATTTTCACTCTCTGGCTGATTTTTAATAGACCTGCAGTCAAGCAACACTTCAATGTCTTAATCTGCAACTTATCTCCAAGGATATCCCTCCCAAGGATGGGAAACATCTCATGACACGAGATCAATGGCTTGGGGATGGCCACCCATCATCAAAGAAAGAAAATTGTTTCATTATTGAATGCAGGTCACTTCACCCAGCATCAGCCTTTACAAAGTCTGTGAATTATAGCAGTTGTACAGTGTAACAGCCTTTCTTGGCAGGTAATGTTTACATATTGCCCAACCTTGCCTAATTTCTATATACATTTCAAAGATTATTGGTTAAAATGGTCAAAGGTACCATTACTATAAAACATCACATGCTTTATGCTACAAAGTTGTGATATTTTCAGTTTAGACAGAGGTTCGCGTGTCTGCACAGGCAAAGGAAAGGGAAGAATTTTATTTTAATGTAAAGCCTGTATAATTCAAGAACTGAAGAGAAAGAATTCCAGCAAAATAAAGATAATTGTGTAAATAGAGCTGAGAGGGGAAAAAAAAACATGTTGAAAGAAATGTGATGTTTACATGACAGATTTAGGAAAAGTTCTTTCTCATTTCCAGGTCATTTCAATTGTTAAGAGGGCACCTGTTTGCTAAACTGTATGGCTTGAAGATTCTTGGGAGGTGTAAAGATCACAGATCATGGCTTTGGCTACTGTTCAGCATACGAAATCAAGGAGAGGAGGAATTTAGCAAGTGTGAGTGCTGTAAAAGCTGTCACCAAGCAGTGGCTGTGCTGGGAGAGCCAGCAGGCCTGGGGCAGCTTTGGCACTGGGCTTGCTGGGTGTGCAGAGCCCCTTGGTAAAACCAGGAGTGACAGTGCTTGCTGTCCCGGAGCCCATCAGCACAGGGACAGTGGGAGCAGCATCTGGAACGAGGGGTGTGGGTGAGCAGAGTGCTAAAAACACCCAAAGGCTCTTTGATTTAAGGGCTGCAGTGCCTCGGTGCTGTAGGGAGTGGATCTGGCTGCAAGGCAGAGAGGAAAAGTAGCAAAAGAAGAGACGAGAAAGTGCAAACCAGAATTTTTTTGGAAAACACTTCTTTTACCTACCCCGCCTTTGTTAAAAATTAAAACAAATAACCCACCAGCTGAAAAATTATATTGAATAATTGCACTTCAGATACTATGCCAACAAAGCACACATGGGCCGTGGTGATAAAACATTTTCTCCCAGTGGAACAAATCACTTATCAGGCTATGATACAAAGTAAGGAAACATTTCAGTACAAGTGAACTTTAACTTCACAATAGCTGCAATAAGGGAATGCTGACTTTCAGCTGCCTTATTTGGAGCAGAATTATCCAGACCTACCCACAGCCTTTACTTATCTGCTATTGTGTAATTTTTAATGTCATATTTGCTTATACGTGCCCCATAATTATTTTCCACTAGAGACATGTACAGCTACTATTTTGCTGCCTCACATGTTTCCTTTACATTTTCATCTCCCTCTTTTCTCAGCCACTTTGTCTCTCGCTTTCTTTCCATACCATGACCATTTCCTCTCTTTCATTTTTGTATTATTTCTTCCTTTTCTTTTGTCTGTTTTCCCTTTCCCATCTTTCATATTCTGTGTGACACAAAGACCATAGACTGTCATTTTCGCTTTTCCCTATTACATCCTCCATGGTGTTTTCATCAAACTTGAGAAGAGAGAGAAAAATTTTGAGAAGCTTTTCCATTTATCCTGATCTCTCCAGTCTTCTCTATGCCCTTTCTCCATGTGAGGAAACCAGCAGCTCATCCAGGAGAGGTTATTAGAGCCATATCTGTACTGAGCTTTGGGGTGCCAAGAACTGGAACAAAACACTGGGCTGTGATGTGGAGGAGTGGTCAGAAACAGCACCTAAATTTGTCATTACCCTGATAGAAAGAGGAAGCTGAGATTCCCCTAAGAATCACAATTAGGCTGATGTGAAAAGCCTTGTGAAAAAGGAGATTGCAAAGGTGGTGTGACAGAAAGGTTTCTCTGTGAGGTTGAGGCGTTTGTTTGCAGTGCATTACTCCAAGGGCTGCTTCTGCCTGTTGCTGATGAGACTTTATTTTTTTCTTTAGTCTTAAAATTTAAGTCTCATGAAAGTGGAAAAAAGAAAGGAAAGGAAAGCAAAACAGCCCTCCAAGCTCAGTACGTGATACCACACTGGTATTATTTAGAGTTTTTCCTCACTTTTAATCTGTGAGTTTTTGTTTGTTTGTTTTTATAAATTCTAGAGAAATTAAGGCAATATGCAAATTCAACCTGAGGACAGATACTTTTCCTGTTCAATACATAATTTCCATATTATTCTTCATATTTGGAAGACACCCATGACTTCATAGGCGGTAAAGCAATTCCAAAAGCACCACTCTGCACTTGTATTAAGGAGACTGGGGGACACTATATGTCTTATGTTTTGTGTCCTTTTTATGTACTATTTTTCTCTTTATATTTTATTTATATTTATATTCAATTTATAATTTATTATTACATATTATGTATAATATAATGTATAATATATAATATATAATATATAATATATAATATATAATATATAATATATAATATATAATATATAATATATAATATATAATATATAATATATAATATATAATATATAATATATAATATATTATTTATTGTTTATTGTTTATTATTTATTATTTATTTATTTTTATTTTTTATGCCCTATGTTTTAGCAGTTAGATGTGTACAAAACAAAAAATTTTGCAGGAAAAGGGTTTATCAGCCCTGCATAAAAATAGTGCTTATTTTCTGTGAGCATTTCATGACTAGAGAGAACTTGTAGATGCAGAAAGTCTGTTGGCAATACTGAGCCCAAGCCAAGACTGTTGCATTTTTCCTCTTTTCTCTCCTCAGCAAAGCAAAGGTGTTGTAATGTACCAGGCTGCTCCTCGTTGGAAGCAGCAAGTAGTGCCACGTATGACCTTTTGTTGCTTTGCCATGCTACCTTATAAGCTGGTAGCTTTAAGAAATGCAAGGCAGAAAAATTTAATCTCCTGGAACATGACGTAAAGGCATTTAATTATTTTCAAGGCATTCTTTGGGAATGACTGGGCTTGCTGCTCGAGGTGGGGCTTGTGTGCGTGTGACCAAAGGTTTGCACCTCGCCATAAAAGGCTCCCGGGTGTCCCAGGGCTGTTTCCTGGGCTGGCCTGGCCATTGGGGATCATGGATGCGTTCCAGCCAGGCTGCCAGCGTTCAGGCCAGCCTGGGGAATTCGCAGGCTCGCCCACTCCTGCCCACGAGCTGCAGTTTCAATGCCCCTGACAGCAAAGTGCTTTTCTTTGGCCGTGCTCCCACCAAGCACCCACAGCATGACTCCTGCCCTGCCATTGCAAAAGATGCAGGTTCCTGAATAAGGATATTTTTGGTCCAAAGGGAATGCATTCTTCTTTTTCAGAATGGAAAAACAACACAGATTTTTTTTCCCTCACATTTCCTATGAGGCTAAACCAAATTCCCCCCTCCTCCAAACACTCTTAAAACCTCCTTTTTGAACTGCTCTCTAAGTTTCATTTTGATAAAAAACTCATCTCATTCTTACTACACCTTGAAAAATATTTTTTTTTCATGTACTATAAAACGAAAGTCAAACCCTGGTAACCCATCTTTTCAAGCTGAAAATCTAAAACATTTGCTTTTAAGAAGTTCAAGCTAGACCTTTGAAGACTTTCTCTAAGATGTTTTGTTTTCAACATGAGGGTGTTTTTTTTTTTTCATTTTTCTTTTAATGTTATAGAAAACCCTTTATTTTTAACAAATTAGCATTGTTAGCTTTTTTGTTTGTTGGTTGGTTTGGTGTTGCTTTTTTGGGTTTTTTCTGCTGGGAAAGCTGGTGCCATGGATGATTTCCATGCAGTTCTGTAGTGAGCTGGCCCATGGAGATACTGGGAATGATTTTACCAATCAGTGCTAGAGAAGAGAAACATTTGGAGCAAAACTTGACCCAGGGTCTCCTCAACTTCTCCTCTCCAGTGAGGTACCTTCTTCTCTTCCCTGTATTCTTGCACAAACCAACCACTCCCCTAACCTACAATATAGGCACAACTGAAGATTAGAGAAAAAGGGCTTCAGACACTGAGAAGCTGGAAAGATACTCTAATCAAGTATATAGATCTTCACAGAAATGTGGGAAGATCTAATTCTGCTCTACAGTGGCTGAGATTCAGCGCTCTTCTCCTTTGATATTCCATTTTTTTCTGCAGAATGTTGCCTCCAAAAACTGCATCCAAAGATCATTGAAGTCAGCTGAGAAAATCCCTTATAATGAATTTTTCCGTAATTTTGAAAATCCTGACATTTATGTTTTCTTTTTTTTTTAATCTTTTTTTTTTAATTTTGAAGGAGGAAGAACTGCTAGCTTATTTATGCTCTGTTCTTTGCCAGCTGTGGTAGCATTAGGTCTTGAACTGAGCTCTAAACTTTAATTACTGTAGCAGCACTGCAAAAAAGCCATTCTAATTCTGGGAATACAAACATTCAGTTGTCTCTCAAAAGTCTCAGCTAGAATAAAATGTCTTCTTTTAAAAGGTACTTATCTTTTAAAGCCAACTGCTCTGCTCTTCTTATCACCACCTTCAGCCTCTGGATCTAGAAGTAAGTTTCATCAATTTCCTTACACAAAACCTGGCCTAAAAGAAGCAAAGCAGGGTTGTGGGTCCAGAGATGATTCTCCTCCTGAGGTGGGTGGAAGAATACATAGCACTACTTTGTTAGAGAAAGGTTTTCCATCCTTTCCCAGCCAAGGGAGACACATTTCAAGTTCACATTTCAGCTGACCAGACAGGACTACATGGCTCTCAAGGAGTTTCTGTGGCAATGGATGAAAATATTTGTATCTGGATTTGTCTTCTGCTGGTTTTGTCAATACCAGAAAAGGTCAATGTTTTTCCTTGGTCAGGCAAAGATGATGTCTAGATTTACAGCAGCATGAAAGCTGAAAGAAGAAAAGCAAGAAGTAGTTTTGGCAAGTGGTGGATCCTTCAGTGTCCAGGAACCATTAACCTATTAAAATGAGACTGTTTCTTTTTCTGTCCCCAGGACATTTCAGTCATTCCCATAAGCTCAGATCCTTCCAAGCAGCTCAGAGGAAGCAAAGCTCCCCAGAAGGTCCCTGCTCATCTCTTCAAGCAGACACTTCAAGCAGAGAGAAAGCAACAGCTCATCAAGCCATTATGTCAAGAAAAGAAATGAACTTAACTAATTCTCTTTTCCTCTTGCTAGCCCAGCATTTAATTTTTGACTTTTAGAGTGTAAGCATAGCAACATGGCACTGAACAGAAGGCTTCCTAAATCTTAGGGAATCTCTATTCTTGTATTTAAAGCCTAAAGGAAATGTAATGCCTATTCTGACTATCTTCAAAGTAAATCAACAACTAAGCATGGTTCCTATCCCAGTGTTGTTGGAATGAGAAGCTGGATTCACAAAATGTTACACTATGGAAATCTAGAGTAAGAGTGCATTAAATCTGAGTCTTGCCCAGTACACCATCACTTTTCTGTCAGATTCCCATCCCAACCTCTTTTTAATGCTGTTTATTTCGAGTGTAGCTCCCCTACATCTTTTGGCTGGGAAATGAATACATGCAAGACCCCAGACCTCATGATTCCAGCAACATAAGGAGCAGACTTTTAAAAACACATTTATCATTTCAAGGAAGCCATTCCAAGCTGCTTTTTCTGAGAGTTATTGAAAGCAGTTTAGGAAATGTGGGACACAACTACTGGTTGTAGTTGTGTCCTACATTTATAAAATAAGAGGAAGATAGAGACACAACTACTGGTATGCTCCAAAATTTGTTCAAGGAGATCAGGATACTTGAGTATATAAGAGTAATTTCCACAAACTGTAGATTCAAATCAAAATTCTTGGTTTTCTTCAAGTATTGCAGCAAAAAGTTGTCAAGTGGCACATTTCAGGGTTAACACAGCACTGGCTGTTGCTCATGCCCACTGTTGGATATAAATGAATACAAAAATAACTCATCAATGGTTTGAATTGGCATTGGATTTTTAAATCTGGTGGTTCTGATTTTAATTTAACATATCCTGTGGTGCAGTGTGTGAAATATGTACTTAACCCAGATTGTTGTGAGATGAAAGCACACTCGTGTTTATTTTACATTATTTGCTGTAGTTTGTTGAAAGCCAACATTCCTGGGCAGTGAATGCAGCAGGGATGAATCATTTGAACTAGGTGAGGGGTTAGCAGCTGGAAGAAAATGAAAGTTAAATAACTACATTAAATTTCAGCAAAATGGGTTAAAAAATGTAATGCTAGAGAAACTTGTTATCTCCATTCTGAGACAAGGAATTATGGTACTTATTTCAATGGGTTTTCTACCAGAACTTCTAATGTCAGCTGTGATTAGAGGTAATTAATATCACACATTTCCTACCTTCAGAACTGAGGTGCTGAAGCAAAGTTAAGTACAAATTGCTACCAAGAGCTGTAGCAAATGCACTAAATGACAGTATAGCATCAGGGAATCAATCCTAATGATTCATATCACCATAGGAATCTTAATCAAGGAGCAGGACATCACCAGATGGAGTATTGAATGGTTAAGGAAAAAAGATGGGCCCAGTGCTGGAGAGCTCAGCACTGAAGCAGAGGCCAAGGGGAATGAAAAAGGAGGCAAAGAGAAGGGAAAGCAGAACAAAATGATGGAGCAGCAGCACCCGAAATGAGCCCAGCACAGGGGCTGTCCACAGTAAAGATTTTCTGAGAGCTTGTAACAGTGATTTTGACAGAAGACAAGAGAGTGGGTGTTTGTGGTGGGCCCGTCTCACACCTGAGTGTGGGAGTGATGGGCAAAGGTGCCTGCCCGAAAATCCATCAAGTGGGCAAATAACGCTTATATTAAGGGCTAGATGAGAGCAGAAATTTTATCTGGTTAGTGAATGATGCACTTGAGCCTTGAAAGCAGAAGGAAGGGGCTTCTCCTGAGCAAAGCAGGGCAGAGGAAAGGGGCCAGAGGCAGCAGCAGCAGAGCAAAATCCACCCCTGAGGAAAGGATGCTCCCAGCAGTGCTTGAGCTGGGTACAAGTTGGATCAGACAGTGCTTTTCAAGGCCAGAAAGAAAAAGGGGTGGGAGTAGCTGAGATTCTAAATGCCAGAAGCCTGCACAGGAATTTTAGCTGAAAGGAGACGAAAGGCCATAGAATAAAGCTGGTATTGAGGAAAAAAAAAATTAAAAATCACTGAGGGTGTGAGAAGTCTGAGGCAAAGATGTCTCCTAGGATGCCTGTGGGAGAGGCAGCGTGCTCCTGAGGCTGTGGGGACCTCCAGAGCTGTCAGCTGAGCAGCTCTGCTCCCACCATGCTGCAGCTGGGGGGGAGCTGCTTTTGGGGGGTGCTAGAGGGAGAGGCCTCAGCTGGGAGAGATGGAGCAGGGAAGCAGATCTGTAAATCACAAGGGACTGGGAAAGGGAATGCGAGTTTGGGGCTGTAGGTGAGGCTGCATAGGGACAACGTGAACACACAGAGAGGAGCAGGAGAGAGAAGCAGATGCAGAAGTCCCTGGAGAGTGGGGCAGTGAAGGGAAGCATCTGCAGGAGGAGACTTGAGCAAGGAAGAGAAGGCAGTGGGTCACCAAGAGAGGATGGTGGCTCCATGGGTGCCTGACTCAGGGGGTGTCCTCAGGGCTGTGTGCTGCTCCTCGTGGTTTCACAGCCTGCTCTGCAGAGGCCTCTTGCTGGTCTCTGACTTCCTCCTGTATCTTCAGCTGCTCTGCCCTCCTTGCTCAGGTGTGAACAAACCCCAAGGAGGCAGAGGACAGGCTGGGACATCCTGCATTCTCTTGCAGCACTTGAAAGATCAGCATTACTGAAACCCAGAAGAAGAAGAAGAGGTGTTGAAGGCTGTCAGAGTCAGGCAATCAGTCGGGCAGGTGCTCTGAGGAGTACAGAGAGCTGGGAAAGAAGGGGCAGAACAGTAAGAGGCTTTCCTTGGGCTAGCAAACACTTGGGTTGCACAGCTACAGGCTTCATCATCACCCTACTCCCCCGATTTCAGTTTTCAGAGACAGCATGGTTTTAGTCCTTCATCATCCTGTCAGGCTGGTCCAGATGGCAGAGACTCAGAGCAAAGCAGTTACTCACCAAGAGAGGCATTGGAAAAGGACAGGCTCTCTAAAAGCAGTAAAGTTGCATTCAGTGAACACTGCACTATATCTAAGAGCAGTAAGGGCTGGACTGATGTAGAATGGAGGTGGTCCTGTTCACTTTGGTCATTCTTTTGTCTGCATTTTATTTGTAGCTTCTATAATGCTAAATAATACAAATTTTCGTTTATCATAGGCTCTTGTCCTTCAAAAATTGTGGGAATACTTTGTCTGGCCAAATAAGCGTTTCCTGGCTGCTCTTTCCATTAATTCTCTCAGTCTTTACTGAGGGGCAGAAAGATAGGGATGCTTAAATTTCTAGATCATTAAGATTGGAAAAGACCAAACCCAAAATGTGCTTTTCCCCCAATCATTAAGATTGGAAAAGACCTGTGAGCTCATTGAGTCCAATCCAGCACCTCCATGTCCAACACTAAACCTGCCATATCTTGACGACTTCTGAATGGATGAATCACCATTTCCAGGGATGGTGATTCCACCACTTCCCTGGGCAGCCTGCTCCAATGCCTGGTCACCCTTTCAGTGAAGAATTGTTCTCTGATATCCAATCTATCATTCCCTGGTACAATTCCTAAGATTTCCATTGGAGATGCTCGCTTAAATTCAGTGCACAGGCACCTGCTTGAGTTTTGGGCTGATCTCTTTGAGGTGCAGAGGTTGTCAGGGCAATGCAAGCCCTTGCTGCCTCATTTCTTTGCCAGAATGCCACAACTCGTGCCCTGAGCTGCTCCAGGATGTGCTGGCGATGGATGCGACTGTGACAGGCAGCACCGCTCCAGGCCGCGGGCGGGCAGGGGGCTCATCCCGGCTGGCGGGGAGGGATCAGAGCGCTCCCATCGCTCGCTGCCGGCTGCGGGCAGCGCTCCGGGAGGGGACGCGGCGGCGGCGGCTGCAGCGCGGGGCCGCGGCCGCCCGGGGGAGCGCAGGCACCGCCACCCGCACCGCACCGCGCTCCGTCCGCACCGCCCCGCACCGCCCGCACCGCCCGCACAGCGCTCCGCACCGCGCCCCGCACCGCTCCCCGCACAGCGCCCCGCCCGCACCGCCCCGCCCGCACCGCGCTCCGCCCGCACCGCCCCGCACCGCGCCCCGCCCGCACCGCGCTCCGCACCGCCCGTACCGCCCGCACCGCACCGCACCGCACCGCGCTCCGCCCGCACCGCCCGCACCGCCCGCACAGCGCTCCGCCCGCACCGCACCGCACCGCCCCGCACCGCGCCCCGTCCGCACCGCGCCCCGCACCGCGCCCCGCACCGCGCCCCTCCCGCCCCGCACCGCGCTCCGCCCGCACCGCACCGCGCCCCGCACCGCGCCCCGCACCGCGCCCCTCCCGCCCCGCACCGCGCTCCGCCCGCACCGCACCGCGCCCCGCACCGCGCCCCGCACCGCGCCCCGCCCGCCCCGCCCCGCACCGCACCGCGCTCCGCCCGCACCGCGCTCCGCCCGCACGGCGCTCCGCCCGCGGGCCCCCGCGGAGCGCTCCGTGCCGGAGAGCGGGCCCCATCCAGGGTAAAACACTGCCCCCCTTCCGGCCTTACATAAACTTAAACTTTTCCCCCCTCTTTCTCTTTCTCTCTCTCTTTTTTTCTTTTTTTTTTTTTTTTTTCCCCCATTATCGAAGATCTCAAATATTCCGAGAGAGGTTACAAAATGTGTTTACTTACAAATTTGGAAGTAGCGACAAGACGCAATGCAGTGAATTTGTCATCTGCTCATGACTAGCAGATGGTCCTCCTTCTTTTGCAAGCAAACTGCGTGAGTCACATCTTGCCTGGTTTGTGGGATCGAGCCGAGGCGCTCCCTGGCACCAGGGTGGACAGAGTGGCCCATCCTGGTCCTGCTGCCTGCCCACACAGTCATTGGGCTCCCTGGCACTGGCTGGATCTCACTGTGCCCTTTGGAAAGGTTCCTCATTCCTCCTGCTCCCACGGCAGATCGATCCGGGTGCACTCCTGTCTATGGTGACTCCTTCACGTGGCTCTCACAGTGCAAAGGGATCTTGAAAGGCGAACACCTTGCATTAACATATTACAGATGAGATGATACAGATAACTGTGAGTTGTGCTTGAACAGACTCATTTTTTAGCTGTGGATGAAGCTGAAGTGGGAAATGCAAGAAAGCTTTTGGCTGGAATCAGTGCCGCTGCAGGGCAGTGTTGCTGTGAAAACCCAAGTTCCCTGCATCAAGACATGACATATTGAAGGTGACTGAGCTGTCTGTGCTCTTAGTCAGTAACAAAACTAAACACAACAAAATTAAAATAGTGCAAGTCTCCATTAGTTTAGAGCCGAGGCCCTCCCTGGCACCGGGGTGGACAGAGTGGCCCATCCTGATCATGCCCACATGGCCAGTGGCTCCCTGGCACTGGCTGGATCTCACCTGCCCTTTGGAAAGGCTCCTCATCCCTCCTGCTCCCACGGCAGATTGATCCAGGTGCACTCTTGTCTATGGAGACTCCTTCACGTGGCTTTTGCAGTGGAAAGGGATCTTTAAATGGGAGCACATTGCATGAACATTTTACAGACAAGCTGATAGAGATAACTGTGAGCTACGCTAAAACAGACTCAAGCCAGAGTGGGAAATGCAAAAAAGCGTGATGAGACCCTTTTGGCTGGAATCAGTGCTGCTGCAGGCCAGTATTGCTGTGAAAACCCAAGTTCTCTGCATCAAGGCATGACATGTTGAAGGTGACTCTGAGCTCTTAGTCAGTAATAACACAAAACAAGATTAAATTGAAATAGTGCAACTCTCCATTGGTTTAGAGCCGAGGCGCTCCCTGGCACCATCCTGATCGTGGCCACACAGCCAGTGGGCTCCCTGGCACTGGCTGGATCTCACCTGCCCTTTGGAAAGTTCCCTGCATCGAGGCATGATGTGTTGAAGGTAACTCTGAGCTGTGCTCTTAGTCATAATAAAACAAAACAAAATCAAATTAAAATATGCAACTCTCCATTCATTTAGAGGTCTGTGCAGAGCTTTCAGAACTGAAGTTGCTTGTCCTGGTAAACAGATAAGCACTGTCTCAATTTTATTACAGGTATGTTAGAAAGTTGTTTTACAAGATCTAACATTCTTTCCTGCCTTCCCTCTCTGGTTTGAGTTGATTTCTCTTGATAGCTTTTCCTCAGTTATGACACATTCCTGGTTTTGTCTTATCGTGTAAATCTGCATGATTGGTTTTCCTCAAGATCTGTGTCTGTGTGTGTGTATTCTTCACAGCAGAGCAAGTTTAAATGATACAGAAATGACACACCAAGAGTGATGGGGAAAATTCAGGGAGGATATCAACCTGAAAATGTTTTGAAATGTTTTTTTGCAAAGTGGACAGGTTTCAGGTTGACAGGTTCTTTTAAAATGAATTCATTTCCAAAGCTGTCACTTATTTATATGGCATAATACTCATGGCTCTTTGCTGAATGCAAGAGTTCCACTCTCTCACACCAGCCATGAGTAAGTTGTGCACTCCTGCCAGATGCTCATGCTTGCAAAATGTGAGACACAAAAATTATTGTGCTTGACAATCTATAGGTAGTAGAATCCATGTGAATAATGTAAAGAAAGTGCTGGGTTTCCTTGCTTTTCAGTTTCTTCTGGAATGTTTTCTTTCCTGGTTTTCATAGAAGAGCACTCCAGATTAAGGAGGCACTCTTCATAGGTAAGAACAGAGAGACAGTCCTCTTGTTTCTGAAAGAAGTGCTAAAATCTGCAGAGGACAGTGAGGAAACTCATGCTAACCTGGTAATAAATCCAAGCCTGGCACCAGGAGCTCTGATTTGGAGATGCTGGAGCTGTGACCAACCTGTGAGCACCATGGCACAGCCACAGTCCATCACTGACATTTCCTCCAAAGTGTTCTGTTCCAGAGGTCAGATGCTGCCCTGGGAATTGCCTCCCTGCAAGGACACAGAGCTTGAGCTTCTCCTCTGTCTGAGCTCCTCAACAGTAGCTGTGAAGGTGCTGGTGCTGCATTGAATGTGGGAATGAGAGAGGAAGGGGAATTGAGGGCTGGTCGGGATGGAAACATGAGGGGGTTGCTTGCAGAGATGGATTGTCTTCAGGTTTGGGAAGGGTGACACTCATGGGGGCCCCTGGGGACTCCAGTGCATCTAACCAGCGTCAGGAAAGCCCTCCAAGGTGCCAAGAATAGGTTTGTCCTCTTGGTCCCTGAAATGAGCCTCCTCTCTCCTCTCATTGCTGCCAATAAATCCAGGATTAGGAAGCTGACAGCCGCCTACATGCTCTGGAAGAACACAGTGACCACATACAAAATTTATAGCCTACAACATTGCTGTAGGTGGGGATAGAAAATACTTTTGTGGGGTTTTTAGGCTTGGGATTCCCCGTGGGTGCTGGCAGTGACATACCCTGATACATTATCCCCCTCCCTGCAGTGAGGCATGCAGGAGGAGAGGGCTGGTGTGCTCCATGTCAGTGCAGAGTCCCAGGGATTGGTGTTGCCCCAGGTGCTCTGGCAAGGTGCAGGCTACCTCTGTTTGATCCACCTGGAGCTTGGCTTTTGCTCCACAGTCAGATCCATCTGCTTCAGGTCAGTGCTGTTCTCTTTTCACTGTCAAAACCCCACAGCCCTGGCTGGTTGCCCTCTTGGGCAGCCTCGTTCATCACCTAAGACCCTCCCTTGGGGCCTCAGCAGGTAACTACATAGATACTATAAATACTGTACAGATAAATACATAGATGGGGAGCAGGCCATGGGCTTTCTAAAGCATGGGCA
Organism: Melospiza georgiana; assembly: GCF_028018845.1. Classification (NCBI taxonomy): domain Eukaryota; kingdom Metazoa; phylum Chordata; class Aves; order Passeriformes; family Passerellidae; genus Melospiza; species Melospiza georgiana. The sequence goes on from NC_080431.1 coordinate 114,154,740, forward strand.
CCACAGCTGGTCAGCATTAGCCTGGTGGCTTTTCCTCGCTAACAACACGCACTGCTCGCCCCTCATCACTATTGCTTCACCAGCTTTGGTGAACCCCGTGCTCACAGAGGGGAAGGAGACAAAAAGGAATGCTTGAAAAGGCCCAAGTGTGAAGTCTGCAGGAGGAAAATTAATTCAACAGAAGCTGTGAATAGAAAAGAGTGGGATAGTGAGCTCACACAGGCTCGACATTCCTTGGTTTCTACAATGTCTGGGATCTGGACCTGAAAATCCTGGGTAAAACCACAACTAAGGGAGATGAAGTGGGAAAAGCTCTCACCTCTGTCTTCTCTGTTGCTGCTGGAGATGGAGAATCACAGACAGCTGTGAAATTTAGGTCCTAGCCAGCCAGCTTCTGTGAGGTTTCACCTCTGAGCTGAAGTTGGCTTGTAGTGAGCAAGTTTCTCATTACTTTTGGGTAATTCACCGGGATGAATACAAAATATAATTCATTCCAGCAAAAGAAGAGCTGCATCTCCATTGGAGGTGCTTTGGGTAAATGGGAAGCTCTGAGATGCGTGTTCTGCAACTCACAGTGAGACTTTAAATAAGATACCTGGGAAACTGAAAAATGAGCAGCCGCTGGAAAACCCATCATCTCAATGTTGGATTTTCACAAGGCAGGGGGCTTGGAAGTAGATGATATGTAAGGTCCCTTCCAACCCAGGCCATTCTGTGATTCTGTGATATTTGGGAAAGGGCTGAAACCCAGATGCAAACCTAACAGAGCTATCTTGTTTCTAAATTATTTAGTTTCAAGCTAACTCAAGGAGAGCCATGGAAACTCCTCATGGAAACCAGATAAGCCTGTGGATAAAATAGTAAAGAAAAACTTCAAAACTTGCTGTTAAATAACTATAATGAAACAGACAGATGTCCTGTTTGGACTAATATATGACAATATCCAGTCCCTACACCTTATCCCTGCTCCAGATTCCAGCATAAAATCATGAGTATACTCAGCTATTTCAAACAGACCTTGCCAAGATCAACTGCTTCATGTTTAATGCATTCTTTGTGTATCTCAGGTAAAGAAAACACAATAGAATGGCAAATCTTACCCAGAAACAGCATTGCATTTCTGGATTTCCAGACCTGTCTTAGCCCCAAGCAAGGGAGAAGTTTGTACAGCAGTTAACATGATTAAGCATGACTGACGCCACATGTGTCCCAGGCTGGAAGAACTGCTAAATCTCTGCATTTTGCCCAGTCATGTCACTGAAAGTGAATCCATACACCTGAAGAAGATTGCTACACCCAAATGTTTATTTTTCTGGTGATACTGGTTGGCCTACTTTTGCCTACCAGGGGAAGTACAAGCTGTTCCTACCTGAATGTCCTCAGACCATCCCAGATGAGCTTTCAGACCTGTTTGAAGTTATATTCTGGGTCCTGACAGAGAACTGAGCTCAACACCTTGCACTCCCTTTTCCAGCAGGAAATAGAACTTTGCATGCCTGGCTGCTGCTCTGAATTAAAACCTAATCTCCCAAAAGTAACTCAAGGATTTTACTTAGTCAGGAAAGATGATGTGATAAGAATGTGGTTGTCTTTCAGGGCAGGTAAGGGAGAGCTTCTGGTCCTGCTGGGAAGTCCTGTGGGAGGAAGGAATGTAATTCTGTGGGACCAGCATTATGGGTGAACTCAGCATCCACTACTGGATGTGAAACAGCCCCTTGAAACTGAATCCAGCTCTTCTCAATCTCCAAAGGAGAGAACTGTAGTTTTGCTAAGGAAAACTAAGCCTGTGGTCTCAAGGGATATGAGATACGCTTTTATTGTTAATTTGTATATTTGCCTTGCTGCAAATGTCATCTAAAGCTGTGTAGGAGGAACGTATCTGGAGGGTTTTTATCCAAATTTGTTTTATTTGGTGTAGACACACTCTGAAATAAACCTGAAGGCTGGGAGGGGTGGGAGGGGTGGAGGCTGGGCCTGAACCTTAACCCCATGAGTGTTCTCCTCAGCCCCATGGGCTCTGGCTGCACTGCCCACACAGGGCTCCCCAAATTATCTCAAAGGACAAAGTGATGGGGATCGATGTGGCTTGTAACTCCTTCCTTAACTCCCTTGCTATTGATGTTTTCTAACAAGAGATCCAAACTGCGACAAGGGAAACGAGTGAAGAAAGACCTTTCGAAAGAGGAGCAAAATGGGAGCTGGTCCAAGCGTCTGTAATTAGCTAATGGCTGTGAATATTTATGAAATCTCCCAGCAGTGGCAGAGAAGTGCTGATCCCAGAGAAGTGGACGCCCTCTTCCTTGATGTCTTTAATCCTTGCAGTCCCAGCTGCCATGGCTCGAGTTTTGGAAAACCCCACCCTCTTTCTGGCCTCTGATCAAAATCAATATTTCAGAGGGAAATGCAGAAGAGCAAAGGAGTTAAACAAAAGTTCAGATAAGCATAACAAATGCTGGAAAGATGAGATCCTCCAAGCAGAGTGCTCTAGAAAGCACTCCTGTTAATCTGGGCAAGGCTCTCATCAATTGCTCTGAGCAGGAAGTGCTATTATTGGACTCATAAGGAGGTAAGAGATTTATTTCCTCAGCTGCACGGAGTCATGCTATGAGATATCATTAAGTAAGAATAATTAGGATTTGAACTTTTAACATACAAGATTTGTAGGTTCTCCTGTGTTTCCAGTCCTTTCCAGATATACCTTTCCTAAGTGGTAGTCAGGATTTCTGTACCATTTAACTATATAATCCTTACAAGTAATTTTTTTATGTCTAAGTGGCTGTGTTGATCTCCATTTGAGCATCTGTAGATGAACTTGGTAATCAATACTTTGGGGTGATAACAAAATAAAATATTGAAGTGTATTTTAATTTGAGCAGTTCAGTGGCGATCCAGCAATGTGGATTTCATTTTCCTGGCAATACCTTGATGCAGTTAAGACATAGCCCAGAAAAAAAAAAGATGGTAAAATCCAGAATGGTCACATCAGGGTAATTGGTTTCATGGTTACAATGGCAATATGGGGAGCTTGCACTAACACACAGAGCTGAATTTTCAGGGTGTGGGAAGCAAGTGTGCAAAGGGTCTGATGATTAACTTTCTGGCACCAGTTGCTTTTCTGTCACACTGCAATCATTACTTCAGGCAAAAACAAATCATTCTGTTGCTTCATCTGCAGAAAAAAAGCCCAGTCCAGCTCCATCTTCTGCCAAGCCTGAGCCTTCTCTTTCTTTCTGGGCACATGGAGAGTCTGTGGCAGCACTGTGGAAGGGACCAGAACGAAGGTGCCAGGAGAGCAGAGGTCCCAGTGCCCAGTGAGGTTTTTGTGATGGGGTGGAGCCCAGGGAAAGTCCATTCCACTGTGACATTTGAGATCCACTGATCTCAAGTGCTTCGTTTTGCAGAGCAACAAATAGATTTTTTTCCATTTTCAGATCCCCAGTCTTGATTTCTTGTAAAGCTTGACTGTGTCTGGACCGCAGCTGATCATTGCTAATTTTGATGCAGAGTTTGACTTTCCCTCCAGAGCAAAGGGTTTAATGCTTTTCTTCAAAGGCAGTGCAGATGGTTTATTGAGTGTTGGAGATCCAAAGAAGCTTAAATGGATAAATTTTAAAATGCAGTCCAGGACTTAAAGAGACTGGCTGATTTTTAGTAGGTAAAGCCAATTTAGAACACGGCCACTGCCACAGTGACCATGGGATCAAACTGGATTGGGATCCTACAATCCTTCTGCCTTTTCCCACCCACCTTCTTACTGGATAGTGGCTGGGCTGACACTTATTTAGGCTTCCATTGATGCTGCTATACAACAGAAAAATAGTCAAATGCTTCATTTTAAAGTTCCTGAATCAAGAAGAAATAATCATTAATGGGAATGATTTATACAAAGCTGTTCATTGATGAGCCAGGAGAGAACACATCTTCTTTCCTGAAGAGCAGCATTGAACAGGTCATGTCAGAAAGGAGATATAACATCACTGCTGTGAGATAATTGTTTATAAATGTGGTTGGTTTACCAATAATAGAGTCATAGAGAGGTTTGGGCTGGAAGGGACCCTAAAGATCACCCTGTTCCAACTCCCTTCCATGGGAATGGACACCTTCCACTGGAGCAGGTCAAAGAGGGAGTAGAGAAAAGAACCCCTGTGGGACAGTGTGAGAGGCGAGGTGGTGCTGAGCAGTCCTGGAAGAACAGGAAGTCACAGAAATGGGAAGATCCAAGGGGAAAAAGGGTGGGACAAGTACTCACTTAAAGCAGATAAAGGTGTTGCAGCAGACTTCCCTTCACCTGAGTAATTCCAAGCCAAGGTACCTCCCCAGCTGTGCATCCTTGAGTGTGCTGCATAAACATAACTACACATTCTTCCCAAAAATTTTCCCAATAATTGCAATGGTCCAGAATAATAAATTGCAGCTATATTAAAACTAATATTAATCTGTATCACATCTGCATCTCGTAAATGCACACCGTTCCAAATTCTTGCTGGTTTTGTCAGTCACGTGCCCAGAAACACTTTCAGTGCACTAAGAAGAAGCATAAAAACTCCAAATCAGGTGTTTGGATCTCCACAACCACGCTGGCTTGAAAGAAATTCAACCTCTTAGGCAGAGAGCCAGGTTCTGCTATTGCGAAAAATGGTTCTCCTGCATGTGCTAAGGGATTAAATGTTCCTCATGTTCTAGGCAAGGGCACTGTAGGCTTTCCAATGGTGATAAAATGCAAATTTCACCCATAAGTTTTTCTGTTGACAGGGAGGATAACAATCTACCTCTATATGTGTGTGTGTGTGTGTGTCCTTAAAAATTTTAAAAATTAAGATCTGCTGGAAAAGGGAGTATAAAAGGGTATGACTTCTCCAGATTTTTTTTTTGAGACAAATATACTGAATTGCAATAAAAATGTACCTAATCTTTAAGTCACTTAAACTGTAGTGTTTAGTATGAATATGGATATGCAGCTTGTGGCTCATCAAATATAGGGGCTGTATTGACATGTGAAGTATTGGATCAAGAAATTAATTTTGCAGGATCAGAGTCACAACACAAACAAAATAAAGAAAGTCCAATAACAGGAAAGGCAGAGCATCTCTGTTAGCTATGACTGATTTTCCATTGCCCTACATCCTTGGTAGCAATTAGGTGTGGCTATAAAATGCTGTTAAAAGACTAAATGCAATAGCTGGTCTGCACTGACTCGGCTGAACGTTTGAGCTGCTCAGTGTGGATTAAACTCTGCCATCACAGAGGGATAAATTTGCAATTTTCAACTGAGAGCATTCAGATTTTAGTGAATCAACACGAGCAAATTGACTTTTCTTACCAATATTCCAAATGTATCACAGCCCCAGGACACATGATGTCCAGGAGTGCCCTTACTCACAGTCTGCAGCTGAAGTGCCTTTCACAAACAGGAGGCTGCTTTGGCAGCAGGGCTTTCACCACTGCTGACAAGTGCTTTTTGAAAACCTGGGCACAATGGTCTGAAAGCTGATGCACAAACCAAATTAATCCCCCTCAGCAGAATTGGTTCTCTGCCCTCACCTGTGGTTTTATCAAAAACTAACCAGGAGGTTTAAAACATATTCTGAACTTGTGTCAGAGCAGTGAGATGAGTTCAAGAGCTCTTTCAGCACTCTGCCCTTCTGCTTGCAACAGGAGTGAAGCCCCACATGGCAAACCCCACCTGCACATGGATGTGGAGCCTCTATTTCCCTTTCTAAGGTGGTGTCCACTTGCTTCAGATGGAGATTTAGACAACTTTGAGCACAAGGGACCCTGCCATGGTGCTGGCTGCAGGGAAATCCAGAGCAGAAGTGTTTCTCATGGATAGATTCTGCACTTTACACAAAATGTGTTGTGACACATTATCTCCTCACCATGTAGCAAAGTGTACTTTGCAGCAATTGAGGAGATTCAGTTAAATCCAGCCTGTACTTGTGTTCGGGCTCGTTATTTATAGCAAGTGTGGGAGTGTGTTGGCCCCTTCTGACAGCATATCATGGCCATCTCAAATCCTGAAAGCACTTTTTTGTTGTTGTTGTTGCCACAGTAAATGTTTAAGAAGTTTAATCTCGAATCTGTGAGCGATTTGGAGACCAGTCTGTTCATGACACATTAACAAAATTAGAGCAGGGAATGTTTTGCTGAAGGAGCTCTCGTGCTTTAATAAGGAGTGAGGTTGTTGGGAGTGTGCTCCCTGCTGTGTGTGCTGCCAAGGCAGGGCCTCCATGGCCCACAGTGATGCCTCTGGATGTGTTTGCCCATGGTATTCCAAAAAAAATTTATATTTTTACTGAACCGGCCTAAGAGATTTAGAAAATCAAATCTCAAGGTGTTAGAGAGGGCACTTAGCATGGTGTGAATTGGAGTTTCAACAGTGAGCATAGCCAGAAGAAAAAGGGTTAATTTTGCTTCAAGAAGAAGACATGGAAATAATTTTTTTTCTTGCTAATTAAATATGAAACTGACTAACGGTATGCAAGTGTAATTTTCTTATCTTATTAGCCACGTTCATTTCTGAAGTGAATAACTACCAGCACTGGTACAGTATATGGGCAGAATAATAGTCAAACTGATTTTTACTTTAATCTCTGAATACAATTAGCATAATTTAAACTGTTATAAGCTACAGCAGATAGAAATCACATTATAGAGACTGTAGGTGGAGAGGTGGGTGGTCACATGCAGGGGGAAAACTGGAAGAGCACTTAAAATACAGCCAAATAATAAGCATTCAGGAGAATGTAAAGCTACATCGAGTTGAAAGGCACATTATTTCAAGAGATGGGGGAAGAGAAGTGGATAATCATGAGCAAGGTTCAAGGACTTCTACTACTGCAGGGCCTGATCCCAAGCAATGCTGTAAGAGATGTCGTTTATACAACTGTTTTACGGGGCATGAAAATTCCAATTTTCCGATTTCATTCCAATAAATGAAAATTATCCCAAATTCCATTTTCTGTCAGAGGAGAGAACAGCCCAGTGGAGATGGACAGATCACATCTTGCCTGACCAGATGAAAAGAGAAGAAATCAGGATATGATGGGGAAGGAAAGCGGCAGGTGAGATGGGGAACCAGAGAGATGGACCATGGGTGTAAAGTGTGTGTTTGAGTGAATCGTGCATGAGAGCAGGGATAGAAAAAGAGAGAAAGAATGGGCTGAATGAGGAGCCTGGGTCTGGAAATGCTGAACTGTGGGCTAGGGCTGACTGAACAGTCAGCACCAGTGAGTGTGGGAGGAGAGTGACACGAGCAAGGAGAGGAGACAGGGACAAGGTGGTGAAGATAAACCCGAGCTCGAGGAGAGTGGAAGGAAGGTGCAGCCTGACAGAGCCTGGGATGCTCACATCATCCTACTCCTCTGCTGCCAGCAAATATCCATGCAGCCTCTGAGAAACCATTCCGGATCACCTGCCACTGCAGCTATGGAAAAGAAAGGATTACAGCTCAAAACTCAGGAAACATTCTGAACTCTTCATCCTTTCAAGTGCCTCCTTGCCCTCCCCATTTACATCCTGTGCTAGTTTCTGCAGTGTTTTTTGAGCAAGTAACAAAATTGAGCCCAGGAATCTAGCCTGTTTAACCAGTAATAATCTGATGTTGGCCATAATTAAATTTCTGTGGCCCCTTTTAAATTGTTGCAAGGAAATCTAAAGGATTTGTTATTTAGCACAGAGTGGTCTGAAATGTTGCCAAGCTGTACAGCATGTATTAATCTTTGGGTAAATTTTATCTATATCTTGACAACTTACCCAGATCATGTTGTTTGAAAAGAACTGGAAATGTTCTTCATCATAGCATGACTGAGGGTATTCTGCAGCCAGGCCTTACTGCTGGAGTACAGAACACGACTCTGATGTATTTTTCACATCAAATTGATAGATTTCCCATCACAAAGAGATTTCTGAAGTATGGAACATGGACCTCGCTCCTGAGTGGCTGTTCCTTTGTTGCAGTGCTCTCTCTGCTCTTTGAAACTTCTTCCTACCAATAAAAAAAAAAAAAAAAAAAAAAAAAAAAAAAAAAAAAAAAAAAACCAAAGAAAAGAAAAGAAAAGAAAAGAAAAGAAAAAAAAAAAAAAAAGCAATCTCCAGACTTTATTCACTACTACATAATAGAAGGTGTGTTGTCAGCAAATGGCACTTACAAAAGCAGACATCCAGATGGGGAAATGTCAAACTGGAAGTCCAATGACTTGTATGATGATGTCTGGTTGCCCAGAGAGCTCCTACAGAGCTTTCAGATAGAGGTGAAAATATTCTGCTTTTTTGAATCAGCCCTACTTGCATTTTTACGATGAGTTGGGCACAGCTACACTGAGGTATGGACTGTACTCTGTGTGTGTGTGGACAGAGATCGGCCAGAAGATCTTGGAATCATTAATTAAATCAATGTATGTCACCTGCAGAAATATGCACTGCACTGAGCAGTGTTTGTAGATGAGCAGTACATGTAAAGTAAAGATCCATGCATGCCGTGCAGCTGCTCTTGGCAAAGATGACAGAGGATGATACTTCCTGAGAAGACTTTCAAGGTCTGATTTCTGTTTACTCAATTATTATCTGCTGTATTTAATGCACCAAGAAAAAGCATTGCAATTGCTGTGAAGCACTGTGTTGCAAAAAAAAAAAAAAAAAAAAAAAAAAAAAAAGCCAGTTCAGTAATTATTTGGTGGGATTTTTTCCCAGTTTTTCTCGTAATTTTTGTATTTCATAGACTTTTAAATGAGATTAACCTTTAATGGACATGCCTAGAACACAGCTAGTGACATCTGTCTGAGAAAGAGATTTACAAATACACAAGTGTTTATATTTCTAAATATGACAATGAAGGTAGCAAGTAAATGTTAGCGTATATTTAACACTCTCTAGTTCTGCTATTCCATTTAGAAAAAAAAGTTATGAAATATTACGAAGTGCTAACGAGGACAGCCCTCACCAAGCCCAAACTCTGAAGAAATAGCAGCAATCCTGCAGCATTGCATTTGTCTCTCAGTGCCAGGGCTCTATATTTAACAAGCTTTCCCCAGCTCCCACACCCAGATGAATTCATTGGAATGCAGTAGGAAAGCAAAAGCTCATCTGACTCATTAGGAGGCTCATATGCAATTACCATCAATTAAAAATTCCTTCTAGAGCCACCGTGTGAATTTGGGTGTGCTGAAAGAAATGAAATCATCAGGATCTCTGTGAGCAGGACTCACCTTTGCACGGAGCTCAGGACAAAGTGAGATTTGATTAATCTGCAAAAACAATTAGCTGATGTGCTGAGGACGTGTGGGATCCCCAGAGAACTGTGTCTTGATGGAGTTTTACATCTTCCACTTCACCTTCTGTGTCTTGCAATCAACAGAGCCAAAGAAAAGCTTATCTATATTGGGAATGTATTGAAAAAAACCTGAAACTGTTGTAACAACATGTTTTGTTGATATGAAATTATTTTCTCTTTCTTCTCACCAGCCGCTAGTGAGGAAAAAAAGTTGAGGTGGAAGTGCAATGACAAATGATTTACAGATGGATTCCTTTTTCACTGTATTCCCATTAAGATGGGTTGTAAACACTTCACTTTCTTAGCCCAAGATCTTTCTCAGAATCTGTTCTGTTTAGGTTTAACTTGTTAGATTTGGAATAAACTCTTCAAAAGACTGAGCAGCTCTTGAGCCAACCCAACAGAATTGAGTTGCCTCTGTCATAGACTTTCATTGAAAAATTTCATCTTAACATGAGCTTTACCTGTGCATCTGATATTTTAACACTAATGGATGTTTATGTCCTGTTGATTAAGCCTTTTATTAAAACTTTAGAAAAAATACAACAGAGCAATTAAAAGTATGTGTATATATAATTTCACAAGCATTTTAGAAGTCCATACAATAAAACAAACATGTGCTTATGCTATACTTATTTGTTTTCATTATTCACAAGAAAAAGTAAATTCCACTTTTATCTGTAAAACAGGGCAATACCAAGATATCTAAGATGTTGTATTGTTTCTATTTGAAAAATAAAAATGGTAAAAACACCCAAACTGTGAGTACTTTAGAGCAGGAGCTGCCATTTCTGTCGCTATTTATGTTCTGGTGGTGCCAAGAGGATTCTTATGTTTAAAAAGTCCTTAAAAGCCTATAATCACACAGAATTTCCACAGGTGGAAAGCAACCAGAGCTCCACCAAAACCTATAGGAGCTGCACAAATAACAAATAATAAACAGCCCTGGAGTGCAGACACTGATTTCCAAATAAAGATTGACAGATCCTTTTACTTCCTGCACATTGTGTCTTAGGATAAATAAGAGAGCCCAAAAAAAACCAAACCTTTTGGTTTTGTGTGGTTTGTGTTTTGGTTTTTTTTTTTTAATAAATGCAAGGTGGTTCAAAACCTTTGGTCTGAGTTTGAATGTTGGGTCTACTTCTTCTTGGAACATTGTGTAGAAATTTTGATGGAGAGAAAAAATAACCCAAATCTCTATGCATTTTTACAAAGATCATAATGTAGTGCTGCCTGCAGTAGTAGTTATTCAGTGGGGACAAGCAGGACTGGGATCCTCAAAAATTCCTAAAGCTGATATTTAGACATACCTGTGCACTGAAATCTAACAATTAACTAAACATGGTAGAGATCTCAAGGAAAACATTTGAAGTTAGTTTGAATAGAGAAACATGTATATTCTTATAAAAGGGAAGAGCAAGGAAGAGGAACTTTCAGGTGGAGAACAAATCTGGTCTCATAGAACTCAATTTTACCTGTACATTTAAACATTTTTCAATTTATAGGTTTTTGTCCAATGAGTTATCTGCAAACAAACGTACACTGATTTTGTTTTTACATTAAAATCCCTCCAGGTAAGAGGAGCAATCCAACTGAAAACCAGAAGTCGAGAATCTTGTTTCACTTACATAAACTAAACATAGACTGATATTTTTCCCACAATTTCCACTTTTTATTTTTTCTCAATAAAAAGGGTGCCAAGCTAGGAAATGTGTCAGCAAAGCAGAGAGGTGGTTTTATCAATGGTATGCATGCTGCTTTTTTGGAAACACCTAGAAGATTTACTTCCTGGTAAATCTTCTGCTCTGAACTTGCGTGATTTGCAGAATAAAGTAGAGCTGAGGGGTGGGAGAGAATTTATTTATCAGGAACATTTGAGAACGGTTACCACGGTGAAAGAAACAGAAGACAAAAGACCCATTAATTTAATCATCTTTGATCATTTGCAGGCTTTGTTTGGATGTGTTTGTATCTTGGAAAAATTAAGAGTGTGCAGATGATGGCAATCAGAAAGGCACTCTCCCTCAAGATCAATTTGATTGAATTCACATGAGGGGAAAAATAAATGTTTGAAGCCAAAATCAGTGTGACACCGCCGATGTTCCAGGGGGAGATGAGGTCCCCTCTGCATCCATACACTGAACATGTCTTGGGTCACAAAACCAACAAATCAGATATTTGCAGCCAGTTTAGAAACGACCTTTGGAGGATTTCAGGAAAGGGTGATTTCCACCAAGGCATCCAGTACCAGATGGAAGAATTGAAGAGGAAAAAATATCATTGCCATCAGTGCCTGCAACAGGGGGCTTCAGAAAGGAGAAACTTCTAGAAACCTGCTTATTTCCTAGCAAGCTCTGCAGGCTTCTGACCAGCTTTTGGACAAAGCTCTTGGTTTAAATTATGTTAATCTTCTTCACAGGGCAGGGACAAGCAACTTTCTGATTACAAGAACAAAATAAGGAAATACTGGGACAAAGTCTCTGTGGACATAAATCATTGTGATACCCTTGAAAGCCAACACACAACAGACAATTTCATTTGCTATCCAGCCTGTTCTAAAACAGGCAAAGAATGTTAAAATTCTTCTTTTTGTGTTGAGATTAAATCCTGCAAATTTGCCATGGAAACCATTTTTTTTCCCTTCCCCTCCTTTTCACAGCTCAGTAACAGCAATCCTTCCAGAGAAGGGAGGTTTGAGCATTGTGGTTTGGGGTGGGGGTTTTTTGGGAGGTGGGCTGAAGGGGAAAAACGGGCAGGGGAAGAGGCCAGAATATGTTAACTCTCAGAAATGAGTTCACATGCCCCAGGTCTGGGTGTTGAGTGCCAGCAAAGGACAGATGCTCCTAACAGTTGGAGCATTGCGGCACGGAGGAGGGAGCCGTCCTCCAGAAGCCACCCTGGGAAGCAGGCAGGCCTGGGATGACCCACTTCAGGCAGGGGCTGGCGGGAGATGGAGCTGCCCTGGCTCTGAGGGCCGGCTCACTGGCCCTGCTTGATCCCACACAGCAGGAAGGGAACACCAGGACAGCAGCCCTGAGTGGGGATACGGCCAGGGCAGCGTGGCAGGGACGGAGAGCTGCAGCCAGGGTCACACCAGATCTGCCACCCACCCCTGTCAGCCACCAGCCAGGGGGTTCTGAGCTCCTCACAGGGTCTACCTAGGCTTTTTTCTCTTTTTTTGGAGGAAAAACCCAATTTTCACAGCATGCCTACGCTGCTGTTTCCAAAGCACGGGTTGCTTTTATCCCCACGTTCGAATTCACCTGTTACGCAATATCTCAATGAGTAATCCAAAGGTTTTAATGCAAAAAGGCAAAGAGAAGGACATGGGGAGGAGGCAAAAGAAAAGGCAGCCAGGGTGGACTTGGTCTCCCATTTTCATTATCCCATATGGAATTTTTCTTATAGAATCATGGAGATCATCAAATCCAACCATTAACCCAGCATTGCCAAGTTCACCACCAAACCAGGACCCCAAGCACCACATCTGCACATCTTTTAAATGCCTTCAGGGATGGCAATATCCCCACTTCCCTGGACAGCCTGTTCTAATGCCTGACAAACCTTCCAGTGACCAAATTTTTCCTAATATCCACTCTAAACACCCCTGGTACAACTTGAGACAGTTTCCTCTTGTACCATCACTTGTTAGTCAGGAGAAGAGGCTCATACCCACTTCACTGCAAGCTCTTTTCAGAAGCAAATTGGAGGTCAAATTTTTAATGGGATGCAAAACTGGAATCAATTCTATCCAGTTTTAATTCAGTGAGGACCTAATCTGTGTGAGAGAACTGCCAGAGTAAATTGTCAGAGTCAGGCTGCCCTTAACCAGCCCTCCAACAGAACATTCAGGTCCATCTGCCTCTGGTCCCCATTTCTTGGTGCTTCCATTTCTTTCAGGTGGACTTTCCATGTCCTTTTCTCCTGATGGAGCATTTCCTCATCCTTCTGTTGGCATAATGTCATGTCTGTTTGTTTATACCAAACACGAGGGGTTTTTATGGTGCCTCATCAACCACATTGAATTTTCAGAATGATGTGTTCCTTCCTTCTTTTGCTCACTCATACAGTAGACTTGTTCCCGATAGAAATGAGACATTTCAAGGATGATTACATGCTGTAGCAGCCTAGCACAAAATTACATCTTTCTGACCTGCTGTGCCTTAATGTGGTACCTTACTGACTTCCACAGTTCTCAGCTGTTCCCCCCTTTTTTCCCTGAGGGTGTTCACAAAATAGAAAGTTAGAGTGAATTCATTCCCAGACAACCTCAGCAAAACTTCAGAGACAGGATGTTCTAATCAAGGTCTACAAGGCTTACAAAATTTAGGTTTTGAATGTTATTAAGTCTGCATTTCCTTTTCACCTTATTCGTTTGTAAACCCTCAGTGTCCTGGAGCTCAAATCTCAGGTTTGGATCTTACTGAGGGCAGCTTCTGTACAGAGACTCTATACTCAGAGATCACCTCATTTCAAGCATAAAATTTCTGTGTGGAATGGGCTTCTCCCATCAATGAGGAATATTGGTACTTCTAGAGCACATGCTGGGCACTGCACAGTGCTTTCACTCAAAATATGAGATGTTTAGAGTTTGCCAGTTTTTTTCCCATATTTACTGTCTCAAGGCACTTACAGTGTTATGGAGAGCTGCATTTATTGCTTTTTCTTTCTGCTTTATATTCCTTATTCTTACACAAGTGACTCTAAAATACATAAACCAACAAAATATTTTTCTGCAGCAAAGTCCAAAACAAACAAATGCCTTCACACAAACCGTCCCCCCTCTAAAAAAAATCTCAGAAGTTTCAAGCAGTTCTCTCACTTTGAAATGGACTATCAGTATTCTTCCACATAAACTTTCAGGTTCATCAAACTGTTTGTTCCAGCCCTCCATCGCTCTGATTGCTCCTTGTTTGCTTTGCTCTGGTGTTAAATTTTGTATGTCTACTTCTGTGAGCTCTGCACAGCATTGCAATGTCTGCTGATTCAGAAGGTAACAGGGATTTTTTTTTCCAGGTCAGTAAGTATAAGCTTAGGATTCAGCATTCAGGCTGGTGATGTTGAAAGACCAGCTTTACAGTTTCTGACCTAAAGAGGAAAGTCCATTATCTGAAAGGAACAGAAAACAGAGGACTGGGAGGTAAAGCAGTGGTCAGGCATTCCTTCAGTAAACTTTTGGAAGACTCACTTGCATTTGGAGTTTGGGAGACACAAGATTTCAGCTTTGTCAAGCTTTTTGCTATGTTGAATCAAAATTATATTTATTTCCCACAAGCAGAGATGTGTTTGAATTGTTTCCTCCTTCTGAAGCTTTAAAAAATTGTTCTTGCACCCAGGCTGCTGCTGACTGTCAAGTCTTAAAGGATGATGATTAAAATATATTTTCATAACAGTTCATAAAGGTGTATGCATATATATGGGCACATATATATTTGTATAAATGTGAGTATGCATGACAGGAATGCAGCTTTTCAATTCATGTCTACCAATGATCTGGACTCTGGCTTTGTGGTCACAGATGGGGAGTTTGGAATATTTATTATGTTCATGCAGGCTTTGAGTTGGAGACCAAGGATTGTGGGGTCCCTGCTGTCCTCCACAGAAAAGGAACAGTGTGGGGATGTAAAGCATGGTGCCCACACCACAGAACCATTCAAAGGGCATATTTTTGTCAAAAATCACCCAAAAGCTCATCCAGCCATAATGCTCATGTACAACACCAAGAAACCACTGCGAGCTGAACCCAGCAGGAAATTGGGAAGTTTTCCAAGAATTCCTGTCACAATCTGGCAGTTCTGTCTCTGCACAGCACTCAGGGTGACAGCAGAGCATCTCCCAGGTATTTTGTACCCCCAGAACCAGGGTGAAATATGAAAATGCTCTGTACATGTAGGGATAGGGCAGGGTGATGCCACAATCCCCCAGCCACATGAGGAGCCCAGAGTACATCTCTGAAATCCTGGACTGCAGCCCTAACTACAGGAGCATCCCTCTTCTGCATAAATAAGGGATCTTGTTGGAATAAAGCTTCATGAGAAATGTAAATTTGGGAGAAACTGCCTGATTGCTATGCTGCTGAGGCTTCCTCTGCAATAGCAC
This sequence comes from Melospiza georgiana, assembly GCF_028018845.1. NCBI lineage: Eukaryota > Metazoa > Chordata > Aves > Passeriformes > Passerellidae > Melospiza > Melospiza georgiana. The sequence goes on from NC_080431.1 coordinate 114,170,107, forward strand.
CAGATGCTAAAAAAGAAGCAAGAGGAAAGTGCAAACCCAAACCTGATTCTCAACAGCAAGGAAAGAGAACAAGGCCATTCCTGTCACCAATCTCATGCTCAGGGGCAGCAGCAAGGGAAAGGCAGCACCACTGTGTGTGACACACATATAACTTGTGCCACCCACTAAATCTTCACTGAAACTGAGAGGCACCACCCAAAATTAATTAAAAAAAAAAAACCCAAACCAACCAACCCACCAACCAACCAATACCCCAACCAAACTCAACAATGACAACAAGCAAACAAAAAATCCCCACAAAAACAAAAGAAACCCCCACAAACAAACAAAGTGTCCCTAAGAACTTTGGTTAATCTGGAAAATAAAAGTGGCTGTGACTCCTTCCTCATTTCCCCTTTTGTGGCAAAGAATGTCAGGAAAAAGACAGACTGAAGTAAGGAAGCTGGAGATCTCCAGGCTGATATATATTTTCAGGCAGCTCTTGCTGCTGCTCTCGTGAGTGGCCATTTCTGAGCATTCAGATCCCTAATTTGTCCCCTCTTTTTGGTGGCAGTCTGTCTGCCAGGCACAACATGGTGTAACCCATGAGGAGAAATACCTGGAGGCAGAAACATTGGATGGATGATGCCCAGCAGGGTCTGAAGAGAGGAACCCACACGAACAGCCCAGCCCAGGTGAGGAACACCCTGGCAGGTGGCTCAGGGGAGGAAGAGCTGAAGGTTTCACAGATTTTGGCAGCCTTGCCTTCCCAGTTTGCAAGGGAATTGCACAAGTGCTGGGATGAGGCTCAGGAGTGCAGGGAGGGAGAGGTGATCCTGATGCTGGGCTCCTCTCTGGGTAACACAGCCAGAGCCTTGCTGAAGGAATTGAAGGAAGGATGTGGAGGGAGAAGGTGAGCCAAGAACATGGAGAGGTGAAGGAAATCAATATAATTATCTCACCAGCTACCCTCTGAACCAGAGGAAGTGTGGCTTGCAAGCACTGATGCTGGAGAGGAGTAGTGCAGATGTGAGGGGCCCGAAAAATCTATAATACCCTGGCAGTGTTACTGGAGAATGGGATTTGCTTCTTGGAAATTTTATATAGCAAAAAAGGATTTGATTTCTGTGTAGAGACAAAAGGACATTTCTTGTACCTTTCTCCATCCTTATTGTATTTGATAATTGGCTGAAATTTAAAATTAAGAAGTCAAAGAAGACAGAAATGCTTATATTAAAATAATTTGCTTAAAATATTTTAAGAGCATGTGGAAATCAGGGGGCTTCTTTTTGTGTATTTTAACTGGACATTCTAACAAAATCTATGTGATAAGTATTGGTCCATTATATGGTATTTCCAAAGTAGAATTAATGGGATTTTAAACCAATACCTTCAGGGCTAAGGGATGAGCACCTTTCACTTGAAATAAAGGAATAGCTGCTGGTATTACCTGCTGTAGTAAATTGTTCATGTTGGCCACTTCCCTGAGCCTGATGAAGATTGATAGACTGACAAGCAGGCAACGCTAGGGGAAGCAGATATTTCCCACTGCCTGGCACAAGGTTGCCATCCATGCAAAATAAAACACTTAATATCATCATTAATGAATGATTAGTCATTTTTTATTATAATCATTCCATAATAATCATTAGTATGAATTAATACTGCCTCAGGGAGCACATGAGCTATGAGGAACTTCTCTGTGCTCCTCAGCTGACAGGAACAGATTTTCCTGCAGCACATGGAGGTGTTTGGTTACCGGAGCTGCAGCGTTTGCCCTTTGCTGTGGCACAGACCTGGCACCCAAAATTAATGTGAGGGCTGATATAAAGTGTGGGAATCTATAAAATCAGAAGATTTTAGGAAAGTAGGAAAAATATAGGCTTTAGAGACCTGTCAGAATAGAGAAATGCTAGAGTAGCAGAAAAGATATATTAGCAGCAGCAAAGATATGAGGACTAGAACAATAAGCTTGTGTAGCTTGGCTTTCTAAGTTGCAAAAAGTATATTTTAAGTACACATTTAGAAAGTTAAATACGAATGAGGCTCTGTGCTTTAGCTTTTATAAATGAAGCATTGTATTAGAGAAAAAACTGCTATTGTTTTAACTACAGCTACGTGTACTTCAGGTGATTAGATAGAACTACTGTCAATATGCTTTTGCTCTGTGTGATTAGATGAAACTTAGACTGAGACTGTCTTATGTCATGCTGTAATGTGAAGTTTCTTTAGCATACTTTCTAGTCAACAAGCTGTTCACATCTTTCCTCTCCACTGTTGTAACAATGTAATAAAACTGATACCAGAAAAATAAAAGCTCTAAACCTGATCAGAGTCGCCCCGTCCCATTCGCATCTGTATACAAACTACCAGCGTAACACGAAGATATGGAACCTGTTAATTCCCTATGCCCTGTGTGATTTTTTTCCTTAATTCTACTCCAAAATCAGATTACCTGCTGAAGATTTTTTTTTTTTTTTTTTTTGATATGTGCATAGGAAATCCTTGCCATCAATCTCTCCCCGCTGTGTGTGAGCACAAAGCCAGCAGAGCGCCCTGTCCCCAGCTCGGTGCACGTAGGCAGGCGAGGCTCTGCTCGAATGAGATTTCCTGCAGTTTCTCAAACACCCCTCAGTCCCCTCCAAGCTGTGCCTCGTGCAATATTTGCTCAGCTCAGGGAATGCAGAATTGCCCTGACTTGCACGAGAGGCTGGGAGCTGCTCCCACAGAGCTGAGACAGGGCGAGGACCTCGTCAAGGTGCAGGCAGCTTTGCACAGGTGACCTGTTTGGATTCCAACCAATTTCACATCACATTTGGACTTTTTTTATTCTTACTTTTTTTTTTTTTTTTTTTTTTTTTTTTTTTTTTTTTTTTTTTTTTTTTTACTATATAAAGTACAAAGGAAGGAGCAGATCAAAGAACATGAGGCACAGGTCTGAAAATGGACATTCATTCACACCAGGGAAAAAAAACCTTACATTTTTACATTTCCCTTACATCCCTTTACAGCCTACATGGAACATTTCCCAAACCAATCATTTATGGGTTTTAAGAGTGTTCACAATTCAGGATTTTTAACAGTGAAAACCACCTAAGATTGTTGGCAATTTGCCTGTCTTTATGTTAGCTTTTTTTCCATCTGATGATCTGCAATTCTATGAATTAAAAAGGGGATGTTATTGAGCATGAAGGAACAACAAAAAAAAAAACAAACCAAAAACAACCCCCCCCCCCAAAAAAAAACCCAAAAAACAAAAACCCAACAAAAAAAAACAACCAATCAAACAAAAACCCAAAAAACCAACCAAACACAAAAACCAAACCACCAAACAAATATAGCATTAATTTTGAAAGGAAAAAGTATGAAAAAAAATCCACATTCATTGTTACAGAATTTGGTTGAGTTTTTTCCCCCAAACCCCAGAATTTTAAATTTCACTTTGTTCTGTTTTCTGAATTTGAATATAAAATATCTTTTGAGAAAATTATGATGAAATGCTTCCATGATGAAATGTTATGCTGTATAATGTATATGGTGAAGTATATTATTATAAATTTAAAAGCATTTACTGAGCATCTGACATTTTATTCTTTTTGAAATGATTATGTTATACTTTCTCAGTTGTGCAAGATTAAAACATACTCATTAAACACTTACTTGTCAAAGAATTATACAAATATTTATGTCTCACACTCAATGGTCTCCCTGATAGAATTGTGGTGATTTACAGCAAAAGGAAAACCAACCATTAATGATATATTGGCATCTCATGCAATCTGTTATCAAAAATTGTTTAGACTACAATAAAACCTCTTAAAATATATATATCTTGGAAGAGATTATTTAACTAAATCATAGAACTACATAAATTATCTTTCCATCTTATCACGTTTTTATGTTAAGAGCAAAGTTTTCCAACGTAGGAAACACTTTTTTGATCCTATCAGTCATACTCTACTGCCTTGATGGAGATAGAAATAAAGCTGTAATTCTGAAAAGTTATTAATCCATTTGCAATGCTTTAAAAACGGAAGAATAATTATAGATCTTTATTGGGAGGTTAAAGTGTATTTTATGTTTTGCAGTTTTCTCAGTCACTGTTTCAGTTTGCATGGGTTCAATTTGAGTTTTACAAGCTAGTAAGGAACCAAGGAATATAGCTGAAGTTACAATTTCCTGAAGTTTCATTCTAAAATATTTAAAATAATGAACTTTTCTTTTGTCAAGGTCCTGACCAAATATCAAAGTGTCAAGGTTTTGAGGTAAAATTCCAAAAAATACTTTCAAGCTTCCAGGACTTTCTCTTGTTGGCCAGAAGTGTTACACACTTGAAAATTATTCTGCAATTGTAGTTCAAACACCTTTTCCTAACAGATTAACAATTATTCCCTTTTCAGAAGTATATTATGATCCATTTCTGCAAGCACTTAAATCAATACCATAGAACTTAGGGCTTGAAGTACTTCTGGAAAAGATTTAATGGTTGTGTCTGACCTGCAAGCATAAATTGAAGTTGCCAAATCCAGGATCAAATATTTCTGTGATTGCAAATTGAATTCAGGTTCCATAGAGTTCATTAAAAGTATGTGTTACTTGTTTATAAAGCAGTGTTATCTGGTTCAGTTAATACTATTTTAAAAAATAAAAAAGCAGTTTTAGGAAAAAGGTGGAGGGTATGTCAGTTCCATATTTTCATTTTTTAGGAAGCTTATACATAAGAAAGAATACTGCAAAGGAGTAATAAAATCACTTCTTACAAAACTATCCTCTTATAGAAATTCTTCCTGAAATTCTATTTAGGCATCTGTTCTCCACAGGGTTTGTTGTATGGTCTTTCTCTATGGTTTTGATATTTTAAATACAATTTGTTATGCATCTTTTGAACAAGGATATTCTTTTATTTTGCAGAACTCCTTCAGATTTTTGGCTTGGGAACTTTGGGATGCAATTGTTGACTATTTTACCAAAAAAACTCTGTCAGTTCTGAGGCTTTGAGTCTTGTGAACATTTTTCACAGACAGAGAAGGCGTAGGAGCAGATCTGGAGCATCTCCCAACTTGTTCTTGAGCCCTCAGCAAAGCTCTACTGCTTTCAACCACCAAAATTCCCCTGCTCTTTCACTTTCAGTGCTTTCACCCAAGTCCCAGCCCTCCTGCTCAGGGCAGTGGCACTCCCTGTTCCCAGCTCAGGGCTCAGGCCATTTGGATTCACTGCCTGCAAGTTCACTCTAAGTCTGACTTCTGCTTCACCTCAGAATATGTCTAGAGTGACTTTCCTTTATTTTTTCCCCCTTTTTAATTGGAAAATGGCTAAAAGTTCTCCCTGACCTTTTTATCTTGCTGGCAGTGCCCCTGCCTTTCTATTAATATCAGGCTTTAGGGAGTGTTTCGCCTGCACTGGCAGCAGAACTGCTATTTCTTGCTCAGTTTAGTATCTGCAATTACAGGGCTTTTCTGAAGTGCAAAAGACATCTATAAAAATCAAACCCATCTCCCTGCTTAGCATCAGGCACAGCGCAGCAGCTCACTGCTGCTTCCAGCTCACATTAGGTTTTCTATCTTTCCTTCAGAATCCTGCAGTAATCATCAGCAAAGGCTGGCTGTGAGGTAAAGGACCCTCAGTGAAGTGGCAGGAATAAAGCACAGCACCAGAGAGAGCACTGAGTCGGCTTGGATTTTTGTCTTGGTTGATACATTCAGCTCCTCACAGTGTCCTGCATTTTCAAGACATCTGTATAGAGAGATGTTGTCATTATATTGCAAGAATTCTATTGTCATTACATTGCAAGGGTTCCATATTGCTGGAGTTTCATACCTCCCGAATGTTTCTTGTAGGCATCTCCTCTAGGCACTGACTGCTCCTTGTCCTCACAGCAGCCAATGACTCCAGTTCCCCTTAACCAACCAATCCACTCTTTTATAACACTCTTCTGTTAGCATCTGGCCTGCTCCTAATCCTTAACCAGCTGCAACTCTTTAGGGGGTAAGATTACATTCTATACTTCCTTTATTTATATTCTATCTTTCTACAGAGGGAGATCATCCTTGAAGACAGTGCTGGTGGGAAGCTGGAGAAGGAATGCCCTTCATTCCCTAGGCCCTGATTTCTTCCTTTTGGATGGACAGTGCTGGTGAGGCTGATTTCCTGTAGCTGCTCTCCATGTGGTCTGCAGGGCTTTCAAGAGGTCACTTGATGTCCTGGAGTGTCCCATAGATAAATAAGTGTCAGTGGGGTGGCTTAAAATGCAAGAAGCTGTTGTTAGTGCATCAGGGAGCATTTGCAGTTTCAGGGCACTCCCTGGGAGGGTCGGTGTTATTCTCACTGTGCTCTCTTGACTCAGGTTTACAAAAACTGCTGCTGGTCACAAGTGACTGTTTGTCTTGCCAGGCTCAGCAGTGAGTGACCTTGCATGTAAAATTTCAGGCTGTCAATAAATTACAAGCCCATTTTACTCTTTCATCCAGTGTCTCTCTCTTCCCAGAGGGGCTTTCTTTCCAATTCACCCATGGGGGAACCTCTCCATTCATGAACAAAACTTCCACCATGTCATGCCATTACACGGTTATTTTGCTCATGTAGGTCCACAGTGTTTTTTATGGGAACAGAGAGTTTCTGAACAGCCTTCTTAGAGGGAGCCCAATGTGGTTTGTTCTCATCCCACACCCAGCCAGTCCCCTGGTGAGGACCAAAGGTGCATTAACAGGTGCCCAAGATCCCTGACCTTCCAAGCCCAGCACTTTACACCAGGGGCTCTGTCCATCCTTGGGTTCCCCACCAGCCTTAGAGCAAATCATGCAGCCAGTGGACCTTTACTCCCACCCCGGAGCTGGTCCCATCTCCAGCAGCACGGCAGCATCCCTGTCCTTTAATTCCCACTGCAGCATCCCTGTCCTTTAATCCCACGTGGAGAGGCTGGTGCCCACTGCCTTCCCACCTGCCTGCTGCTGGCAAACAAGGCAGATCCCAGGAGGGCAGAGTTATGGATGCAGTGGCTGCAATGAGCAGTGAATTGACTGTGAACCTGCTCTGACTGAGCCTCTGCCTGCTGATAATCTGCACAGAGAATTTGTTTGCTTTGCTTTGGGCTTGTGTTTTCCACCAGCCTCTTGTTTTCTTCCATGAATTCCACATCGCCTCTTGTGTTTTACCTTTCCTGGCAAAACTGTTTCTCCTCATGACACACAGCTCTCCCCTAGGGCTGGTTATGTAAGGTATTGCTGCTTGGTGTTTGTACAACCCTACATCTTGATCCCCTGTAGAGAGCACATTGTGTATCCTACTGGCAGCAAACAAAAGCAGTTTCCTATATAAAATACACAAGTCTTGCCTCTGTGCCTGCATGTTTAGGCAAACACCCTCCTGCTTTTCGGGACACAAAGGAAGAACATGATCAGTACCTGCCATCCTGGTGATGTGTGGATCCAAATGGTAAAAAAAAAAAAAAAAAATAAAAAAGAGAAAGGGGAAAAAAATTCTCCTTATAAGGAGGAAAGGCTGCTCTTCTCTAGTCTGTGTTGTATATATATCTTTCACACTTCACACTCTCATGCCGTTTTAAGTGCAAACAGCTCTTCCAGCCAGCAGCGTCACAGTTGTTTCAAGGACAAACACATTTGTTTTGTCTTTAAATGAATGTATTCATCCTGAGTGGCAGTGGAGAGGCTACCTCTTTCTCAGGAGGCTCCTTGAGGTTCAGCTAGTGAGATGGAGTAACACTTCTGTTAAAAGGGAAAGAGCCAGGGAAAAATTCCACCTCCCAACCCCCCAGCTCCAACTGATCTGAGTGTTTGACACACTCCCATTGTGGCTAAGGTGTAGGTGTCCTTGCAGGGGGAAAAAAATTATAAATACCTGCTTTCCTCATTATCTCTTCCTCTCAGTGCCTGGGTGATTTGTGCCTTCCCCTCTCCTGCCTCCAGCCTTTGCCTAGACACCAGCTTTATTTTATGTATGACTTTGGTCATACAGGTGATGGACTAAACCACATCAACTAAGCCAGAACTGCAGCTATTCAAACTCTGCCTGTTGGGGTGGGCAGGGTTGGGTTTCTGGGGGCAAGGGGGTGTTTATCCTGAAATATGCAATGTGGTCAATGCTGGTGACTACCTACATGACAGCCAGGGTGGCCACAGGGCCTTGGAGCAGCTTGGGATGAACATCCCTGTGAGCCCTTGGGATGCCCAAGCACAGAGTGCATCAGCTTTTGCTTAGACCAGAGTGAGCTGATAAAGGCAACTTGTAGGATTTCCTGCTGCTTCCTTCAGTTTTCTGGGTCCAGAACAAGAATAGAGGGGTTTCTGAGACCCTTTATGGAACAGATGTCAGGGATGAGAGGGTGTCTGGGTGATGCTCAGTGTCAAGGTCAAGGGAAGGCCTGGATTCAAGGCTGGCTTGCCCTGGGGGAAGGAAAGAAGGAATGGTCCTGGCTAGCTGGATGGATTTGCTGTCTCTCAAAGAGGGGATTTCTAAGTGAACAGAAGCTGGGTGGTGCAGAGGTGAAGGAGCTTGGTAAACCTCTGAACATGTGGGGAAGGCCAAGTCTGGCAAGGATGAGTGCAAAGGAAATAATTAATCCTTAATGAATGTGTGAGTGGGAGGCTTAAGGGTATGGCTGAGGAGGGATGGAGCAATACCTGAGAGGGAGAGGTTGGGAATTCAGTGAAATAGCAAAAGAGTTACACAGAGTAAAACACAAAACAAACAAAACAAAACAAAACTTTGCCTTGCCATTACTGCGGATTGCTCCATTATTTTCCTACCCTGTCAAATACTCCCTGTAACAGCCTCCAGCTCCTGGCCTACCTTCCAGTTTCTATCCTACAGCAATGTTTCCCAAACTGCAAGGTGCAGCCCCTCCAGGGGAGGAAGGGGGCCCAGAGCCCAGAGAGAACGAGAGATGCAAGAAACCTGTGAGTTCTTGATTCATTAATTTTGCAACCTCATTCAGGCTCCCTGTCTCTGAAATCAAGGCCCTCACAGGAAAAATTCCAAACCATTCATTTTCATCCTCTGCCTAAAACCAAACACATAGCAACAACAACAACTCTATATATATAGATATATATACACACACACATATATTTATTTTTTTAAATTTATTTATTTTATATATATAAAATCAGTTAGAGGCCTTTCTGACCAGCCCAGTTCCTACACCTGCTGGAAGGTGTCACAGCACCTGTGCTGTGCTGGGGATCACCTGAGTGCCTCTGAGCCACACAGCCATGCTGGTGCTGTGGCTCCTTGAGCAGACTCCTGGCAGCAAAGCACTGTCCTCTCCCATCTGCACTCCCTCTCCTGAAGGTGATTGAGGCTCTCCTGCCATCCCTAAAGTTGATTTTTTATCCTTATTTTTAAATCACAATCCCCTCTCCATCCATGTGACAAGATTAATCATTAGATCAGTGACTTTTGCTCCTTCATTTTTCTACCTTCATGTTATAGATCTGTTAGAAATGTCTTAAATGTTTCATTGTGTTGGCAGTATGGGATTGTTAAATTTCTACTATCCTGTTCTGCTTGAGGAAATGGAAGCTTGAATACATCAAAGGTATCAGACCCAGTTAGTCAGGAGCAAGATCTGTGTCCTTTTCCACCAGCACTCTTTGCTTACAGACATGCAGTGAAGTGTGGCTTACATTTCTCCCATTTGTCTCCCGTATTTTTGGACTGTCAGATCTGATAGACCCTTCAGGCATTCTGCTTTCCCACTTATTTTCCTCTCCTTTAAATTCAGCGCAATCCTGGCATTGAGACATTCAGCGGGTTTGGTGGGAACACATCAGAAACGTCAAGTGCCCGCTTCCATCTGCCTCTGCTCGAAGGAAAATGTTCCTCCCCATGTTCTCCCCTCCAGCCCCCCGAGAAGGGGCGGCACATCTCGCTCTGGGTGCTGCTCCCTCCTGCCCAGGCTGTGGCAGAGCCCAGGGGCAGCAGGACCTGCAGAGGAGCAGCCCCTGGCAGGCGGCTGCTGCTGCGCCCCAGGGCCAGCTGTGCTGCTCCACACAACCAAAATCTGCCTGAAGGAGGGAAAAAAACCCCACAACTTTGCAAAGTGCTGCTGGGAACAAACCCAGAATGGGAAACCAACCAGCTCTGTTCCATTGCTGGTTTTTTTTATTTTTTTTTTAATACATAAATTTTCTGCAGAACTGTGTGTGTGATCTCCCACCTGCTAATCACAGATTTCTTACATGGGTGGAAGGCAGATTTCAGTTCTATCAGCATTAATCTGGAGCAACTGTATTGATGATCTTACAGGGAAGATTGATTTGGGTTTGTTTTCTTTCTTAGCTGTGAATCTCAAGTGTCATCTTAAATGGAAATTTCTTTCTATATTTAGGATATTTTTTCAATACTTCCAAGAGAATTCTGGGTTTTTTTAATCTCCTCTTCCACTCAGATTCTATTGGCTTTACTAGCAATCATCTGTCTGTAAATTAATTCTCTAAAAGGTGATTTTGTCTTTTTTTTCTTATTTTTATTTTTTCAAAGATGTGAGATAAAGTTTTGGTCTAGAACAGCACTTGTATCTGACCCAGTGGCTACCCCATTCAAACACAAGGATGGAATGGGAAATGAGAATCCTCCATGGTCAAGGAAAGCTTGGATGTGGATCAGGCTTCTAGATCCACCTATAATGAGGTTTTTTTTGTTACATTGGCCCAAAATACTGCCCCTGACAAGCGACACTGAAGTGGAGCTTCCCAGCACAGGCTCCCTCACCTGCTGCTAGCCCCAGTCACTGCCAGCTGGGCACCCCCAGCTACACTCAGGTGTCTGAGACATCCTCCAGCCACCCACCCTGCTGTTGTCCCACTTCTCTGTGTCCCTGAGGATGGGCAAAAGCAGCTCCAGAGACCTGGAGGGACCATGGTGATTTCCTTGAAATTGTATGTCAGTTTTTCTTTCCCAGCCATGGGCAACTTGGCCAGAGATCACAGTGGATTAAAAGCAAAGAACTTTTTTCTCCTGTCCCCATCCTTAGCAAGGGACACACATGCTGCTTTCTCACCTCTGGTATTCCACAGGTCCTTAGAGTTTCCAGTAATTCCTGATTTCCTCTGCCAGCAGTGGCAGATGGGAGGCTGTGCACCCAGTGATGGACTGTGGGAGTGTTTCATTGATATCGTGGGAGAGTAATTGCTTTCCCTAACTTATGGAGTTATGGTTGTTTTTGTAATTTTTTTTTCTGTTTTTTCTTTCAGATATGCCCTAAAGAACAGCCAATGGGAGGAAAAGACAGAACTGAAGGCATGTGGTATTTTCCTGCTGTTTGAAGTGGATCTTAGACAATCTGTGTGGCTGTAGGAAGCCCCATGGGCCACAGGTTGCCCATTTTAAAATGGGCATAATAATACTGAACAAGGCCAAAACACCCTGAGCAGCTTGGGTGGAAAGCACTTTAAGGCTGGGCAATGGGCAGCTGCAACATTTGCCTCAGAAAGAGGCCATATGCTGTCCTCTCTGCTCTGCACTCTGCAGCTCTGGCCATGGAAAATAAATACAAGTGAAGATCTCTTTTTTCTGATTTTGATTGCCTCAGGATCAGTCCTTGTACCTTGAATGGCCTCATGAGGTGTCCCAGCCTGTGTGACTCTACGAGCAAGGGATGCTCTGAAGGACCAGCAGCAACACAACAACAAAGCAAAAATAAATACAGAATAAAGTGCCAGGGGAAATCCTCTCTTCTCACCTGCCTGCAGGTGTTGATGTTGCTGTCCCTGGAGCAGAAGTGAGGGCTGAGGGCTCAGCACTGGGCTCTGCTGTGGCTGCAGGACCCCAAGTGCTGGGGCTGCCTGGGCAAGGGGAGTGAGCAGACCCTGCTCTGGGGGACTTGTCCAGCCAGAAAGGCTGAACTCCCACCCCACAAACCTGGATATTTGTGCTGGCTAAACAATAGGGCTGCCTCATAGCCACCCTCATGTAAAAATGACAAAAATCCATTTCTCTTATTAGCTGCATAAATACAAATTCAAATTTCTAAATTGGGGCAGTACCGCTAACCTCAGGCATTCCACTGTCCAGTGATAAGCTTAGAATCACAAACCCCCCTAAATTAATCCTCTTGATTTTCAAATTTTTAAATATAACTAGGCCCTCTTTTCTTGGTTTTCTTTGTGTGAAAGCTAAATACTCCAAAGTTCCAGAAGGGAGGTGTGCAGGAAGATATTCTTCAGTCTCTGGGGCTGGGGCTGTGAGACCTCCCCAGAAGTTGCAAGGCTTGTGTTAAACGTGAGAGGTGACAGGATCTCTCTGATGTGACATCCAGATGGAAAGTGGTTGCCAGGGTGACACTGAGAATGGAGCTGGGCCTGATCCCTTCCCTCTGCAGGAGCAGCTCCCTGGGATGGGCTCAGAGGGAGAGGAATGTGCATGAGAAGGGATTCCTGTGCTGCTGGGGCACTCTTGTGCACTGGAGGCATCATCTAGGGAGCCCAAACAGGCAGGAGAATGGGTTTTGGGGGGTTTAGGGGGTTTTGGGGGTTTCAATCCTAAATGCAGAAGCCTGAATTTTGGATTTGGAAAGTAAAAGAAAGAAAAGCATTTCTCCTTCCCTCATCCAGCACCTACTTGGATCCCATACACCCACGCGGTCTCAGAGCAACTGAAATATTTGGGTTCAAATGTAGAAATGTGTTTCAGACCCCAAATTTCCAGAAATACATGGTTAAGGTAACTAAATTTAAGGTAACTAAATTTCATATGATTTTAAAGGTAACTAAATTTCATATGACTGCACTTTCATGTGCAATCATATGAAACTTAGTTACCTTAAAAAAAAAATCCCATAAATGTTTTCTTTGGAGTCATTCTCTTTGGAATCATTACCAAGCCTTTTTACATTTTGAATTAGTTTTAAATGAAGGCTTTTGTCTTGGGTTGTTTGTTTGGGGTTTTTAGTGAAAAATCTTGAGGTATATTTTCCTTTTTAAAGTTATTTCTCTGCTTCTTGGCTAAGTAACTCAGCATTTGCTGAAATTCCTTAGGAATGGGGCTGCCCTGCCTCCAAGGTGATTTACACTGACAAGAATGTTAAAGGATTACAGATGACTGTAACATACCTGCCTAACATTAAAATCAGGTTAATTGCTTACATTTCACCGCAAGTTTATGGATGGCTGCAGAGCTGGGTGCTTCAGCAGATACTGGGACAGCAGGGGGTGGTTATTGATAGTTAAATTGCAGTGGAAGTTGTCTGTGTTCAGATGGGACCTCTTTGAGGGAGGACAGAACATTTCTCAAAGCTTCATATTTTCCCAGAGGGACTTTTCCAGCAGAACATGCCTGCTGTTCAAAGGAAATATTCCCCTTACGAGCAAATGAATGGAGAAGTTAGCTTTACAATAGACACCCTATGAGGGGGGCTGAAGTGAAGGAGCCCAGCTACATGTGTTTTTGGAAAGCTAATAAAAGCCAGAAAATTATCTGTGGTGCTCTGTAAGGCAGCCTCTGCACAGGAGGCTGCTGCAAAACCTGCAGAAGGCAAGAGGACAGAGGCATTGAAAAGGGATAACTGGGGAGTGATGCAGCAAAAATCCAAGGTAGTGAATCTTTGCAGATTTAATTGACAAATTTAAATGCCAACTTATTTTACTGTGCGTCTCTCTGTCTCCCACTCATCCCTTCAAGTTTCAAGTGAGATTTCAAGTGGCAGGTAGGGATTCTGCCCCCTCCCATGAGCAAACCAGGGGATGTGAGGACAATGAAAGGGACGTTGCTGCCATGGATTGTCACAGACTTCTCTTATGAAAGATCCTCTCCTTAGGATTTTTCCTCTTGAAAAGCTGAGAGGCCTCAAGAACAAAATGTAAACAATGGTTATCTGCTGCTGTGGAATGCAACAGGCGCATCTGTGATTGGTCTCATGTGGTTGTTTCTAATTAATGGCCAATCACAGTCAGCTGGCTCAGCCTCTCTGTCCAAGACACAAACCTTTACCTTGCTATCATTCTTTCTTTTTCTATTCTCAGCCAGCCTTCTGATGAAATCCTTTCTTCTATTCTTTTAGTATAGTTTTAATATAATATATGTCATAAAATAATAACTCAAGCCTTCAGAAACATGGAGTCAGATCCTCATCTCTTCCCTCATCCTCAGACCCCTGTGAACACGGTCACAATGTGTTTGTGCTCTCTGTGCCAGTGTTTCAGCACAGGGTCACCCCCTGCCCACAGCTGCTCTGCCCTATTCAGTCTCTGCCCTGGGAGAAGCAGACAGAGGGTTGAGAAGATAATTTGGGGTTTTTTGGGCGCCCTTTCTGTTTGTCCCACAAAATCAGCCGTCTCCAGGCTCGTGGTGGGTGCTGAGTGAAAGAAAAGCAGCGTGATTTCAGGAGGTGCTCGTGTAGAGCATCCTCCCAGGCCTCCTGTCTGCCCATGTGCGTGTGTGGAGAAGGGTGGTTTGCCTGGCCTGATCTGTCAGCACAGGTGATATTCCCATAATAAACACTCATGCTAGTTACACAAGACATGTTGACTGGCTTATTGTACAGTAATTGCTGCTCTTGCAGGACATCCACCCACTCGGACTGTGAGCAGAGGCTCCAGGCTTTTCTCAAAAACATCTGATTTTATAGAAAGTTCTAGAATCTGATTTTGACAGTATTTGCTAGTGCAGTCTAAAAGAAAGCAATGCAAACTTCCCTTTCCTGCCCCACATTCAGGCAGACTTTTTAGGAAATGCAGAAAACTGTAAAGGAGCCCGTGAATACGAAATTGAACACTGCAATCAGAGGAGGCAGCTCTCCTAATGAGGTTTTATTTAACCAATGACAATGTGCTGAGAAAACCAGAGGAAATGGGTCAGCTAAAAATCTGATACTACAAATGCCTGGTGTAACTTCCCCTCACTAAAAGGGATGTCCTTCTGAAAGGACTGGATAAGGAATCATCCCCTGAAGTCCTGCAGCTAATTTGCAAGACATGGATGAAAAGACTGGAGCGTTGGGACTGGAGAGTGATAATGTGACATATCCAGACTAAGATGGAGTCACACAACACAGCTTAATGAGGAAACACTTGGCCTGGCTCAGCAATTAGTGGGGTCGTTTCAGCACTCAAAAACCAGTTAACCCACCCTTAATGGCATAATTTCACAGCTCCCTTAAACCAGGAATTAGCCAGGGCTCCTGTCAGGAGAAGTGATGCTTTTCAGTCCCAGCTGTGAGTTTTTGCCATCTCCTTTCCCAGGCACATGTTGTGCCCTGAACTGGGGCAGGGCACTGGACAGGTTTAAAAGGAAGTGTCTGTACGAGTTAGTTTTGACTTTCTCCACTTCTCCAAACCACTTTGGTGCAAAGGTTTGTGCCAGCTCGGGTACAAGGAGGGTGTGGGTGAAGAAGGAAGAGGGGCTGAGGGCTGATGGCACTGCTTCATTAGTGGTGCTGCTTGTCTGTGTAGTCTGAAAGGATCTGTGAATTTGTGACCTCTTGTTTGGACGGGGCTCTGAGCAACCTGATCTTGTTGAAGCTGTCCCTGCTCATTGCAGGGGCTTGGACTAGATGACCTTTAAATGTCCTCTCCAATCCAAACCATTCTATGATTCTGTCATTAAGGACTGTGATGTACAGACACTGCTGTTCACCTTCCAAGACCTGATCCTGGCATCTTCATGCAGAGGTGCATTAAATCTCCCTCAGAGAAAAACCTGAGGTTGCTTCAGGCCTATTAATGCCTCAAAATTTTTAGTGGCTCTTGTACCTGGTCTCAGGCACAGCTGAGTTAAAAGCCTACACCCCTGATTCTCTTGCTCCCAATGCCTAAAATCGTGTTGTCAATGCACAAGTTCTTACACAACGTGAGGATTGCATTAGGGGAAGATTTTGCTCTGAGTTCAGATGCTGCCTTCCAAGTATGGGGAGCATCTGCATCATCAAAAAGTAAAGCCAAGGATGAGATAGCACAGGAATTATTTAATATTCAAGCCAATAAAAACTGCATCAGACCATCCCAAAGAAATATTTGTGCTGTTAAAAGGGAGAGAACAACCAATGGTCTGGTAAAAGGAAGATGTAAACCTTCCTGATTAAAGATAAAGGAAATCTCCTGGAGAAAAGAAAAAGCTGAATAAATCTTCAAAGAGAGATCTCGCCAAAGAGGGATCTCAACTGCACAGGGAAAGCCAAATTCCCAACACTTAACACTTCCTGTAGTGCAGGGAGGATGGAAGCCTGACAATCCCATAAGAGATCTTCAGCTAGAAAGACCAGGGAAGAAAACCTCTAAAAGTGATCCCAGACACAAAATTCTCACATCAAATACTCACATCAAAATTCTCACATCAACTACAGTTCTGGATCCCTCAAGACAAGAAGGATGTTGAGGTGCTGGAGCATGTTCAGAGAAGACAGCAGAGCTGGGGAAGGGTCTGGAGCACAAATCTGGTGAGGAGCAGCTGAGGCAGCTGGGGGTGTTTAGCCTGGAGAAAAGGAGGCTCAGGGGTGACCTTTGGCTCTCTACAGCTCCTTGACAGGAGGCTGTGGCCAGGTGGGGTTGGTCTCTTCTCCCAGGTAAGAAGCAATAAGACAAGAGGAAATCGCCTCAAGTTATACCAGGGGAGGTATAGATTGGATATTAGGAAAAATTCCTTCACTGAAAGGGTTGTCAAGCACTAGAAGAGACTGCCCAGGTCAGTTGTAGTCACCATTCCTAGGGGTATCTAAAAGATTTGGAGATGTGGCCCTTAGGGACGTGGATTAGTGATGGACTTGGCAGTGCTGGGTTAGTGGTTGGACTGGATGACTCTAAAGGCATTTTCCAACCTCATTGATAGATATGGTGTTATGATTTCAAGAGGGAAGGATCTTTGGATCCACAGGTGCTAAAGGAGGCAGTGAGACTGCAGGGGAAGAGCTGAGGACCTGGGTGGCCCCATCCTGACCAGCCCTGTCCTGGGGCTGTGGGAGAGGCTCCAGCTGAGACACAGAGATCTTTCCTGAAAGGTGCTACCAGAACAAAGAGCTGAGCAACTGGAGAGCTGTGAAAAGAAGGATTAACAAACAACTGTGGCACCCACATTCTCTGAAAAAATCCCTTTGCCCAGGATTTTTCTCCTGGGAAGCTGAGAAGCCTCAGAGAAAAGGAAAACAATTCTTATCTCATTTGCTTCTCCTGTGTTGTGCTCATGGGGAATATGTTTGGAGATTGTTTACCCACAGGTGATTGTTTCATTAGATCTGGTGTGAGTTGTTCTGACTGTTTGGCCAATCAGGGCCAAGATGTGTCAAGACTCTGGAAAGAGTCACATGTTTTCATTATTATCTTTTCAGCATTCAGTATGTATTCTTTAGTGTAGTATTTATATATAGTATATATATATAAATAACATATAGTATAATATATAGTATATATATAAATAAATAGATATAGTATATATTCCCTGTCTGTATTCTTTAGTATAGTATTTTTTAATATAATATAGTATCATAAAGTAATAAATCAGCCTTCTGAGAACATGGAATCAGATGCATCATTCCTGCCTTTGTCGAGGCATTTCCCAGCAAATACAATAAACAACCTGTGTTACAGGTGAACCTGGCCCAAGTCACTCCACACTCTGGGTGTCCAGGCTCAAGGACCTTCTCTTCATTTATTTCATTTAATTCTCTCAGTGTTCCATAGACTCAAGCATGCAGCAGCAGCAACAGATGCTTTGATACCGTGGTGATGGGTGCTGTACAAAACCTTGCATAGCTATGGAAACCACAGTTGCATTTATCCATCAGAAATGAGTATCTGGCAGCCCATGTCTATCCTTCATGTTCTGGAAGATCATGAAAAAAATACTTGTACATGGCATTATATTTCACAGCTTTCTTTTCTACTTGGCAACGCACACTTATCTCTATTTGATAATAATAATGGTACATGTATTTTTAGACTAACATTATGTGATATTAATTCCAAACGTTATCCAATGTAATGCAAGCTGAGAAAAAAAGCCTTTAGAGAGAAGAATTGAGGAAATGAAATAAGATTTAACCTGGTAACAAATAGACAATTTATTTCAGAGTTTAAACAAACACTTTTTAAGTTCAAAAAATAAAGAAAACAGTAGATAGTACATTTCTGGATCATTCAGTCTTCAGTTTTCATGTTCAAGGAGTCTTCCTAATTGTCTGATTTTGCTAAGCAGAGTGTAAGAACAGAACATGTGCTGTATCTGTCACATCTTTATAACCCAGAGGAATGAGAAAAAGACTAAGAGGAGGCATTTCAGAGCCTCCCTCATGGGTCTGACAATGCCTGTATCATCAGGGACAAGTGTCATTCCTTCTCTTTTCTCCTTTCTCATTTCCAAAATTAAGGCAATAATACAAAGCTGTAGATATCTGCATTAGAAGGAAAAAAAAATTCAAATGGAGGTGATAGAGCTGCTTTTCACCAGCAGTAATTGGCTGCATTCAAAGCCATGGGTAAAAGTGAAATAACTGTGACAGCACCGTGGTACCCGGTGCTTTTTCCTGCCCTATTTTTCCCCAGCAGGGAGCTCGTCCTGCATTCCCAGGCAGGCACCATGGCTGAGCTGGCAGCTGCATGTTGCTGACTTGGTCATTCATGCTCAGTAAATTTGCTCCAAAAACACTCAAATCCACAGGCCAGGCAAGAGCTTGGCAGACCCTGGGTAAAATCCCGGCCCTGAGTGAAGTCTGTGGCAAACTTTCTGCAGTTGAAAGATGTTCCTTACTGTCCTGCTTAGCATAGAAACACCTCCTCTCCTCTCATCCCTGCACTATCAGCTCTTAAACTGTCCTGTGAAGCAAAGTCATGGAAAATGGAAACCTTGGACACTGCAGAGGGGTGTTGGCTCTTTGTATGGGTGCTCCAGACACACAGGGAGAAGGAATTCTGTGTGTCATGCCTTTGTTAGCTAATTATCTGGAAATGATCTGGAAATGAACTGTAATTCAAAGTTCATTAAAATACTTATCTGGGAAAAAAAATCTGGGACAGATAACAGGAATTTCAGAGGTTCATAAAGACATGAGTGATAAAGAAATTAAAGTAAATTACACCCCATTGTCTTCCAAGGAGCTCAAAGTCACAGGGTCTTCTTGCTAAATCATGCTAACCTGCATTTACACCATGTTCCTTTGGTGCCTCCTACAGCTGTTTTTTTCCAAAACCAAATCTTTTCGCCCCCTCCCCAAAGGCTGCTGATCTCTAACTTTATTTAAGAGGCAGTTTCCACACTCCTGTCCACAAATTATTGACAGCCCTCTTCTCCCCTCAAATGGCAATGCCTCCTCAGTTAACCAGGTACCCCCTGATGGACTGGGCTGGGCAATTAAAAACCCACTGATGTGGCAAGGAATAAAACTCCTCTTATCCTCACCTCACCTACTTCTGATGAATCAGAGAATACCAGCATGAAGCTGTTCAGTATTTAAACTTCATCCCCTATCAGTGTGAAAATGGACAGCAGCTCCTGCTACAGGCATACAGGAGAGATTTATAGATAGAGCTTGTTACTGGCCCCTGACTGAGACCAAATACAGCAGTAAGGGGTCTGAGGCCACTGGATCTCAACCCCTGGTTTCATGGGGTGCTGTGAACAATGTGAATGGCAGAAAAGGTGAAGAAATCTGAATTAATTGTATTTTCCTCTAAAAGTGATCATAGGGCAGATCAGTTCCTGAGGGTAAGGAGTCATATATTCCTTTTGATAAACCCCATCTGAGGTTACTGTTTCCAAATGCAGGCCCTAACAATGATTTAACTCAGATGTAGGAAAAAAAAGAGAAAAATTGTACAGCTACCTATCCATCTCTGTTGGGGAAAATCCTCAGTTAAAGTCTCAAGCTGCGGAGATCATGTGTCTTTCACAGCTTGAAATCCTGGCAAAAAGGAACTTGAGGAATTTCAGCTATTCCACATGACACTGGGCTTGCCTTGCTACTTGCTTCTGAGCAATCTGCCCCTCCAAAGGAAAATCTGAAGCAGTGTAGCAATGGTGATTTTGGTGGTGCAGAGGTGAATTTGCACCAAAGAGCTGCTCCTTATTCAGGGAGCAATGCCAGCTGTCCTGGCCATTGTCCCCATGGAGCAGGACAATGTGCAGCCTGCAGCAGGGAGTGTTGCCTCACAATATTGTTTTCCCTGAGAGAACACCACAACCAGGATATGTGCTACTCTATCCTGCTCTCCACAGATATATCTGCCTCCAAAAAAAAAAAAAAAAAAAAAAAAAAAAAAAAAAAAAAAAAAAAAAAAATTAAAAAGTGGCCATTCTGGTTCAAATCCAAGAGGTTTGGCCTGCAAGATAAACAGAAAATGTCTCACAGCTTGAAGCACTTCACTTGGCTGCTCCCCCCAACCCCCTCCCACCCTCACCAGAGACCTGAGAGGCTCTGAGTGCAGCCAGAGGTGAGGCAGGTCCCTGGTGCAGTGCCAGTGGCCATTTTCTGAAAAATTCAGAAATTCACCTGCCTTGATTTGCTGGTGCAGAGTCGCGGGAGAGGAAGGAATTGGCAGGGGGAGGGAAGGAAAAACAAACCAGACCTGGGACTGATGACCAGGTGACAGGGAGGACCCAGGGCAGGGAGGGAGGGAAGAATCTGCCCAAAACTATGGAGGAACCATACACAGCATCATCCTCTGCCTAAGTGACAGACACTTTCCCCAACAGAGCTGCAGACAACCCTCACTGGAGTTATTTTCCCCAGGAAATATTACTTTAAGCCATTTAAACCAGAGCTGTTTCCATCCACATTCTCCATATGCCAGAAACATCCCTTCAGGAAGACACTCACTGCCTGGACCCTCTGCCTGGGAGAGCTCAGAACTTGCTGAGCTGGCCAGAGCCAACTTTTTGTGAAGGCTGGTGTCAGTGTGGGCACTGTGCTGCCAGGTGCTGTCTCAAAGCCACTGGACTGTGACAAATCTGTACTTTTTCGTCACTTCTCAACATTTCCTCTGCAGGGCTGGTGGACCAGTGGCCAAAGGGATCGGTTGTGGCAGCCCCATGTGGAGCCTGGGCTGGGTCACCCAACCACTGCTGCTCCCCTCACTCCTGCCACTGGCAAATTGGTCCCAGAGACAAAGAAATAGCTCAAGTGTTTGGCAAACTTGGGCTGAATCTGAAAACCAAATATTTCTAGATGCGTGAGGGTGATGTACAGACCTCAGGCGTAGCTGACGCCTCAGAGCTGTTCTCTTTTTTGGTGGCCAGCTTTGGAGGCCAGCTTTTCCTTTTTGGTGGCCAGCTTTGGAGGCCAGCTTTTCCTTTTTTGGTGGCCCTCTGAGGGAGAATGCCTTGGGACATTCTGCACCTGCTGGCTGGCACCTGGCAAACAGGGCCATTTCTGCTGCCATGGGATGAGTTGAGCTCTGAAGAGCCTCACCTTTCCCATCAGACACTGAAAGCCCATGCTGTCCACCCTTTTATCAGTTTACAAAATTGAGAAGTGGAATGCTTTAGTTGAAAAACAGCTTTTCCCCCTTTTCCTGAAGGCTTTCTTTCTCTTTATGAAAAGATTCTTCTGTTGTCAGTCCCACCTTCAGGGTGAATAGATACATATATTTAACCAAGGTACAAACTAGAGCACCCAGAGCTGTTGGGGCTTTGTGGAGCTCTTTACCCAGTGCTGAACAATTTGTCTTCCATGTGTCTGTTGCCAAGCCTGAGCAGCTCCCTGTGCGTAGGAAGGGTCCTGGGTAAATATGAAGCAGCATAAAAATGAGGTCTTGAGAAAGAATGAGACACTTGACCCTGTTGGAGAACTGCTTCAAGGATCCTGAGGCTGGAAAAGCTGCATCCTCTGTTCCTTCCCTCCCCTTCTCCCCTCCCAAGACGCAGAAACATTTTTCAGCCTTCTGTTTTTCAATGGAAGACAGATGTCCAAAAACATGTGTTCAGGTGTAACGTGACTGAAGCTTCATATGGAGAAGCTTTCACTGGACATTTAAGGACTTTTGGTGTCCCCCTGCAGCCAGAGGAGGCTCCTCTGGAAGATGAAGGGAAACATGGCCCGTCCTGGGTGCTCTGGGGCTCAGAGCTCACGCAGCATTAAGGATGCTTTTCCCAGATCACCAAGGACACGATGTGGAGTTATTCAGTGATTCTCATCAGCACAGGGCAGAAAGAGGATTTTACGCCCTTTTTCCCACTAGTTCCTCTGTTACAGCTAAGCCAAATGAATTCTTTTGTGATCCAATATTCTCAACTGATTTTGAAACCACCATTCTTACTTCTTTTAATGATGCTCCTTCAGTCACAGGAGGTTCTTTGTTCTTCAAGAAATGTCATCTGCCTTCATCCTGCTACATTCACCTGTTGTTATGTAGAATACTAAATGAAGGAATTTTCTTCCTTTTATTCAGTAATAGGAACAAAAAGCTCCCAATTAGGACTAGATTTGAGCAGTAACTAGGCCTGACTTTGCTCTGTGTTCCAGAGCCTCTGTGTTGCCCTTTTCCAAGAATGGTATCAACCTGTAGGAGCAATCTCAAGGAAAATTGCTTAATCCATCAAGACACACGGGTACATACTGATCTTTTCTGCAGATTCAGCTCAAGTTGAGCTATTTCTTTGTCTCTGGGACCAGTTTGCCAGTGACAGGATCAAGAGGTGCATGCAGTCCTGCTGAGGTCAGCTGTGTTCCTCACATCCATGAAATGAAGAGCTGACTTTAGTCCTTCACCACCACCAGGGCAGAGCTGCCATGACCATTCTATCCATCAGAGGGAACATTCCCTGTTCCTTTCAAACAATGATCATCCAAAACAGGCTTTCAGTCTGCTGCAAGAAAGAGGAAAATTTAGCAGCAAAAATATTCCCTCTTTTAGAAAGGTCAAACCACAAAAAAGACATTTTTGAAGGAATGTCGGATGACCCCCAGAGCCTCTGACAGGCAATTTTCCTGTCCCTGCACTGCTTGGAGTTTTAATTGCCTCTTTGGGGAGGTGCTAGAAGCCGCCTGAGAGTGCAGTCACAATCCAGCAATTTGGCACACGTGACTTCTTCAAATATGGGAGCAATTAGCAAAAAGTGATATGGTGAATGGTAGCGTAAGCACTGGATTCTGGACAGCATTCAGACAAGAAATCTAAACCAGAGCAGAGTGGGGCAGACAGAAATCCAAACAAGCCTTCACAGAAATAAAAAACGTCGGCTACACTTAGATAATGAGAGCCTAACATCAGGAGATTGAATTCAAAGTCACCATTGCACTCCTAAAACTCGCTGACTGAACGGGTTGCAGCAGAGAGTGCAAGTTCACTAAAGCAGTTTGTAAGAAAAAAATTCCAAAATGTTTAGTAGAAATAGCTTTAAAGACTTCTGGGAGAATTAAGTGAACCCAGATTGGACAATGAGCACACCAGTTCATAGAGGAGAGGGGAAACAAATCTGTATTCTAGGCATCAGCTAAGATTTGTGTGTTCCCACAGGAGCTAATTTCCTAGATAATTTTTTCTTATATTGTTCATACAGCATTCTTTTTAGTAACCTGCAGGATGCCATGAAGCATTAACAGTAGGTTTAAGACATCAGCTGGTGAGCAGTTCCTGTCTTAGGAACAGAAAATCCCCAAGTCACCAAACCCTTCCCATTTCAAAAAACTGCAAGCAGCATTTGTCCTAAATCATGTCTCCCCAGTCCAGCTAGGTTTGCTTTAACAACTGGAAATGAATCATTTGCAGCCAGGATGATGCTGTGTCCTGGGATCATCACACTTCAAACAGGTTTTGCTCTGTCAGTGAGATCCCCACCCTGTCCAACACCTGAACGTGGTGCCCAGCTGGGTCCCCTCTGTCTGTCTGGGGGCAGAGGCTGTGCCCCAGGGAGGACTGACAGAACAGTGAGCAGCAGCTGAGAAAGGACAGAAAGAGGAATGGAAATTGGAAGGGAACAAGAAAAGGAGGAGGGCTGATATAATAAAGAAGGAAAATATGGTAGCTGGAAAAGCAAGAAATGTATGGGCAGCCAATCGATGCAATAGCAAGAAATAATTAATTAGTGAGCAAAACCAGAGGACAATGAAATTAAGTGGTTAATTATGCAATGGAGCAAACAGCGAATTAATTAAATGTGTGTGGATCTACCAGGTGCTCTGATTATTTAAGGCAAAACATGGTTAGTGAAACTATTCAATCTCTGGTATTTCAGTTATTCATGGTATCTCTGGCCATGGGGATTAGAGACTGTTTAAATGCAAGGTCCAGCCATGTATATCTAACAATCATTTATCTTGATAGTGCAAGTGAGATGAACAGGACAGTGATGGAAAGTAGTAGGGACACAGCTGTTCTGAATAAAATGTCTTTAAAGATGCTATAACAAGAAAATATATGATGTGTTGCTTTATTTTTATTTTCTTTTAAAAATTTTTTGGACTAATCAGTTTGAATTGTTACAGCTGAGAAGAGAAGCTGGAAATGTTTGGCTCTTGCTGCCCTGACAATGGAAACTTGACTATGTCTGAAGCAAGGTAATTCAAATAGATACAATTGCTTGTTCTTTGGTTAACTTTAAACTGCTGGAGGAAGCCAGGATTTTTGAAAATGAATGATTAACAAACTATTACAATAATGTCTAATGATTGAAAAAAAAATCATCTCCTGCTTACCTGTTGATTAAAGTCTTGATAAACCCACTGTACTGTCTAAAATAATTCTGGGTTACTTTGTAACTACAATTCTCAGGCAATGTTCTCCTACACTCTGATCTGCTAATATTGCCTGATTTTTTTCTTAATTTTTCCCCCCAGTGGATATTTTCTATTTATTTTTGGAATTTCTGTTCTGTAAATATTTTCTAATTTCCTCTCTGTTAAGTAGATTTTGATCTCAGGTGTGATTGCATTAAATTGAAGCCATTCCTTTTCTCTTATTAAGTGTTCCTGATGAACACAATTGGCTCATGTGATCGTTTTTGGGAATATTTATAAGTGGGATGAAAAATTTTCTTGCATGAATAGCCAGAACACACACTGAATACTTTGAGGTCTCTGCCAGGAGTTCCTCACAGCATTTAAAAGCGGTTTTCTGACCTAGGAGGTCATGGGTAGCAGTTGTCTGTATTTGGAGAGTAATAGAAAATGTAGCAATGCCTGTATCATTCATTTATTCCCATCACCTGCACATAAATGTTTCCCTCACCTAATACTTCACAGCTCTACAGGACACATTTATTGTCTCAAATATGTCGAGCTATAGCAGAATAAGGACTTAAATAAACCACAGGTGTGAAAAATTCCAACTGGCAACTTCAAACTAAACACCACGAAGCACAAAAAGGCATTTGTCAGAGGTGGAAGGAGCAGTTTGATTAAATCATTGCTTCAGCCCAGACATGTTGGGCCTAATTCTCCCCTCCCACAGCTGACTCACATGGAGCGTGGGCAGTGGCACTGCCGTAAGACTGGAGTGGTGGCACTTGGACTCTGGAGCTCTCATTATGCCTGTCTGACACCACGGAGCCGAAATGTGCAGCTGAACAGATTTATGCTGCTGCTCTCATCAGAGGTGAAGGACTACTCCTACTCATGGTGTGGGATCACTAAACTGAGGTGGGGAGAATTTTAGTAGCCAACTTTGCCCCAGTGTTGAAAGCAACAAAAGCTGGCTGAGCTGCTGGTGAGGCAGGCAAGAGATGGATCTTCCTTTTACTGTGTTTTTCTTGCTGCCAATTGCCAGGGAGGTGCCAGCGTGGCATCACTGTGAAGTACTGCAGTTGAAAGCTCCACTGCCATCAAAATTTATGGCCCCATCCTCTGCTCCCTGTCACTATGGCCTGTGTCCTCACCTGGAATCCCCTCCTGGCAAGAGTCTCTCATCCTTTGGAACAGGGCAGGACCAGGCAATTGCAGGGCAAGCACCTCCTGCCTGCATCTCCAGCTCCTGATTTGACTTTTAGGGAAGGGAAGGTATGGCAGCTGCATTAGGCATGCCAGGCACAGTGCCTCCAGTGAGTAGGCTGCAGAACTGAATCCTCCTTAGAAGGAGGATTTTAAAGATCATGCTTTTAAAGATCATGGCAAATTGAGGTGCCCAGAGCCCTTTCCAGCCTCAGCACAGCAGTGGCCAGCTGGAGAATACGGGTGCTGCACTGCTGCCCACATGAACAGGGAAAAGAGGGACTTGTTTTTTAAAGTGTGAAATGCACCAGTGCATGAGTGTTGGCTTATTTGAAAACCATCAGCATGGATAGTTAGGATTACATTGCTTTGAGTACTAATGAGTAAAGTGTTTGCCACTTTTCTGTGTTAGTGAAAGCCACACTATCCTCTTTATTCTTATGTTCGTATTATTGCAGTTACAAGAGACAATTTGCAAATGCCTGGCTGCTTCATAAAAGCTAAAGTACTTGGATTCACAGCAGGTACTAATTTTGTGTGCATCTGCTGAGCTGTGCATGGTATCAACCTGTTTTTAATTACACCTGCATGTCAGGCTCAAAATGCATCTGTGAACAGGAAAGATGAAAGGTAGACAGAACAGGATGTCATGTATTTCCCATCACCTTTCACTGGCTGGCTGCCCGCAGAAGTAAGAGGAAATTCCCTTCTTTCATAGTGAAAATGTAAAGATTTACTAAGCTTTGCACTGCCAACAGCAAGGTGTAATCACTCCTTTAAGGAAGCATGCATGTGTTAACAGGGGTGAGCAGGAGGAGCTCCAAATAGCTTTCCACACCTTCCCTACCACTGATCTGGAAAGGGCAACAAGTAGCTCTTGCTTTGTTATATTTTATTTGTATTGAAATGTGTAAGTTGGTTGACTTAATGTCCCAACTTCATTGTGAAATAAAATATGTGAAAGCAGGAGTGACCAGGGCTTTTCAATGGCTCGAGTGACAAAGACAAAAGTTAAACAACACTGTTCTCTTTTGTTACTTCACCCAAGTACAGGAAAAATTGTTTTTATGCATTTTTACAAATAAAATAATTCAGACTACAGGAATGGCCATGACTCTTGAAACACTGGACAAGGTGATTCAAAAACTGCTAGACAGTCAGAAAGAATGTTTTTCATGAAGAAATTCCCTCTGAATAAAAAGTACTAAGCCATTTGTGATTGCAGCTTCAAGCCATTCCTTTTATTTATTCCTGTCATTTGGAATTGTTTCTTTTTCTAATTGCATTAAAAATTGTGCACTTTAAAGGCTGTGGTGTGTGCCAAGAATGTGTATGTGTAGCCAGTGCATAAAAGAGGGGAACAGGGGAAGAACAATTGCATTTTTTATTCTGGAATCCAGTCAGACTTTCAAAGCTACCGCGGCTACTTTGCTTCAAAAAACAGCAATGAAAATCAATAATGGTAACACGAGTTTAAAAGATAAAGAAGTTATTCACAGAGCCCTTCTATTTTAACCTAAGTGCGAGTTGTTGAAACTTTTTGATCCTGTTGTTTATTCCTACAGTGTTTTTTGGCAATTTGGGATGTCTCAGTAGCACCTACAGGAATTAACCAATGAAAAAAAGCACCCATGAGATCAGCCCATCTGGCAGGCTGAGGCTTGGTTTTGTGTGCAGGTAGCCTCGAGCCCCTGGCTTTGGTAACCAGGTCTGGGCTCTGCAAAGCCCAGGTTGATGCAGGAGAGCATCCCTGCCTCATGCCCAGGGTGGTCACCCCTCTGTCAGCCCCAGGGGCAGGAGGGAACTCCCTGGTGTCTGCCAGAGCTAGGGGAGGAGAAGGGAACAGGGCCAATGCATCTCGCTGCTTAATTTTGGTGTCCAAGTTTTAATGAGTTTAGTCAGAGGCCTCGGAGACCATAGACCTGAATTCCTGCTTTCCTCAGTCAGGCACTGATCCAGTAGAAGCTGTGGTTGTAACTGCCCTGGCACCATCTTTGCTCTCCTGGAGTGTGATATGAAAAACAAAACAAAACAAAACAACTCTTTTTCAGTAGAGGGAAGGGCCTTTTTAGTATATTTCAAACTTGAGGTGAGAGAAAGCAAAATAAACCAGAAATGAGGTTGACATCCAAAGACTCTGGAAGGTCTCTGCCCCCAGGGGTTTCCCTCCCTTGTAGCTCCATGATCCAAATATTCCCTGGATTTTTTGCATGCCTTTTCCATTTATGCCACCAGCTGTAATT
Organism: Melospiza georgiana; assembly: GCF_028018845.1. Taxonomy (NCBI): domain Eukaryota; kingdom Metazoa; phylum Chordata; class Aves; order Passeriformes; family Passerellidae; genus Melospiza; species Melospiza georgiana. The sequence goes on from NC_080431.1 coordinate 114,198,130, forward strand.
CCAGTTTCATGGTAACCAGGAAAAATCTCACCATTTTCAGCAGGGCCCTGCCAGGTTCTCTTCTTTATGAGCTCTAAAGTTCACAGAGGTGGTGCCTTTTACCTCCTTCCATTGCTACTGAGCAGATGCATTTGTTTCTGAGGGGTAAAAGCTCATTGTTGGTTTTAAAGTTGCATCCCATAAACTTATTTCATCTGTCAGTGGCTGTCTTACATAACACAACACCTTTTTTCTTCCTTTAGTGAAACCACAGTTTTAATACAACACTTTCTTTGTTACCTGAATACACTTTTCTTTTTTGTGCACTTTTGTGCAGGCTGCAGGAATCCAGACAAACAAGTGTTAATTCCCCATGATGTTTTCCAGCTGACAGGCCTAATTGATTTGATTTCCACTGTTTTCACAAGTGACCCCCCTCAACCCGTCATCACCACTTCTTTTGATACCTGAGCTTTACTTTCTACTCTCACATTCCACTTCAACAACTAATAAAGAGCTTATTAGGAAGGAAGAAACTCATTGCTTGTTTTCCAAACTCTGCTCCATGCAGCACATTCAGTGGGTTATAGCCCTGTATTATTAATCAATACAGAACATTTGCTTCCATTAGGCTACCAGCATCTTTTATCATCAGGCTGAGGGTAGGAACCTGTTTCTTTGTATTCTGCTAACCCACGCTCCAGCTAGACTAGACAGAGATAAAAGACAGCTGAGTAATATTTTCCTGAGATCCCTGATGATGCACACAGATGGCCTGTAACAAATGAAATATGCAAGGTGACGGCTGGAGTTCTCCTCGCTCCAAGTTCAACTTTTACGGCTTAGAGAGTATTTCACTCCTTACAGCTTCACGGTAGAGAGAGATTTATTTTCTTATCTGTAACGGGGTTTGTGAGTCTTTGCCTACCATGGCCATTAATGGTTGCAGTAGGAAGTAGCCAAGTGCTCTTACTGTGATTCTTGCCTTATTAAAAAACAGCTGGGGAAAAAATGTATTGAAAAAAGCAGTGCAGCCATGTGGAGCTTGAGAAATCTAAAGGGAAGCATTGGAGAACTTTGCTATCTACATGGAATGAAATACAAGGCTGAGGAATCCCATTAAGGGTTGTAGCATATGTAAAAGCAAACAAACAAACAATATCAAACACATATTAAGTCAAGTGAAAGATTATATGTTGGTAGCACAGGAAAAAAAAAGCTCTTTGCAATAAAGTAAACACAGATCTGTTTACAGTGCCTGAAAGAAACAATTTCTTTTTCTGGCCTGTTACTGTGTCTTCTCTGTGACTGCCTTATCAGATCACAGTCCAGCTGGTGGCTGTGTCCATCAAATTCACTTTTGCTAATGTATTAAATAATCTGACCATAATGCCTGACTGTGGATCATAGTCTGGTGAGCAGGAATTCATCCAATTTGAACTGAACACCGTTTTAAACATGTAGCTCCTAACCTTCCTGACTCCTGGAGTCTCAGTTTAGTGGAAGGTCATCTTAAAACAATCCAAAGATCTTCTGCAAGATTTCAGAGTCAAAAAGTGACTTAGCTCTGTTGAACTGCAGAGCAGCACTGATAAAGCAGGAATTCCTTGACTTCTTAAACAGCCTGGACTCCAGAAACCTGGGAGCAGCTCATCACCGTCCCAGTGTTCATGTCCTCAGGGGCAGAAGCACAAAGATGTGGAAAGAAACCCCAAAATCCAAACTGAGCAGGAAGGGTTTTTTTTGTGTTGTTCCCCTGGGGAAGGAGCAGCTACAGACAATATTGTGGCTGTGCAGAAAAGTGCTCTGCTATGGACACAGCCCACTCCTGAGGAAGGTAGAGCACCTTCTTCCAACCCAGAGACAGAAGAGGACAGTGGACAGCTCCAGCCAGAAGAGGTGGCAGGCAGCCAGGGGATATGGGACTGGAGAACTCCACAGCCCTGAGGCAGAATGGGAGCCAGCCCCACTGGCTATGGTGCCAGTAAGAACAAAAACTGCTGCCCCAGTAGGAGCTGTGGGATGAAGGGGTGCTGAGAAGGTACAACTGTGTGAAGATACTGTAGGAATCAAGTAGGACTGTAAGTTAGGACACACAGATGCTGAACAGAGCAGATTTGGTGGCTCTGAGCGACTGCTGAACAGCACATGACCCTCACACCATGGGTGTCATGCCCTCAGAGTCTGATGGCAAGGAATCCCACTTAAAGTTTCCAGATTTGTCTTTTCTGGTCAGCACTGAAGTATTTACATAGGTGTGTATCAATTTTGCAGCTTCAACCAATTACAGTGACAGTTCTTAAATAAATCAATACATTATGTATGTATGTAAAATAGACTGTATTTCTATATATAAACCTAAGCCATTTCCTGTCTATATGGAAAGTATGGGTATTGTCTGCTGTGTGAAAAAAGAAGAAAAAAAAAGGATATGCTCCACTTTTTCCATTTATCGTCCAGAGCATACCCTCATATCAAATGGTTTCTGATTGAAAACAGCCTCTTAATGCATTACAAGTAAAAATAACCCATTATTGTGTAATATATAATATACCCTTTCCTCTTTTAGGCAAAGCAGTCCCTGCAAATATGTCTAGACAGAGTGATGGAAAAGCACAAATTGGCCTCTAACTGTTGCCACCCACTTATCAGACAAACCTGCAAAAAAAATTTAAGATATTACAGTCTCACTCGTTGCACGACACCCATAAGGCAGAAAGTCTCTCTGAGGCTTCATGGCTGGCTGCAAAGCAGAAGTGTCAGAAACTTTGTGAACAGGAGCATGACTAACTTGCCTTCATGGCCTGATGAGAATTGCCAAGTGACTGAAGTAGGCCAGGGTGTCCTGTGAGCAGTAGAATATCCCTTGTCTGGACAGTGTTAAAAGTTTTCTTCCCATGCTGCAGATGAATCAGTCACCTGCTGACACTGCAGACATGATCAGAATTCAGAATCTATTCGCCACATTTTGGAGGAAAGCTTTTAAGTCCTGACCTAATCCTTCTGCCCTGCACCTGATCATTTTTTAAAGGCAGCTTTTTAACTCTCTTGAGTTCATGCCTGGTAATAAAAGTTGTCTTGGACAAGGTTCTCTTTGTAAAAGATCATTTTCCTCCTCCGGCACACCTCCCTGCTACCTTGTTGTGGCGGGAAATCAACATCGTTGGTACTTGTGGTGAGGACTCTCAGGATGCAGTGTACATTGTGGAGAACTGCCTTTGGGTTTAGCTGTTCTTCTGTTCTCCTCCTCACCTTTAAAAAGAATGGCAGGGTAACAGTGCTAATTGAAAGAAAGAATTGCAGAAGGACAAGAGAAATCAATTGTTCAAGAGTTTTCATCTGATGCCACTTGTTTCCCACTTGCAAAATGCTTTGTGTCCTGTTATTCAGAAAGTGTTAGTCTTCCCTGTGGTGAAAAGAGAAATGGTGAATCAACAAAGTGGGTGATTCTTGTATAAAGGGTGTGCTGGATGATGTTTATACTGTTTGCAAGCACCTGCATGTTTTCATCTGTGTATGTATAAAGTGTTGGTGTGTAGGAAAATGATTGACTCTGGTCCCAGTGAAGTTACAGAAGCCTTGTCACATTTTCATGTTTGAAAACACCATGATGGTGAAAGCCAGGCATGGGTTGGGTTGTACAAGGCTTGTGTAGGAGTGAGGTACTGGAATAACACACTGCCACCTGCTTTAGGCCCTTTTCTTTAGTGGTTTGTCTTCTTCATCTCCACAGCTGTGGAATTCCAGAAGGTAAGGGGCTAATGGGGATGGTTCAAACACCGAGGGAGAATCCAAGCTTGGCAGGTGGTTGGGCTGGGTGGACAAAACACCAAATAACTTTGCAGTCACCTGTAATTTCTGAGTCAGCTCTGAAGGAAAGAGATACTATATTCATGCAGACACATACCCAGCTGAAATGTAGCCTAAACAGCACCTTTTTTCCCCTTTTGTTTTGGAAAGCCAATAAAAGGTTTCTCCTAATGGCATAAACACAGCACACACAGAACTATCATCTTCACCCAGACAAGCAAAATGCTGATGGGCTTTTCAAACATCACAACAGTTTTGACACAGATGCCCCCATAAATTGAGCCAAGCTGTTCACTGTGCACCAGAAATGGCCTTGTGTTTGAGCTTCAAATTCACCTCTTTGTGTAAGTGAGGTTGCAGCTGCAGAGACAGGCAGAAACTCAACCCAGGCAGTAATCTGCAAGACAAACATCAGGAGGAAGCACTTTCCAGTTCAGCTTTGAAGTTACAGCCTTTCTACCAATGTGCTTTGGATTTGCTTCACTATTTTTAAACCTAAAGAGATGTCCAAGCCTCTGGCCAGCCCTCCCCTTATGTTTGGTGCACTTATCGAGGTTGGCATCCTGTCTAAGGCAGCAGATCAGTCAGGAAGTTAACCAGGAGTCCAGATGCTGGTCTTGGAAAGGCTCCTGCCAGAGCCAGGCTTCCATGGGTTTCAGCTGCCAAATTCCCTCCACACAAATGTCCACAGTTCCTGGCTCTCACACTGGGGTAGTTAGAGGAAAAGCCTGAAGAAGAATGTTTTCTACTCTACAATTAATGGGGAGGAGCAGTGCCAGGGGAGCAATACTGCTGACATAGGTTGGCATGCCTTGCATTGCAAGTTACTGTTTTCCAGGCAGAGAAAGTTCTTGTTTGTCCATGAAGATTTGCACATGTGATGGGACAGGCAGCACACTCCAGGCTCTGCCCTGAGGAAGGGAATTAGGCTGGGCTGCTTTCCCCTTACAGGTTGCACTGAGATATAAATCCCTACACACATTTATTTGTTAGATAAATATTGCAGTCCCTATCTCCCCACACCATCCTAGGAAAGACACCAATTTTTCAAAAGCTGCTTACACTGTAGACCATGGCTTCTACAAAGCTATGACTTCATTTTCCTGCAGGCTCCTGAAATCCCAATCCCATGGAAAGCTAGGACTATACCTGAGTCTCTGTATAATAGAACACTTCACATGCTAGCAATGCTTTTTTTTCCTAAATGGGGGTTTGGTTCAGCAGATCTGTCTGTGATGCTCTCACTGACATCTCTGTGGTGGGGAGCACCCCTGCCTTTTGCTGAAGGTTTGGCTCTGCAGGTTTTTCTTCAGGCATCCTGCTTGAAGGCTGGGCTGCTTCTGTTGAGCACATAGTCCACTACCTGCTCATAAAAAACAACAGTGGAAAGTCAAACCTGCAAACAGGTGTACATGGTGGTTTCAAGTCATGATTAATCATCATGCTTCAACTAATTTGTCCCCTAATTTTATACCACTGACATGAAGGTTTCTGAGGCTGCAGGATCTATGAGCACCATCAGAATGGAACATCATTTCCTTGGCCCAAACCTAAGGGTCAGCAGAGAGCACACATGTATGTGTCCCTCCTGGGACAAGAGAGTGTGAGATTTCAAATCCACAGTCACATTAGCACTTTCCAGGATGTTAATGCTTTTAACATGCTGAACCTGGGAGTTTTTTCCTTCCAATTTTAGATTACTCCCTGAAATCTCTATTGCAACTGTGGACCATGAGTCCATAAAAGGTGATGTGCACAGTGAACCCTTATAGATTCAGTTGTTGCCTGGGGCTTGATTTTGTTTCACAGGTCTCTCTCACATACCTCTGGGGTGTGTAGTTTGTTAGTTTTGAGCTAGGCTAGGGCTGAGTTTCACATTACAGCTTAGGGATATCCAAACAAGTAGGGAAAACAAAAAAAAATATATTATTCAATCTAACATGGATTCTTTTACCAGGAAGTGATAAAAGCAAACATGACAATTGTAATCACAAAAGGAATTACTTCCAAAAATTTTGAGCAGCTAAAAATATAGCAGAGAGGAGAAGGAGGAAGAATTTAGGACAAAAGCTGGAATTCAACCTTAAGTATAACAATGAGTATCTACATTTACTGTCATAAAGATCTCATCAAAAGCATGTGCTAAAAGTCCCTGTGCACACAGCAAACTGCTCTATTTTAACTGGTCTATTTTGGGCCCACTTCATAAGGACCCATTGGTCACAGTGGCAGGACTCACTTTTTGCTCATATCTGTATATGAAGAGACAGCACTTCTCACAAATGACAGTAAAGGCCAGGGTGTTTCATCCAAGATTTTATCCTTTGTTTAGTGGCATTTTGGCTTCAGTTTCACCATGCTGTTGACAGAGACATTTGAACATTTTTATTGATTCAGAAATGTGGGCATTAAGTCTCGTCTTTATAGTACACTTAAAAGTAAATGTTTCAAAATGTAAAACTCCTCATGCAGCTTTTAAACTTTATTGGCTGAAGACTGAGTGCTGTAGAATGATTTTTTCTTCAGTAATGGAAGTTCTATTTTACAGAAACCAGTAACCATTAACTCTGCTTGCTGAGAGCAAATGAACAAAATCAGATCTGCTCTATGAAAAAGGAGGATCTGGTGACCATAATAAAAGTATAAATTTTTCATATCCTCTGTTTTTTCAAGACCTGCTCATTCCTAACTCCTGGGTTTTACTACACAGTCATTTGTTAACAGAGGAATCATTTTGCTCATTTTAAATGCAGCTGGAATGAAAAGTGATAGAGGCGGAAACAGGAATGAATGAAGGACAACTTGGAAAAAAGTTCCTTCCTCTTCTTCAGCTTGTGTACTACATGGAAGAAACCCAGGAGGTTATCCATGGTAGCATCAGCTACATCCTTGCTCCTCCTGGCTGCTGTTTTTCTACTCTTAAAAGCATCCAGTCTGGAGACCCAGAATTTCTCCAGTCAATCCATTACAGGGCTGCATAATCCTACCATCACAAAGATTGGGGTTTTTTTCCCTTGGTGTCTAATAAGAATCTTTCCTATTCCAGCTTAAGCCTCTCCTTACCTCTCTATCTCACCACAGGATCTGTGTTCTGCTATTTGTAATAACCCTTCAGATATTTAAAAACATTCTCAGCATACACTCCTATCTCTTTTTTTTTCAGTAATGCAGTTTGTCCAGTCCTTCCCCACAGGTAATTTTTGTTGTATCTGTGGGGATTGCAACAATGCTCTGGATCCTCATCAGATTGTCAGCATCTTTTTTATATGCTGTGACCAAACTGAACTGAATGGGGCTGGATTCATAGATGGACAAAATTCCTACAGCCCCCAGGGTCCTGTGGCTCCTGAATGTCTTTTCTAGCATTAGTACTGGGCACACCACAGTGCCCAGACTCTCTGACCTGCATATGGCATCTGCCTGAGCCCAGACATGCTCCAACAGCTCCTAGCACATACCTGTCATCCCTTCAAAGAGAATTTAAAGGCCTCTTGCCTCCACTTTTTATAATGATGGTGTTTTCAGTGAGAAGAAGGCCCTGAATTAATCTTTGTTCTCCTTTTTGGTCCCAGACTTCACAGGGATGCACCTTGTCACTTCTTGAGCTCTCCTTGTCTGCACAACACAAAATTTTTCACACGAGGGAACAGCATGTGGGAAGGTTTGAGAATTCAGCAAGCTCTCCTCACATAAATCATCTAACATCTCTCACAGTGTCCTTCAGCTGCTCAAAAAGTTATTATCCCCATTCTGCTTTACATCATGCTATTCCTGCAGCTTTCTTGAGAAATTTCCTATACTGAACACCTGTGAAGTAGCTACTTGGTCATCATGTGGCACCTTTGCCTCTGTCTCTAGACTTGATGGAATTGTTGAGAAAATGGTTTTTGGCAGTGGCTTCTTTTAAGACTTGAGCCTCATCACAAAACAGAACAGCTTCAAAAATTCATGGGCACTATCAGACATGTACAATCACTGGAAGAAGGGAAAACAGTTGCGCACTGTCCCCCAATGACTGCTCTTCACATGTGTCTGTTCTTTATCCCTGGCTGTAAAGTTTGGCTGCAGGAATTGATTTGAAGGGCAGGGAGAGAGCTGGTTGTGGCTGATGGAAGCCTTTGTGGGGAAAACAAAGTTGTGCTGTTCTGGGTGGATGCAGCTACAGAAAGCTCAGGGTTCAGCACTTCAGGTTAGAATGAGCTAAACACACATACAACTTCTCAGAGGGCAAGGTATAAGAAAAGGTCAATAAATGTCTTTGGACTATTTAGTAATAATTGAACTTATGTGAACATGGAACAAAGGCAGGGCAGACAGGGTCTGAATCTGCTCAGACATGGGATGCTCCAGAATGCCTCTAAATCCACACGGGGTTGGCATTTTTGTGGCTGTACCCACCACTGACTGTCAAATGGCCCGAACTCAGCCCCTCTCTGACATTCAGGCTGTTCCTCAGCATGGACATGGCCTAAAAGCATCTCTCATTGCTTCAGACTTCCCTTAATTTTGTATCACTCCTGGAAGTTAAATAACCAGGATGGTCAGAACTCAGCTCATGGTGTGCTGAACACACAAGCAGATGTGTGCAAGTAGACCAGAGAGGCACAAGAGCACAGAGATGGGACAGGATGGGTTGTAAAAATACTTATCCAACATGCTGGCAGGAGTTTTCAGCTGTTACTGGTATCCACACAGATGAATTTAATGCTACTTAGTAATTCCTTCCAGAGCAGTACTCACACCCATGAAGTAGAGACATATTTTGGGAGGGAATAAGACACTGGAGTGGTACCTCCCTCTTTTCCCTCTGGGATATACTGCTTCCAGCTTACCCTGGCCCTCCCTCAGATGGCAGTCCTTGTTCCTGCTGTGCAGTCCTACCCAGCCTGTCCCTTCAAAGCCCCAACACTGCCACAGGAAGGGATGTCAAAGCCAATATTCTCCTCCCAGGATAATAGGAAAAAATATAGCCATTCACCTTGCATTTAAACTCCCTAAAATAAGTGCTAAATAAGCTTGAAGCTGCCTGGTCTGTGGAGCCCATCTGGGAGCAGGGAGCTGGCAAGGGAGGTCTGGCTGACACTGGGAGCACCTCCCTTCCTGGGCTGACCTGGCCAGTCCTCCCAGGGATGTCCCAGCACCCCCTCCCTGGTGGGATGGCATTCCCTCATGAAGGAGTGATCACATTACCCAGGCCCCTTGTGTAATTCTGGTTCCCAGCAATTGTTTTCTGGTGACCTTTTATTGTTAACAATTAGCGCTGGAGCTGGAGCACAACTGGTGTAAGCATATTTTACATCCTCCTCAAGCAAACAAAAAAGCTGGGTGGGCACGCTCGTGTTTCCTGGTTCACACCCATGACTCCTTTGTGTCTCAGATCTCCTCCCACCGTGTGTCATAGTCAGCAAACCCACTCCCTTACCTTTTGGCTCCCAGATAGAGTGACGTCTTCCAGGGATGCGTAGGCATGCTCAGTGTCTCCCATTATTTCCTTTCACATCCTATAAGAACACTGCCTCTCCCTAATACTCAGTCTTTCCTTATCCATGAGGCCAGAAATGTAAATCTCTATGCAACAGAGTGCAAAGAGTGAGTTTGAAGGATGGTTTCTATTTATTTAAATGTACAGGCTATAAACACCGCCCTCCTACACAATGTTTTGGGTTCTTGCATGTATTTCCATACAGTAAATATCTTGACAGTTCCCTCTGCTCGACCTCAGTGATATACACACATCCCTGGAGGCACAAACACATCAACAGTCTGCTAATCTTCACAAGTAATAACGTATAGAATTTTCTTCTCTCTCTTCACTTTATTAAACTGCATTTGGGGAGAAAAGGTGTAGTTGGCCACCTGCTCCAAACCAGTTGTGGTAGCCCAGGAATATGTCCAGTTCCTGAAGACCCTTCCCAGATGTGTGCTTTGTCAGTAAGTCTTTGGGGGAAAAGGGAAGATGGGGAGGCAAAAGATCAAGGAAAGACACTCCAAACTAGCTTTGTTTCCTGCATTATGATGTGTTCGTGTGAGGGGGTGTGCGGTGGGCGAAGGGGGACGCTACATTAATCAAATCATGATTCTTTTCAGGGTACAATAGGCAATTAAAAACAACAACTAGAATTTCTCCTGCAGCCTGCTGGCAGCTAACACACAACTCATTCTTTCTGCGGATAGCTTCACTTAGCAGGTCTGTGCCATGACTAATGAAGCCATCTCTCCGCTAGCGCGCTAATTCCAGACCTTTTGGGAAGGAGCCCGGCTGCAGCTCCCTGCATGGCCCTCCCCTCCTCTCAGGCTCCTTATGGCCACCCTGCAGGTCCCTCCCACTGCCTGTGCTGTGCTCAGAAAAAGTGTGAGAAAATATTTCTCCCTCAAATCTGCTCTCAGGAGAGCGCTGCCTCGCGATGACATTTAAGGACAGATTTTTCTGGGGCACTTCTCGTTTTATCCAAAACGTTTGAAAGCTGCTTCCTTGGCAATCTCCTTGCCTGCTCCTCGGTGGCATCTGATCTGATCTGATCTGCTCCTTGGTTATCTGATCTGTCCTTACCCACTGGCTGTGGGGAGAGGCACGCGTTTCACCGGTAAAGTCATGGTTAAACTAAACATTAAACTGTCCAAGAACTGACTTCCTCGACAGCTCTGATTCAGGCTCCCAAAAATGCTCTGCACAGTGAATCATGCTTCCTTCTGGAAATGACAGAACTTCCTCATCATGGTGTTCTAACTTGCCCTCTCCTTGTGTCCGGCGCTATCAGGAAAGGATTGAATTGCATGCCACATTTTTTCCGTGGTCGGCAGGGAGATGCATCCTTTTTGAAGGGGAAGAATTCCTATGAGTCAAAGGATGACAAACTGAAAATTAGTACCAGCCGCAGAAATAAATGACAAACAACAACAAAAAGTCCTGTAGAGGTGGCCAGTGGGTGTTTATTGGCTACTTGCCTTTCTAGCAACTTGAGTAACCCAACTATTGAGAGGCAAACTTGCTTTTCACCACTGAAAGTAGGAGCAAAGTTGAAACCACCAGGATCAGCTCTCTGATTGTCTTTCCTGTGCTTGGTTTGACAGGTCTTGTCTGCTAAGAAGTCAGGTAAGATGGGGCAGTGCATTAAAGGTCCCAGAGTCCATCTCAGCTCTGAAGGACACACAGCAAGAGTGTGGGGAGGATAAAGGATAAAGGACAGTGTTTTTGGGGGCTTGTTTCAGTCAGACTCACACAGCAGACTGGTTCACAGGCATTGTGATGACAGCAATTTAGAGACAGTTTGATGCACAGGACTTTGAAATCAAAACAACAACCCCCTGCTTCAGCCCCACCCCACGCAAATCTCTATGATTGCTGAGCAACACAGAGCTGGGGTAAATAGCTGACCATATGGTAAATGATGACTTGCACTGGAAATCAAAATTTCAACAGCTCTTTTTTGCTTTGTATACAAAATTTTAACTCCCCCAGAACCAGTGCAGGTGAAAGCCCAAGATGCACAGTCATTATTAGTTGTTAGGCTCTGGGCATTCCTGGGGTGAAATCCTGTTCCAAACCAAATCACTAGCAAATTCCCAAAGGAGTAGATTTTCAGCCTCATTTAGACACAATATAATAGGAGGGCCTGGACACTAAAAACTGGAGAGTAGTTGAATGGAAATATAGGGGCAATTACTGTGCTTCCCTTAGAACAAACTTATTTTCATTCCCTAGACATATTCCATAATCAGAAAAGCACTATGTACTTAACAGGGAAGAAGAGTAAATAATACCAAAATATGTAAATTTTCATGCATTTTAGGCAGATGAAATGCATTTTTTCAAGACTAATTTAGGAGCATTTATTGCCTTTGAGACTTCAGTTTATATTCCTGCCCTTTACATTGTCCCTGAGAAATGGTATTGTTTGTGTATTGACATTTCATTATTTCAATGTGATTCACACTTGCTGTTCATAGCAGATGAAATACATCAAAAAGAGGCATGAACAAAAGAAACAAAATTAATGCTTAATGCATCTGAGCCTGTTTGGGGCTCTCTGTTGCACCAAGTAGGCTCAAAGCACACCTAAGGTGGAGGTCAGGGAATGCAGAAGTGGAAGAAAACTCCTGAACCACCATATTCAGTCACAGGCAGCACAAACATAGAGTTCTTTTCATAAATGGGTCAAGTTCTACCCTGAAAAGAAGAAAACCTGTTGCTTCTTGAAATGCTACCTCACGTCCTACTCCTCCAAGTTATCTTTTTCTAATTTCCTCCACATGCTTCTTTGTGGCCAGAACAATATTGGTGGTGTCTGTTTTAACTCAAAACCCACTAGTAACAACAATCCATTACTTAAATATAATGCTTCCAGGCAGCAGCTGATTCAATCACAGGAGTAAAAAACATCCTTAATAACAACTAACAGTCAGGTCCTTCAAATGTATGTATTAGAGATTAGGATAGCACACAGAATAAAGTACCAGCTCATTCTTGACCCTGAAACCATGATCCCTTAGCAGACTGCTCTGGAGCTGCAAGGCAGGGGATAGGTGTTGAATCCCAAGGACTGATCATGTTCAGCAGTTTTGCAATCAGATAGGACCTTGCCAATTTGCTGACTCATTTCCTTTGGTCCCTCGGATGTAAAAATGAGCGGTCTCATCCCACTGCCACTGTATGCCTCATTGATGGAGTCCAAACCAAAACAATCTGAATCTAATGGGAAAATTCACACATCAAAAGTATGTAGACTCATGGAAATGTAATTGAAACAACACTCAGAAAGAACATTTCAGGGTTTTTTTAATTTCATTAGTTTAAAAACTGTAGTCTTAATGCAGAAAGGCTTATTTTAAACCACAAAGAGAGCTGTGGGAATTAGAAATTATCTATTTTCAGCAGCAATGTCTGTTGCATTTTTTATTCATCTGTCTTTCAGATGAGAGTTTGAGCCCAATTTTTGTACAGCTGTTGGCAAACCTCCCCTTGACTGCAGTGGAAGAGGCCAATTGTTCACGTTTGGAAGATGCTTCAGATGTCTTCTGTCACACAACAAACACATGCAAGAAGAACTTGAACAAGTTGGATAGGCTGCAACACGAGACCAAGGTCTCATTCCCAGGAAAGGGAAGACTTGGTTTTCAGGAGGGTGCAAGGTCTCCATGGACAGGAGAAGAACACCAGGGTTAAATGGGAGTTTTGAACAGGAGAAAAAGCAACAGATCAGTGCCAGGTCTTGTCTCTATGGCTGCAAACCAGACAACCTGAAGGCAATAGTGGTGGCCAGAAGTTTTGGAGTTGGAGAAGTCAGGCTGGAGAGGAGTGGAGGACATACTCCTGGCGTCAAAATGTCTCCTTATAGCTCTGATGGGTCATATGAAAATGATCTCTGTTTGGGTGACACTTGTTGGCTGTACAACATGCTGTACTTATCAATGGTGACATTCATGAATGTAATTGCCCAGAGTGATCATGGATTTAGGGGGCCTGCTCGCTCTGCTCCCACCTTCCTTCTTATCTGTGGAGACCACAGTGAGTAGAAAAATGCCATAAAAATTCACAGAAAGGCTTTTCTCAAAACACTAGCCTGGAAAAGGAATAATGCAGCTCCTCTGTGAACAGCACAAGAAACCATGAATTATCCTCAGAGAAACTGTCAAAATCAAAACTGCAAAATTTCCCCATCACTTCCAGTCCACAAGCTGGTCTCTTTTTTCTCCCCATGTGTACAAACACATAACCATGTTTTTGAGCTCTCTTTACAAACAACTCCTCCCCTTACTCACTCCCTTTTCTTCTGCCCTGTCCACATGCACACGTTCTGGCTCTTTGCTCTTCTGCTCATGGGCAGACAGACTGCCCTTGCACACTCACAGGTGGAAAACTAATTGAAAACCCAGGGCCAGCAAGGCTTCTCCATGCCCAGCTTGCTGCTGCCACCCAAGGAGACTTGGGGAAGAAGCTCCTGCCAACCCACAGCTCCTCCTGGCCATCAGGGTGCTGCTGACTCCTTGGCTGTGGACTCATCCTCTGCAGTCCTGCCATTCCCCACTGGCTCTGTAGGGCTGGAGCAGGTCACCACGTGCCTCCAGAGGGCTGTGGCTGTGACTGTGTGCTCCTGGTGACTCACTAGGAGGTCACCAAATGAACCAGATCCTGAGCACTAAGAAACTCTGCCAGCCCTGTGTGAATGGGAGAAAAAGGAGGAAGGAAGTTCTGCTGTTGCATTTTTTCGTGGTGATCAGTGCTGAGTCAAAAAAAGGGCTCCAGGAGAGCCCTTTAGAGGAGGGAGGGAAGCTAAAATTAGAGGGAGGAAAATAGAGGGAGGGGAAAAACTGAAATCATTAGAGAAATAGGATTTAAAAAATATAAGCCAGCTGGATAGGAGTGGGAGCCCACAAGACACCATATTCTTCTCACTGTAGATTATGGTTGTGAGAAAAATCAGAGAAGGGAGTGACAAGTGGGTGGTGATAGTCTTCACTGCTAGAGTATGACCTGCTTTTTTTCTCATCCTAGCCTCTCACTAATCCAACCAATTATTCCCTGTGGGAAGACAGAAGGAGAAAGCAACATGGGCAGGTCCAGTTGAGTCTGCTGTCTCTAAGGATGCCTCTGGAACAATGAGGTTGATTTCTGCTCAGCTTTCCACGAGCTGCTCTCTGTCACTTGCGCTGACATGGAGCTGGTGGGCACCACAAAGGCCCAAGGTGCTGACCAGGGTGTTCCCCACATTAAGCAGAGCTAAAGCTCAGAGAGATTGCAAGCTTGGGTAAACTCTTAGCCCTTGGCCAAGGTAAAGTTGCCAGGTTTTACACACTAGAACTAAGGAAAAATAACTCTAGTACAGCATGATTGCACTTCTAATAGTGTGGGCTAACTACTTTGCTGAAGAAGTGAGCAGCTGTTCCAAAAGTACTAGAAAATTACTGGTTACATGGTTTTTCATATAAGATGCAGGATATGCTCATATTCTATAGGATGTTTACCAATTCTGGTAATACACCAAATACATGTCCAGAAGTTAGTTTCTGAGATATTTACATTTTAGGCAAGAATCCTTTCAAAATATTTCCTCAGGCAACCAGTAATGTAAGGCTGAAGAGTTTATCTTGGTTAATTCTGACTGATTTAAAAGGAAAAAGATTGTGGGGATCAGCTCATTAGCAGTTGTAAACTGGCACTGGTCCAGCAACCTAAGTAAACTTCTGAGTTCATAAACTGGCTGGAGAGAGTCTGGCCCTATTCTGCAGCTATTTAATCCCTTAGTATGGCAAGGGTTTTACCCCACTGTACTGGCAAGAACCAGCTTGGTTTGAATGAAGAAATACTTCATGATTTTCAGCTCTCTCTTATTGTCAAGCTGTTGAAGTCCAAACACTGCTTGTGATCCTCTGTATGGTCAGAGCTTGACATCTACTAGAATGGATTTCTCAAGCTGATGTAGAAATGTTAATTTTTGTGTCTACACCTATTAAATAAATGTCCTGCTTCTGGGCAACAGCTTGGCCCTATGTACATTTTCTATGGATATTATTTTCTGCACATTTTCCAAATCTATTAATATGCTGGAAACTATGTAAGATCTTTAATGCCAAATGTTTTGCTTAGGCTGTGTTTCCTCCAGTTGACTGGGAAAGAAAAAATGGGATAAAGAGCTGCTAGTAAAACAATTTCCAGGATTGCCTGTTTTCCTTGCTTGTAAAAAGGTTCACTTCAATTTAATGTTAGTTACTAATGAATGCTCAGCATAGAAGACTAGTGCCTTGATTTATGCTCCCTTGAGATATACTTTTGGCAATTGTCCAAAATGCTTTTTTTTCCTCAGGGTTTCATTGATTAGCAAGGAAGCAAATTGGTAAAATAAGTAAATTGATATTGAGATGTCAGAAATGCTGCATTTGGTGTCTTCAGTTTGTACATGCAAATTTGTATTCCTGAAATGCATCATCCTTTTGAAAGCCAGCCTTGCTAAGTCTGTATTTATTAATGTTAATTATAGAGGCAAAGCTCATGACTTCAAAGCCTGATGTGATTTTGGTGCTTTAAAAAGGAATTAAACCATTTAATTATTTTTGAAGAATGTAAAACAACCCTCCATAATCTGCAGCACTTGTTATATACAGAATAAATCTTCTGAAAATCGGTACAGCAAAGTTTGAATTAATGTGATTTAAAAAAATTAATAAAGACACAATTTAAGAACTTTTTTCCATCTCTGTCAACCTGTGAGAACCTGATTCATATCATTCACTCAGAACTACCATATGGCTGTAGCTCTTTCAAAAGTCATTCCTTCTTTTATTGGAAGGTGTCTCTTCCAAAAGAGTTAAATAATACTCTATGCCAGAGATTGCCACAAATATCCTTCCTCTTTGCAAATAGCTGTTGCCACTATAATTGCCAATGCCAGCACAGCAGAGGAAAATACCCTCTGTCACAATGATCCCTATTCAGAATCCAGTGGAAACCCAAACTGTCCCAGGAGGACGCTGCCATTAGGGACCACATTCTCAAGAAGACAAAAATGGTGTGTTCTTTGGGAGCTGTGCAAAATGAAAAAGTTGTGGATATTTTATATACAGCCCCATATGTGCAGTGGAGGGGCTGGCTGGCTGGGAAGCTGCCTGAGTAGATTGGAAAGGAATTCTGAAATTAATATTAAAAGAAAAGACAGCACAACCTGGACAATACTAAAGTTACAGGGTACTGCTGCATGATGAGGCAACGAGGATGGCCACAGAGGAGTCTGTGTTTGTGGATGCAGAAGGAGGATATGGACTCCTAAATGCCTGGACTTTCCATGGCTTTGTTTTTATTTTCAGTTTTCATGCTAACTGTGGCACATATAGAATTATTTTAACATACAACATAAGAATTTTTATTTGTCTGAATTATAAAGCACCATATGTGAATGCATCTGTTCTTCACTGTGTTACATTTATTATTTGTACTATGGTGGGGCCTCAAGTTTCCACCTCAGATCAGAGTTCCAACTTGCTAGGCAATGCACAAACACATAATGGGAAACACTCCCTGCCTTGAGAAAAACATATTCTAAATTGACAAAAACAGCTCAGGGTGGGAAAGGAAAACAGCCAGAGCACCGTTCCAATGGCAGCTTAACCTCATCTAAACTGAAGCTGCCACAGCCCTGCACCTCCAACCCAGAACTCAAATTGCCCATTCAGTGGCTTAAAGTGGTTCATAATTTGAGTTACTCCACTCCAGTAAGGAGAAGAGCATCACTGATCTGAAACTGGTCCCCTGTTTCCTTTGGTGAGGTTGGTGTAGCAGAGTTTGCTCCCTGAAGTTTTTCCCACTGCTGGCACGAGGGAAGGGCCATGGCAGGACAGTGGAAGAACAAAAGCTGTGCTCTAGGCTGGCATAAGCTGCTGTGGAAGCTCACAAAAAGAAGTGGGACACCCAGGATTGGAAAGGTCAGGCACAGAGTAAAAGCTCTGGCACTTGCTAGCAAGTGGATTTGGCTCAATTTTTCCCACTTTGTCCAATTTTTCCAACTTCTTCCCTCCTATGTGGGCATTTTTGCACACACACAGGTGCATACAATGGTCCAGAGGGTGAGGAGCAGCATAGGATGGTCAGCACTTCTGGATCTTCAGAGCAGAAGGCTCCTGGGGCTCTGCTGAGTTCACCAGGCCATGGCCAGGAGATCCCATGTATGAACCCTTTGATGTCAAGTGATATGTCACTAACAAGGGGTGTGCATTACATATGCTCATGCCACAAAAAACCAATAGGAATGGTTTTCATCCTCAGAGCTGTGTGTGCTTTCTGCTCCTTTCATTTTCAATTTGCACTCTTGTTTTTAAAAGTCCACTGGGGCTTGCTCCATCTCAGCATTTGGTTTCTTTCTTTGTCCTCCTACTGCAATCTGTTACCTCTTGTTATCTACCATTATGCCTTTCTTTACTCCTTTATGTGGTTTTGCATGGTTGCTGCTGCCTCTAGGAACAAGCTGCCTGCCTCTGAGGGCAGATCTTATTTATTTATTTTTTTTAAAATCCCCATTTGAAAACACATGTTTTTCCTGTATTTATGATGCAAAATTGTTCTGTCCTTCTCTGCTATGGGCCATGAAGAATGCCTGCTTTAATTTACCCTACATGCTGTGCTGTTCATTCTTCTTGTCTGTAATTTATGCCACATACTGTGCACTCCCTTGTATTATACAACATAAAGTTGCCAGATGGGTGAGTGCAACGCATGCTTTACAATGAAGGCTTTTAGGCAACTGCTTAATCCAAAGCTGCAGAAGAAGCCAACTTGAAAAAAGAAAGAGCATTTGAAAATATACCCAAACAGGTCAGTAGTTATTATGTGGGGCTAACACTCTGAGAACACTTGTTAATTAGCATATCATGTTTTTAACTTCTCCTTGACATTTATATTTTCCTGCTTGGTTTTCATGGTGTGTGATGGCAGAAGATGGAGCCAACAGCAGAGCATTAATGGGAACGAAGGATATTTGGTCCTAAAACAGGAGCAGCCACTTTTCAGAATGAATTGGTGCCCAGCACCTGGAGACTTGCATGGCTGTGGCCAGTGGGCCAGCATGGCAGCACATTTTGCCAGGCCATGGGGGATTCTGTAGAAGATGCTCAGCATATGGAGGGGTTGCTGTTCTTGATGTCTTGCATTCCTTTCCTCGAAAAGGCCATGTTATATCTCCTTAGGTTTTATTTTATGCCCTGTGGGCTGAATAAAAGGGGCTCCAGGTGTCCAGGCACCACTGCTGTACACCCTGCATGGTTCCCGGGGCATGGGCTGCAATGGCCACTGCTTAGCCCTCATCTTTCTTCCCCCAGTCCCACCACCAGGAGGGCTACATCCAGCTGCTGATCTGCAGAATTTGGTCTGCTGCTGCTGCCCTGGACACTGTACTGGGTTTGTGTGGCCAGGTTTTGGTAGTGGAGGGGGCCTACAGGGGTGGTTTCTGTGAGAAGCTTCTGGAAGCTTCCCCCATGTCCAGCAGAGCCAATCCCTGACAGCTCCAGGATGGACCCACTGCTGGCCAGGGCTGGGCCAGTTAGAAAAGGTGGTAACACCTCTGGGATAATAAATTTAGGAAAGAAAAATAGTTATAGTGCAGATGTAATTGCAGCCAGAGCAGAGCAGGGTGAGGATGTGTGAGAGGAAGAGCCCTGCAGACACCAAGGGCAGGGCACAGGGAGGGGCAGGAGCTGCTCCAGGGGCTGGAGCTGGGATTCCCTGCAGCCCTGGAGAGACCCTGGTGGGGCAGCTGTGCCCCTGCAGCCCAGGAGGGCTCAGGGATGCAGAGATCACCCCAGCCCAGAATGGGGCACAGGGATGCAGAGATCACCTCAGCCCAGAATGGGGCTCAGGGATGCAGAGATCACCTCAGCCCAGAATGGGGTCAGGGATGCAGAGATCACCTCAGCCCAGAATGGGGCACAGGGATGCAGAGATCACCTCAGCCCAGAATGGGGTCAGGGATGCAGAGATCACCTCAGCCCAGGAGGAGACCCAGAGAGGGGCACAGGGATGCTGAGAGGAGGCTGTGAACCCATGGGAGGCCCATGAAGAGAGGAGCTCATCCTGGAGCAGGATTCCTCAGGACTTATGACCCTGTGGGGGACCCACATTGGAGCAGGCTGTGCCTGAGGGACTGACCCTGTGGAAGAGTGACCAACATTGCAGAAATTTGTGGAGAACTGTTTCCCATGGGATCAACACACTTTGGAGAAATTAATGGAGAACAGTCTCCCCTGGGAAGGATCCCATGCTGGAGCAGTGGCAGAAAAAATGTGTGATAAACTGACTGTAAACCCCATTCCACATCTCCCTGTACTGCTGGAGGGGAGAAGGTAGAGTTGGGAAGGAGGGAGGGGTGGGGCCAGGTATTTTCAAAGTCTTATTTTACTTCTCATTATCCTGCTCTGATTTTGTCAGTAATAAATTCAACTAATTTCTCTAATTTGAGTCTGTTTTGCCTACGATGGTATTTGGTGAGTGATCTCTCCCTGTCCTTATCTCAACTCATCAACCTTCATCATATTTTCTCTCCCCTGTCCAGCTGCAGAGGGGGTGACAGAGTGGCTTTGGTGGGTGTCTGGCATCCAGCCAGGGTCAACTTTCCACAGCCAGGCTTAGATGCATCCCTGCAGTGCTTGAGGACTGGTTTGTGCCTGGAGAAAGCTGCTGTGGCCGTGGAGGGCCAGTCCTACCACCCACCAAGGGATTACATGAGCACTTATGCAACCCTTGGGGGGGAAGCAGGGACATCCTGGGTGACGTCTGGGCTCTGTGGCAGCTGACAGAAACTCTGCAAGTGCTGCCTGTGAAACAAGGCTTTCTCCCCACACCCTGATGTGCTCACAGAGGCTGTGGTTGCTGACACCAGCAAGAAGCAAGGTGGCTTGCTCAGCCAGCGCTCCAGCAAAAGGAAAGGCTGGAAGTAACCATGCCTTTCAGGTGGGCTATTGGAAACCAGGCTGGGATTGCTAAACAGATGGTGTAACACTGAGCTTCAGCGCCACCACTCCCTGCAATGAGTGTTTCCAAAGAAAAACATGAGGATGGGGAGAAAAATATGTTAGGGTGTGACAGAATCCTACTGTGTTATGGAAGGGCCAGTGGGAGGAAGGGAGATGTGGAATGAATCTATCTACATATAAAGTGAAGGCACAGCATGTCTGTGCCAGCCAGCACTGAAGGCAGCAATGAAGATGTACCAGCATGGGCTTTTAACACACTGTTCACCATCAGAATGCAAGTTCTCCTCATTCTGCTCTGGTGGCAGCTTGTGCTGTGGCCTGTGTGCCTCAGCCTGGTGTCCTTGCAGCTCTGGGTAGGGAGCTTGAGTTACGTGGCCAAAGATAATGCACACCCCAGTAACACCTCAGCAGGAAAGGCGCTGCATGGAGCAAGGGCAAAAAGCTGCCATGAGGAGCTGGGCTCTCTAAGTCTAGGCAAAAAATTGTTCTGTGACCTCACAGCTAAGAAGTGAAGGTGCCAGGACCTTCAGGATTTGGCTTCTGTTTTATCTGTCCACTTACCAAGGCTGAAGCTGATAAATGCGCCTATTGCATACCCAGAGCTAGACTCTACTTTTTCAAATGGTTCCTCTAGTGCAGCCTTAATTGCTTTAACTATGAAATTGGCACCAGAAAGATGTGGGATGAAAAAAAAATCATATTGTTCATGCTAAGAGAGAAAATGTAGCATTATAGTGCAAGGTCGGTGCTGTGAACAACTTCTGTGCTCTCCTACACAGAATGACACATCATCAGGCACACATCTCCTAAGGACACATATCTCTTGAGGACAAGAGTTGCTTAGAGGTATTCCAAGACCATTTCATTATCATTTACATTCAAATGTTTTAATTGTAAGTCACAGAGCAAAGCTCACTAACATAGGCATTTGGCATTTCAAGTCTTCTTCTCAATTTTTAAAAAAATTCTCCACCTCTCTGGAAGATGACAGATCATGGTTTTACTCCAGATTACTAAAAAAACCAAAAACTTGAAGAGTTTGTCTCTGATACAATGAATTTCCTATTGACACTAAACTGGCAGTGCAATGTAACTGATAAGTGCATTTCACACTTAGTTTAACATGCCTTAAAACAATCAGGTTAAAGGACTGAGAGTAAGCACGGATGTCTAAAATAGCTGCTGATATTTCCCTTGACTTTCTGTAAGGCTTGACTTTCTAATAATCAGCCCATTTCTCCCATGCATTTTCATGTGCTTCAGTGAGTTGGACACAATCCAGGCATTGACTGACTGCTTTGCAGCACTTGCTAAGTTTCTATTTCTTCTAGAGGAAAAAGAAACTCAAGAAAGAGAAACTTTGTGTGATAGTGCCTGAAAAAGGTATTACATCACGGGGCCTGAAAATAACCAATATCAGCCTGTTTGTCATGGGTTTGTTTCCCCTTTCTATTTGACTGCCATTAATGGGCCATGTCAGTACAGCCAGAACAGGAGCTTCCTCTCTGAGGTTATGTATCCATGTGTCTGTACACATATTTAGCTTCTATTCAGGGCTTAGTCTTTATCTGTCCATAACTTTCTGTTGCAACTCAGTTGTGTTATTTGGGAATCGGATGTCACTGGACTGATTTGTTGTTATTGAACCTCTGATTCTAATCCCACAGCACAGGGCTTCAAGAGCAAGAAATCAGATCAGTGTTTGCCAAGTCCCCAAATCATTTTCTGGGCTTCTCTAAACACTTTACTGCCTCTCACAGTCAAAAATTCGGCAGTGTGTCAGGTGCTCCTGAATTGGCATTTCCCAGGGTGAAGCATGCTGGAAAACCTCAGATACTCCAGAGCAGAGAGAACAAAACCTTCTCTTTGGAGCTCCTGGCTCCCTTCACCAGCCCTGCTCTGACATCTCCTGCAATGTTCTGCTTCTCTGTTGTAGTGGTCTGAGGACAGTGTGTGTTTCCTCCAAACTTTTCATTCTTTTGGTTTGGGTGTTTGCACTGTCATCAAGAAGGATTGGGGCTGATATGTTCATTTTCATATCACTAGGACATGGTTTTCAAGAGACAGATCTGTCATATGGTGGGAGAGGGAAGGACACACAGTGCCTTATTCAAGATGAAAAACTTGTGTTAATGTGACTAAGAATTAGTCACATACCTGGGACAGGGTTCTGCATTAGACTTAAAATTCATGTGAAGGGAACATCCACAGTTCTGGCAGGGGTGGGTATTCAGTGCATTTTTCAGGGATGAAACTCAGAAGAACAAAGAAGGTCAGTTTAACCTCGTGGTTGTGGTTATGAATGAGCAAGGAAGTTTAAATTACACTGAAGGACAGCTCCTTTAGTCACAGGAACCCATAGTGCACTCTAGATCCTTCACAAGTAAATATGAGCACTTTGTGTTTTTACAGCAATAAGCAAAATGCTAAGACACAATGATTAGATTGTTCTTATTTAGCTTGGCTGATGGTGAAGTTCCTCATTGGCTGCTGAAGATTACAGCTCTGGAGCAGGCTATAAACAGAACAGCCAGGCATTTTTCACAAGTGTAACACAGTGGGCTTTTAGCAGAGCTCTCTCCTGCTTCCTCATCATTTTAAATGACAAGCTTCAAGCACAAGAGAAAAAGCTAATTACATTTTTGTTTAATCCATCCAACCACTCATTTGAAATAGGATGGATTGTTTCACATGTCTGGCTGAATTCAGCAAAGGAAGTGGGTTCCTTCATAAGTCCCTGATACATCACGCACATTGGACACTGATCTCTGCAATTTTTCCTGTGAACTTTTCTATTTCAGACTTGTGAACACTGATGGCTGAGATTCCTTGCTGCAGTGCTCCTGGTTCACCTTGGGATCAGCAACACTTCTGATGATTCCTGCTGCTTCCAAAGCCCATCTCTTGCCCCACAGCTGACACTGCAGTTCTGTCTCATGAAACGCCTGTTCAGAGAAATCCCCAGATGTGGTTTAGAGCTGCTCTGCCCCTCATGTGCCCTGGTGCTTTGCTGGCTGAGGGTGGTTGACTGTATGTGCTTGCTCAGCCAGAGTGGGACCATCCAAACCTCCTGGGGTTCCTCCGTCAACTTTTCCTAAATTGTTCCAGGAGCCTTTGACTGACTCACTGAAGGCCTGTTTAGTGAATAATAGGACATTTCCCACTGCTTTACCTGGCATCTGCTTTCATTAAGTAATATTACATTTTTCCTTAGTAATTGAATCAGAATTTTAAAAAGTCTGAAGTCAGTAATGCTCCTACTGATTTATGCCACCAGTTGTAACAAAGATCTGAATCAGACCTTTAATCTTTATTAGCCAGGTGATTAAGTACAAAGTTACCTTCTGGGACTAAGAGCAGATGTCCAAGACACATTTACCAAAACTTAGGAAGAAAACACACTTGTGTTTCAAATGGCACCTCATATTATAGGTGGAAATTTACCAAAACATGTAACTGTACAACATTGAGATTATGAGGCTACCCTTTAATAAATAATGTGCAAAAAAAAGGCCTTTTGTGAAGAGAAACTGCACTTTGGGCATATTCTTATTATTACTTAAGCCTAAAGTCAACCAAAAGAGAAAACTCTTGCTGCCAACTGTGACAGACTGCAGCACTGCACTAACAGGAAGGCTATTTTAGGTCTGAATTGGGAACTGGATTACTTATTCAAACAGTAGTTTTCAAAACTGCAAGACTGTGTTCTTATTCCCTTTGCAGCACATTTCCAACTGTATCCTATTCACTTCACAGTTTCAAAGGACTGTACCTTTGCTGTATATATATACACACACATATATATTTATATATACACAGCATCTTGGCCTCTGAAATTGGTTTCCCCCAGTTTCTGGCTGGTTTGAACAACCATGACTTGTTTCCCATGCATCTATTTCAATAACATCCCAGCAGATGACAGCAGGCAGCTTGGACCAGGCTTCAGATCAGCCTTCGGAACAGCTGCCAGGATAAGGACAATATTTCTGAGCCAGATGGATACATTTAGTGTGGATGTCACAGTTAGGTTCATGCTACAGCACCACAGATACCTTTGGAGATTTCCATGAGCTTTGGGTTTCCTTCCTGGGTTTGCTGAAGTCACTGGGAGTTGTGCTACCAACTTCCTAATGATTGATGCATCTTGGATTACCAGTATAGACATTCCTTCTTTTGTGGAGAAGGAAAGTATTCAGCTGCTGAAGAAAATTCTTTCACTAAAGGATCTTTGTTTATTAATTAAAATAAAAATTTGCAATAGGGCATAAGATAATCAATAGAGAGGAAATTTAGATGCTGCTTTACAAGGCAAATATTAAAGGTGCTTTTGCCATCTGAGCTACAGTTGGGAGCAGAATGAGATGTGAGGGTAGTGAGACAGAATCTTCTTTGAACTTCTTGGAATGCAAGGACAGCCAGGCAGTTCCTCCCAGCTGCTGGAAAGGTATAGGTGGTTCTTCTCCTTAGGGAGGATCTATTCTCCCACATCAGGAGAAATATGGTCATGCCCTTGAAGAGAAACAGAAAAAATTCCACTCACATAACACAACATACTCCAGTGAAGGCTGCTGCCATTTGTATCTCAATGTCTCTAGAACAGGGGGCACTGAAGCTGGGCAGCATTGGCATGAAGGAAATTGTCTGTTTGAGAGGCTGTCTGTCCATGGCTGTCTGTCCATGGCTGTAGATCCAAAGCCCT
Organism: Melospiza georgiana; assembly: GCF_028018845.1. Taxonomy (NCBI): domain Eukaryota; kingdom Metazoa; phylum Chordata; class Aves; order Passeriformes; family Passerellidae; genus Melospiza; species Melospiza georgiana. The sequence goes on from NC_080431.1 coordinate 114,223,070, forward strand.
CCTCAGCCTTCCACTGCCCTGCCTTGCAAGGATAATCCTCGGGGGAAAGTTCTGCAGCACTTAAATGAAACTTGACTTGCACATTACTTGTTCAGACAAACTACAAGTACAAATGACTCATCATTTCCCTACTTTGTTTTGCCTGTTAGGCAGCCATCAGCATTTACATCACAATTGATCATAAAAGAGTAGAAGCGAAGCAGCAGTTCCAACTTCGCCCCTTGTGAGTTACTACAGGAAATTTGCAGTCCTCCCCCAAATTCTCCACCTTTATGTCCTCACTTTGAATATTCAAGGAGAAAATATTTTGAGAGCTCTACATTTTGAGGCATTTCTTGCCTATGACTTTTTCTCTGTTCAGTGGTATTCTTTGGCTCACCAGTCCTTATTCTCACAGATTTGGGGGAATAACAAACATGATGATGTGCTGTGATGGGCAGACTAGCACCAAAAAAAAAAAAAGTTTATAAAACTTAAACCAATGTAGACAGAAACCTCAATGCACAGACACAAATATTCTTTCATGCTGCTTCAACCTGACCCAAGAGCTCCAAGTACAGCATCATTCTGCAGCCAAGTGGCACCATGATACATAGATGGCTCAGAGGAGTGAGACAACAAATTAGCTTTAATTGCAGCAGTTCACCAAGGTCAGCTGTGCAACCCTGGCAGCATTTCACCTTGTTTTTGTCCTGTCTGCTAGAACCATCCTGTTCAGTGAACTGCAGCCAAAGCACAGCCACAGCAAGGCTGAGACATGAGAGCCCATTCTGGGTTTGGCAGTGCCAGAGCTGGCGCTGCAGAACGCTCTGACACAGACTGCTGTAGCTCTCCCTCTTCTTTTGGGAAAAGAAAATTCACTGGTGATCACAAACTAAACAATTTGGATGTTAACTCAGATTGGAGTGGCAGGAGGCAGGGGATGAGGGACTGATTTGCAACCTGCAAACACAAGCCCTGTATGCATTTCACACTGTGCAGTACAAATGGTCTGACTGCAGCCCTCTTTGTAGAAACCTTGCCTCATTTCTTTGCCTCCCTATGTTTCTCAATACATGTTAAGATAACTTGTTATAGTTTGAAGGGTTTTTTTTGGTTTTATGTCTCAGAAGGACAAAAAAAAAAAAAAAAAAAAAAGGCTTGCTCCTGCTTTACAATCCCAAGGGCTCAAAGCATGATTTTCTTTAAAAGTTTCACTTGAGAGATTTTGTGTTAAGAGGACTACAGGTGCCAGGATTTTAATGCACATACTGTACAGCAATTAAGTGCAGATGCTCCTCAGCTTCCCCCTGTCACACAGCACACGTGCATTACTGATACCTGGATGGATAAATATGTGCACACCCACACCACTGGAGCACTGCACTTGATTTGCACCCAATTTGTCAAGAAACCCAGAAAAAGCTGACAGAAAGTGCCAGCATCTTGCCACAAACAGCAGCTGAGGAGGGAAGGAGAAGCTCTGGTCACAAATGAGAAATCCCAGCAGTGGTTTTCTGTTGACAATGAGTTGGTGCCTTAAGAACATCCCTGTGCAGGGGAGACACAGAAGAGAGATTAAAAGGGACAGAAAGAATCAGACCTGAAAGCAGAAAATGATGTCACAGGAACTGGAGATGTCTGGAAATCATATGATTTATTAATGTTAAATAAAGCCAGGTCTGGAGCAGGGTTGAGTGGACTGTGAGTCCCTGCTATGGATTGTCATAGTCCATGGCTTTGCTAAACTGTGGCTTAGGACACCGTGGCTTGGAGGCAGCTGTCTCAGCAGGCTCCTGCAGCCCCAGGAGTGTCCATCCCCAGTTCCTCCTTCCATCTCACCTGAAGCCAGCATCCCTCTGTCCCAGTGGCAGGTTGGGAGGGTGTCCCTGGGCTGACTCACTGCCATCTCCCTGCACTGCTCCAGCAAAACATTTGGGAGCTACTGAACAAAACAGAGGTGCAAGTGAAACACCAGGAGCCTGTTCTTGACTTTAGCGACTGTGAGCAGTAATGCTATCAGTGACAATGCATTTCTGTGCATTTGCTACAGTAATTTTTCCTAATTAAACAAAACAAGTTAATTAAATGTGCGAAAAAAGGCATTTGATTCATTTTCCATCACAAATGATCATTCTGTACTGAATGGCCTTGGATAAAAGCCACTAAAGAAAAGAAAAAAAATCTGTGTGGGCAATGCTGTAATATTCCATCCCTGGGTTTGCTTCCTCTTCTTTTTTTGATTTTTTTTTTTTCTCTGAACAGCAAAAATTTAGCATTTTCTTTTCTTTAAATAATCCTTCTTGCTGTTGGGACAACTCCCTTTTAAGGCCAGCTTTTTGCTCAGAGGGAATGTTGACTGCACTTATAAACACCCACTTCCTAGGGTTTAGAATAGTAACAGCAGCATAACCTGAACTATAGTTTCAGCAGCATGCAGCAAACACATTCAGGCTAAGGCTGGCCTAGCAGCTTCTCCAGAAATGCTTCAGAAGTGTTGGCAATGCCACTGTGGTTTTATTTGCTATCCTCACAAATTCACATCTTTGAAAACCTCCTATCTTTTCTCCTTTCTTCTTTGAAAGTGTAACCTTGTGGTTCTTCCAGGTCCTAAACAGACAGTGAGAGTTTTTGGATGGGGCAGTAAACACGGAGGCAGGAAAATGCTGCCCTCTTTATAACTCAGGAATTTTAGGTGGGTGCAAACTGTGATCATGAGGAAGATTTCCAAGAACTACACTGAGGACCAGATTTCACCATATGTGTATTCTTCCCAAAATAACCACTTTATCTCCAGGGAAGGTTGCAAAAAAGCCTAATGACTTTTCAGCTGCTAGACTGTCATCCCCAGTGTAATTCAGTGAAACCTGGTTAATTAGCCTTGTACTTTGGAAAAAGATCTGGTGCAACATCATAAAAATAATTTCTACTTCAACACTGTGCATTGCAGTAAAAAAAAAAAAAAAGTCCAAGAAGATCAGACACCAGAAGTACAACCTCCAAAAGTACCAGGGACTTCCAAATATACCCTGGGCTTATATGGCATTAACACAGAGCCAGGGAACAAAACTGGTGTCTGATCTTTACTGGCCCCACAGGTTACTGCAGATAGCTCAGCCTTTCCAGTCATGCAGGTTTGGAATTGCTACCTGGTATTTAAGCTGCTGCCTGTGGATTTGTGCCACCTCTCAATATTTCACACCATGATTCCCCATTGCCTGGAGCAGGATGTGTAATTCCAGGGCTGCACCAGCTGAGCAGATCCCAAGGGACTGATGCTGAGCTTGTTCACGTGGTGATAAATCAGGAGCAACTCCACTGCTGGTGGTGACACTGAAACACACAAGCCTGGACTCGGGTTCTTCATACCTATTGCAGGGTTTGGTTTCTCAGTGGATGGCTGCAAGGCTAAATGTAAAATGATCCACCCCCACTCTCCTGAAAAAAAAAAAAGAACCCACAAAAAATATTTTAAAAACCAAAACAAAACCCCAACACATGGAAACACATCAAAAATGTGTAGGGATAGGGGGGAGGGGGAATCCTTGCTGAACACAAAACAATCTTGTGCCAAATGAGTTGTCATGGCTTTACTATAACATTCCCACAAAGAGGAACAGAATTTTCTTTATTGTGAAATCTTCGTTGTGAGTCTTGCTGCTCCTGGGAAAAGTCATATGTCAGAATAGAACAGTGTTTCCAAATATGACTAGTCTGAACAGATAAACAATGAATGTCAACACAGCACTCAAGGAAGTATCTAACTGTGGTTAAATCCCTTTCTGAGAGTTTATATTCCTGTTCTGAGAGTATTACACAGAATGAACACCCATGGAGGTGCTTGTCTTTGTACACCAGACCCTAATAAACTCCAATTAACGTTCCTGGAGTCCCAGTTATGGGCAGCCAAAGCACCAGCTGTGTCTGAGAGCACCCTGCAGCATTATCTGCTGAGCTCTGAACTTTATATTCCATTTCCTTGAGACTGTGTGGTGTGTAAGAGGCGGACAAAATTAATACTGTTGTCACTTAGGTTTTTTAATTGACTAAAAATGTGATGAATTTTCAGGTTTAGTCTCTTGTACCTCCCACATTTGGAGGGGAGGGGGGAACAGTCCTACTCCCACTCTGGTTGTTCTGGGGCAAGGAGTAAGTAGCAAAGTTCAGAGAACCACGAGAAAGCAGAAGGAAAGATTCCAGTCCTGTGCCCTCTCTCATTACAAACACTGGGACCAAGTTCATCCTGTCCTGTAACAGGGGTGAAAACAAAATGCACTGTTAGGAGGAGATCCTTGAGAAGCAAAACCCCACTGTAACAGCCCTGCTCTAGGGCTGCTGCAGCCAGGAGCTCTTTATTCAACAATTAAGGAGCAAGTTTCTTACCTCAAGCCACCCTTTATTTCAGTCCTTTCAGCTTTGACCACTAAATCACAACTGTGTTTCTACTCTTTGGGTGTAGGAACTCCCACTTCTTTGAAGCAATGTTACTTTATTAGGGGAATGCACCCCCCTGCTGCCCATCAGTCTAAAACTTGGGGGTCAGGACAATGCACAGGTAATAAATTTGGGTCTCCCTCTTCCTTGGGTTATATTCACATTTATACAGGCTGTGTCAGTAAAGACAAGAAGTCTCTCTTCTGATCAGCACTCAAAGCCTTCCAAAACTCAGATCCTCTCCTCTGCCTTCCAACTTCTCCTAAATAAAGACAGCAATGACTTTCAGTTCTCTGCAGGTTTTTCCCTCAGGGCTGAGAAGCTGCTCAGGAGTTGCAGCACTTCAGGCTTTCGCTCAAATCTGATTTTCACATGGAGAAGTGGGGAGAAAGGCTGGCTTTTAATTTCACTGTGCCCAAACTCTGCATCTGAGAAACAGGGATGGTACAGGGCAGATGAAGATCTGGCACACTTAAAATATGCATTCTTGGACAGCAACTTTCTTTTGTGGCCCCACAACACAGCAGAAGTTTGAATCCAAGAGAACACATTAAATCACACTGTCCTTGTTGTTAGGGGAGAACTGAAGGGAGTTTGGCCACTGGAATGGTTTTGTTTTTCATAACACTGCTAAACACAAAGAAACCCAGGATCTTGGCAGCCTATTCCACCATGTAAATCCATGCCTTTCTAAATTACCAGAAAGTTCACTTGAGGTCAAAATCCTCCATGAAAATTTGGCTTCTGAAATACCTCCTAAGCAGTACCTCAAACCATTCTTTTAGCATTATTCACCCCAGGTGAAGGAAAAAATGGGGTACACCAGCCTGTGTACACTGTGTACACTGAGGCCAGTGTAGCAATAACTGAGAGCTGCTAAAACATCCATCAGCAGCAATCACACCTGGGGTGGCTGTCACAGCCAGGAGGAAATGGGTGGCAGAGAGGATCAAGAACCTTCTGCAGAGCACTGCAGATTTTGGCCATTCAACATCAGGTAGGGCTCACTCACATCTTCAGCCAGCTAATCTGTCTGTAAGTAAATAGAGGGAGACATTAGGAAAGGTTTTTGCAATTCCTAATCCTGCACCTCCTGAGCCAGTTCTGTAGTAACCATGACAAACACTGCCACGGTGCTTTGCAGCAGTTGCCTGGGCTCACAGAGGTTACAAAACACAGTGGCAGGTTTGTTTATTTTCACTTTCATCCATTTTTGGCTTATTTGTTGCTGCAGCTATAAAGTTCTGGTAGTTTTGGCTGTGCTGCTGTGATTATAATGTCTTTTATGTGGATGTTTTGCATGTAATTGCAGTTATCCAGAGATCTCCATGGAAGGGTACAAGACACACTGCTGTGTGAAGTCCATGAAACAGAGAAGGTGCGCTCAAGGAAAGAACAGCAGCTCCTGGTCTCAGCATACACAGTGCCCTGGTCAGGTGTTGATATTCTTCTCAAAACAGGCTCAGCCCAGATTATACAAGGAACCAGGGAACACTCACAGGCAAACAGGAAGAAAAATACTTGAAGTGTCTGGTATAGCACATATGTTCAGTGGAACAGTATCCTGAATTTCTAGAGGTGGGGAAAGAGAAAGTGCAGAGCCAATCCTTCCTTCTTCAAGATAAAACAGGTTAAAAGAAAGGGAAAGTTTCCTACACTCTTCATCAACCCTTCCCTCACATCTTCATGATGCCTGCCCCCTCTAAGTCCTCAGCACCTGCCCAGTCAGTGGTCAGCCAGCCTTGGAGCACAGGAAATTACTTATCTAATGATTCAGTCCAGGTCCCTTCTGAACTCCACACTCTGAAAAAACCTAAGCTTTAAATGATATGTTATCACCATAATGAACAAATAGATATTATAAGTGTGCCCCCTGCAATTCACTTCTCTTTCTGGAATTAGTGTGCAAGTATTTCAGAAGATACTGTTTTCTTGCAGCTAAAAGGAACTGGAGATTCACCATATTAGTGATTCTGCAAGTGCCTTTAGATGGGAGAATTAACACCTACAGCAGGCACCGTGATTGACTTGCATCACAGCACCACTACCTTTCAGGAGCTTGACAGACACTAATTTTGGAAAGGTGTTTTGCATGGAAGACTGGCATTCAGAGCACATGGAAAATTAAATACGTGCGGGTGTTACTTAGCAACCCACAGAACAAGACTTTCAGAGTGGATAGAAAAATTACCAACTTGAAAGGATAAAGTTTGTTAATGTGCAGGAGCAGCAACTGCTCTTCAAAGCCTTTGAGCTAAAACTCGCTGCAGTACACAGGGACAGCCAGTCAGAGCCACCCCTCTGCCTCGGAGCAGTGTCCTAAAACAATTCAGCATTTTCTGTGTTACAACTAGGAACTGTAAAGCCACACAGTAGGAGAAAAATGTCAGCATTAAACTGGATTCTCAAGGCTTTCCACAGTTTTGGTTAGCTGCTTTCATGAGGAGCTGGCTAGCCAGGGACAGGACAGATTCAGAAATTGCAGGGCTCTCCAATGCCAAGGACCACTTGAGCTAAACACCTCTTCAGCAGAGGTTTGTTTTGCAAACACCCACAAGCAAGGTCTCGTTTTTCAGTTTATTGTACAAAGCAACACATCAGAGCACAAACGGCCCCACAGGCAGACAGGCTCTGAGCATGCACACAAGCAGCTCTATGCCACAGGATTTGTGCTACAGCCCTCCATGAGAGGCACAGAGACATCTGACAGAGGAGCCAGGGCTGCTCATCTTGCCTGAAACACTTCAGGAGAGCAGGGGGAGATTTACAGAGTAAAAATGCATGAGCACACCAACATCATTCAAGTCAGACACCAAAGCACATTGTGAAGAGGGCACTTCTGGTGAGCAGTCCCAGGTGTGTTTATGCCTTTGGAAAATGCTCACTCATGCTGAGGGAAAGCAAATGCAGCCTCTGGAAGGTCTCCAAAAGACTGCTCTAAAATCCTCAACACCTCCCTTCTGCCCTGACCTTCCACAGGTAACTCCTCAGGGAATTCCCTCACACTGAGTGGAGCTGAGTGGAGTGCAGCCACAGCCACACAGTCCCCAAAAGCAGCTGTGCACAAGGCACAAAATCTGCTCAATTACCCAGGACAGCAGCAGAAGTCCAAATTGCAGGTTTCCATAGTTTAATTACAAGCCACCTATCCAATGGATGGAGCTCTCCCATTAGGAATGGCTGTTCACACTTTTGGGCAATTAAAGCAACCCAGTCATTATTCTGTTCTACAACAATCATAGTTTTGAGTTTTGGTGTCCCTGTCTCAGGTTTTGTCCTGGTTATTGCCATTTCAGAAATTTAATGACTGCAGGGTTGTTTGGATTCTTTCTTTTTTAAGAAACTTACAGAATGTATTTTTTGCTACCATGTACTGACATGGAAGGATAGGCTGCAAGTACAGCAAGGTTAGGCTAAATGTACCCTCTTGATTTGCATAGAAAGAATAAACACAGCCAAGAAAACAAAGCTTAGAGTTCTGTATTTGTCACAGAATAGAGAAATAGTAGGCAGCAAGGCTTTCCTAGCAGTTATCTGGAGCCAGAAAGTAAAAATATTGTTCTTCCTGCTATTAAGATTTAAATAGATATTCAAGTCAATTCTAAAAGCAAGTCAGAGGATGGGAAGAAATATCAGTGTGGGAAGATATTACATAAACTGAGATGCAACTGAAAATAGAAAATTAGGAAAGTACTGTGATCCTCTTCAATCTACAGGTCAAACAGACCCAACTGCCACTATTCTCTTAGTTCCCATTATTTGCTTGGGCAGGCAGGAGGGGGCATTTGGGGAAATCAAGTCTGAATGCCAAACTCCAAGCTCTGCATCTTGAAGGGATATAACCAAGATTTTTAGCTGTTGTGTTCTCATCATTTATTACCTTAAATATCATCCTATTCCACCCCCTGCCATGGGCAGGGACATCTTTCACTGTCCCAGGTTACTCAGAGCTTCTTCCAGCCTGGCTTTGAACACTTCCAGGGGTGGGACACCCAAAACTTGTCTCTCCCACCCCTCACAGCAAACAGAGGGACAGCTCTGGCCAGGAAAGTCTTGGTCTCACTTTCCTGTCTGAGGAATGACCTTCACCTTTGTCAGGTCTCACACTGGTGAGCATCACAGCAGAGAAACATCATGAAATTACAGCCATGGGTGTTGTTGGAGCAAAGCACAGAGAAAATGCAAACTCTGAGAGCCTCACTGAGGTTGAACAGGTGGAAATTGTTATGTCACAGGATCCAGTTTCTTTCACTGAAGCTGAAGGAGGATTTGTGGCTGCAGTTAGCAGCAGTTTAACCAGGAGTAGAAAAGGCACCCTCAGCAGGAGAGAGGAAGGAAGAGTCATGCACTTAACACCAGTTTCACTGAAATCCATACAGAAGGAACAAAGAACTAAAAAAAGAAAAAAAAATAAATATCACAGTAGGAAAAAAACCACTTTTACTTCCATTAGCTATACTAGACACTGAAAACAAAGTAAGAACCTCAGAGTAAGGTAACAGAGTAAAGTGTGTGGGGTTTTTTCCTCTTTTTATTTTTTTTTTATTTTAAAGGTGCCCATATACAAAACCAAGTAGCATGACAGAAAAATAAGAGGAACCAGAAGTACCTGCCCACAAAGGGGATTTCAACATGGTAAAGTTTAACTGAAACACAGTGGGGAAGTGAAACTGAATAGAAGAGGGGCTTGGTGCTAAACATTAGGTTGATTTGCTCTTTAATTCCTTGTGGTGTTTGTCATACACACAGTTGGGGCAGTCATACCTTATTCTGACATGAGTCCCTAATGCTTGAGGTGAACAACCATAAACAGAGGAACAGAGCAATGCTATAAAAGCTGCTGATGCTAAATGAGCCACCAAACCACTGCAGAGAGTAACTTATTACCACTTTTAGGAATGTTGTGCATATGGTGGTCAGGATTTGGGAGGTTCTATGGAATAAAACATCACCAACACCTCTGAGAACGTGCCAGTTAATTTAACAAAAAGACTCAACTATATCAAAGTCCCTACCAATTCTGCAATATCAGAGACGCAGATGCCAACAGGCTGGCGCTGAGGCAAACAGCATAAAGCAAAGGATAAACAGTTGTTCAGCCATAACTAGCAGTTTTCAAAGCTATCTAGACAATCCACAGTTATTTCAATAGAGAGTGATGAGTTGTGCCAAGTACTGGCTGCTGGTAATTGTCTGTACATTTTTACTTAAGGTACAAATGCATAAGTGAATGTGTATTTGATGAGAACAGTCAGGCTGACAAGTATTGAGGGGCTGTCTACATTAGACATTGCAATGAACAGCTTTATAGTGCCTTTATGGGTCTGAACAACCTGGTGAAAACCTCAGTTTGATATAAAAACCAAGAAAACACACACAGTTCTTTGCATGAGAAGTTTTATTCATTTTAACAAAATACACAGTTTTCAACAGGAACACTGAGAAGCTCTTCAGCCTCCTGAGTATTGCCCTTCCAGAGGAAGGTTTTGGATGTCTGCTGATCTAAAATCACATTTTGTAAAATCCAGACCAGCTTAGCCAAACCCTCCACTCCTTCAGCCATCACAACTGTCCTGATTTCCTTGGGGACGTGGCCAGAGCTCCCCAGTGAAGGGTTAACAGCACAGACATGTGATGCACCAGCTTCCCCATTACTGCTGTGGCTGCAGAGCAGGTCTGGAGGGACAACAGCCCCCTGCTATTCCAGGCCTGATGTTCTCAAACTGAAACTGCCCTTTTCTCACTGCATGCTGGATATGGTGCACAAGTAAAGCAAATTAGGTTTGGTTCCACTAAATGACAAGAGATCCAGCTGGAATCAGCACTCAAGACATTATCTTATTCCTCCCCAATTATTTCTAGGCACTTTCTGTATATAAGTCACACTATACACAGCATACTTTCAAACAAAAAAAAAAAAGTCAGGCCTATAAATAGCTCCCCACTACTCCCTTCTCCAAAAAGAATCCCATAACTGCACAGCACACACATATATAGCTTTCCATCTGAAGGTTTTTGAAAAAAAAAGTGAAGCACCATTACCAAGAGAAACTAATGGTTACCCAGAAAGCAGGCATTAGCTTCTGCCTGACATCTACTCAGGCTCAAGTGTCTCCACACTTCAGTTCCTTGAGGTTTTATCCTCTTAACTAATTTCAGATCTGCCCTCTCTCCAAGCTCTAGTTGACACCAGCTGGATCCCTTGTGTGAGAAGAGAGCGGGAGGCAGCAACTGGACATGAATTGCACTGTCTTCCTCAGAGACATAAAGGGAGGTAACTTGACCAAAAAAAGAAAAAAAATTGTAGATAACCCTCCACTTTGTATTTCCAGGCAGCTGGAAACCCAGCAGACAATGTAGCTGTTGCTTAACAAACACAGAAATCTACATTGTATGCCAGGTTCATGCCCCAAACCTGGAGAGTCTTCACACAGAACTGATAAAAACCAGCTGTGCACACCCAGTTCACAGTACAGTTTCCTCCCCTAACACACTGGAGGAGTTTGCAGTCAGCAAAGGTGTTTCCCTTTGCAGGAGAGGTTAGAGATCCTTCACTGAAAAAAGTGAAGTCCATCTATCTTCTTGGCTCAAATTTGCAAATGTTCTCATGGGTTTTGACTACTGTAACCCCCAGGATTAGGCTACAGAAAAAGCTGTTGCTTTCCAAGCCACAACATCCAGGTATTTAATCTGAATCCCACTGTGAAGCAGATCCAACAGATATCCAATCCTCTATTTGGAGCCACACCTCAGGTGTTAACTTGTTTGCACTGTGAACTTGTTCTGCACCAGGAGAGAGGACACAAATCCAACAAAAAGTCTAGCCAGGAGGTAGGAGATGTCATCAGAGACCCAGTAGCCAGATGTAGCTGCTGATTGTAAAGACAGAATCTACACTGACTACTGAGCGACTGATGGGCAACTACAAGGTCTGGCTTGATTGATCCACAGCATTAATCCAAAAGGACCTGCAGAAACAACCAGGAAAGAAAATTAAAATCAGTATGTGAAAGAGTTCTGTAGATTAGCCTTTATTTATAAAGAGTTTTCCACCACTGGTATCACACAGCTTTCTTGTGGACAGCAAACAGAAAAGTGTGTAGTCAGAACAGTCACCTCAGGTATGCAGGCATTGGCTTTTGGAGTTAAACAGTACTCACAGTGTTGCTACATCTTTATTCTGAAATAAACTGGTTCATCCTCATGTACTAAAGACCTGCCCCCCAAAAAGCAAATAATAAGAACTGCTCACAAATGTGAATAGAAAAATAGCAGAACCAAAGTCACGTTAAGTTTCTTCTTAATCCTCCAGCAATATTGTACAAAATTACATTAAAAAAAACATGAATTATGCAAAACCAGGCTGTTCTTAGTCTGTCAGAATGGGCATTCAGTAAATAAAAGTAAATTTACAGGCAGAGAAGCAATCCTGGAATGGGAAAACATAACCCACATTGCAGTGGGAAACAAGTACAACTCCAGTGCAATTTAGCAGAGCTAAGGAAAGACTCTCAGTCAGTTTCTATTAGAATCCAGTCCAGCACATCAAGCCTTTGCATAAAAAGCTCCCATTCATGGTGGTTGAAAATTCCATCTCTGTTGTTAAATGAAGAAATCCTGGTTCCTCTGTCAGCTCAGGAACTGCCCCAGCACAGAGCAGCACATCTGAGGAAAATCCCAGTGGGTTCATGCCCAGCTTGGCCTTTCAGTGGTGGCTGAAATGTACTCCAGGTAACTCCTTGAAGTCTTGTTTGTGTTAAGATTTCCATTGCAAGAAATGTCATTATTGGTAAAAACAAACAAAAAACGCCCATCAAATTAGAACTGCTCATTAAATATTTCAAGTATTTGTTTAAATAAAACATTTATCTGGGAAGACTTTCAACTTCAATGACAGTATTTTAATAGCCATCAGCCTGCCAAGTGCTTTTTTTTTTCCTTCTTTTTAAACACGAAACCAAAACTGACTATAAGAACTTTTATGTATTTTTAATAATTTTTGAGCACTTTTACCACTAATGTTTGATTAGATTATAGCAATTGCAGCAGTGATTCAAGGTCAATTGCAAAGGAAATAAGAGAACAGCTTGCTGTCAGATACTTCTGGAAAAGAATATATATATATAAATATAACCATGCAGGCACTGCTAAACTTTTTCCACAATAGAGTTTCACAAATAACATTTATTAATGATGAACAAACCATTTAGCCATTTGTACCTATGCCATCCTCTGGAGCCTGCAGAACAGGGAGGTTTCCCAGGAAAAGGAACCAGAGGCACTGAAGGTGGGAATTGGACATTTCTGTGCTGGGGCAGAGATTTGCACAACTCATTCCCTGCAACCTGTGCACTTCTCCCTCCTGCAGGCAATAATCCCACCCTCCCCTGCCTTCAATCCTGCTCAAGAGAAGCCAACATAACCCACTGCAGTGTTGCCACCACTGCAGCTCAGAGCTAAAGCCATTTCCAACCTCAGAAAACAACAGCCCCAGCTTCCCTCCCAGCCAGGGCCCAGCAGCAACAGGAGGCAAAGGATCCTTCCCCCTGAAACAAGGAGACAGAACTTTTCCTCCACAGGCACTTTGGGCTTGGGGCCACTCAGAGGAAACATCTCCCCTCCCATGCTCAGTCCAGCAGGTTCTGGAACGAGGCAGAATAGCAAGCAAGGTTACTGTGTCTTCAGGGAGAGGCCAAGAGGCTCAGACGGCAGCTTTGCAAGACTTTTGGTGGTACAGATGTTATTTTTAAATTAGAAAGTTTTATTTTAATGAAAAAACTTTTGATTTGTTACATTATTCTGTCATTTGAGTGTTTTAGCCAGAGCCCCTGAAACGGTAACAGGACAAGTGAGGTGAGGGGATGGGCAGAGCCTCGAACCCAGACATCCCCCTCTGTTTTAGGGCAGCTGATGCTGGGGGGCAGCTGCTGAGTAGTTTTGTAAGGATCCCCAGATTTCTCAAGTTCCCCCAGACCTCTAAGGTGTGCACTGCACTCAACTTTATCCCAGAACCACCCAGGCCAGCAGGAAAAAGTCCAGCCCCACACATGACAAAGGGTTGGGCCGCCTCAAATTCAGATCTCCTGCAGGAAGGGAAAGGGAGGAGGTTTGTGAACACCTCAGAGATGCAGGAGCTCGCTGCACACATGTAACCCGAAGCCTCGAGCTGTGCCATAATCCTGAGCAGTGCCTGGTTTGGAATTCGTGCAGACAGGAGTCTCACTGCTTCATGAAAGCAAAAAATACCAAGTTACTGAAAAAAGCCCACCATCTGTCATCATCCAACTCCAACAGGCAAAGCTTTTGACACTGGTGAACTGTTCTAATATAAAGGTTTACTGCCAAAAAAAGCAAGATGCAACTGAGCCTATCACCACATCATGCTACAATTAGGAAAAAACCTGGATGTTGTTGTGCATTAAATATAAATGCAGGTGATCAGAAAACTTGTGAATCACCTCCTAACAGACTCACACCTTTACCTGCTGAATCCAGGCATGTTTCATGTGACTGAATGATCTTCAAGTGCATCAGTCAGGGCTGGAAACACAAAGGATGCATAGACCACTATTGTTTTTCTGGTTTGGATTAAAGTTGTAACTTTTAAACATGTAACCATGTAAAACCCAAGGTCTGGATGTGGAATTGATAGGAGGGGGAACAATCAGGCTCTCATCAAACAGCTCTGCTGTCAGAGTCACATCATGGGCCAATCCATCCTAAGCATAGGGCTGGCACTGACAAGCATTAAAATCTGTAGTGAGGCAGGGAAAAGCTCTTCAGTACAAATATTTTGGTGGGTGGGGAAAGGAAGAAGGGAAATACCAATTACTTGTGTTTGGACAATAGCTCTTCCCATGAAGCTACTGAATCTGGTAAAATGTTTCTGTCCTGGAGAGCACAGCCTCTGGTGTCAAGTGAACTGGACTCAAAGAAATAGGTGCCATTTTACTGGTTTGTTTAGAATCCATACTGTGATATTTACAAGTGGGGAAGCTGGATACTTTTAATAAAAATAATTTAAAAAAATCATTACCTGGATGCCAGCTTCAGTAACTTACCAAAGAAAAGCAAGGCAGCATCCCTGCAAGTCCAGAGCTGACAGTTTCACCGAGATTTAATAAAGCCATCACCAAGGACAGCCAAAACACATAATTTAGTGCACTGGCACTGCAGTTGAAGAAATATTTCCCCATGCCTAATGCACAACACAATGGAATTTCAGCATTTACCAAGCATGCCAAGAACTTCTAATTACCTAATATGAACTTAGGCAAAGAGCCATTCTGTCTTAAGTTCTGAATTCAGTGAAACAGATCAGGGCATTGTTTCAAGAGGGTAGGCACAGAGTTTATAAAGGAAATGCATAATGTGGAGCTCAGCTCTGCCCTGCAATACATAGCACTTAACAAAATGGAAAAGTTAATCAAGGCACCAACTTTTCTTTCTTAAAAGCCCACAGTAATGACACAGAAGGTGAAGCATTAAATACAGGTGTCCAATTAAAACTCATTCCCACACACATGAATTCCTCTGCAGTTACATAATTACTCCAGAGGCAGGCTATCTCTGCAGCAAAGCATGTTTTCAGTGATCCCAGCTCCTGCATACCTCAGACCCTGTGACTGGAGTGGTCAAACCCATTCAGACCAGCTGATGGTCACTTGACTCTCTGCACTATTTATACATTGCTCTATTAAGTGAAGCTTCTGATTGGGCTGAATAGATTTATGAAAATCCTGCCCAAGACATTGCTTAAATTGCTTTGCCAGAGAGCACCAGTATGAGCAAGCCTAGGGAGGTACAGAGCTGGCACAGCCTTCTGAAACAACTTCCTACAGGCAAAACCACTCTCATTCTCACAGGCAAACTAACCAACTTGGTTTTAAATTTTGATTGCTGATAAATGCAAACAGTTACCTTTAACCAGGACCTATTTTTGCATTGACCTTACAGACATGATCTTTGAAGGATTTGATACAAATGAGAAAACGACTTAGCTGCAAAAATCTATAAAGGATGCTGTAAATAATTACTTAGTTTAGCATGCAAAAAATGACCAAGCCAAGCTGTAATTCAACATACATTAATTCAACATACATTTTACAGCCATAATAAAATAGATCTCAAAGAGTTAAGCAAACTGTTCACAAAATTGATGGAATAATGAAGCCTGCAGCTTTGAAGAGTGGCACAAAACTTCCATGGAAGGGTACAAGCATGAGTTAAGGTCCCTCAGCTAGGGGCTTCTGTATGCTAGGAAGTAATGAGCTGAATTTCTGTAATGCCTGCATTAGGACCACACTGCTCTGCAAGTGAGCACCATTCAGTTGTCAGCTATTGTTAGTGCATGCTCACACCCCAGTGTATTGTAAGTGTCCTCTGGATGGTAATAGAATGTGAGAAACTGAATTAACTTATTCATCAAAGCACGAGTTTATGAGCAGTAAGGTAGAAATTTATATAAAGGCAGCAAACAGTGCCAGTGAAGTTTCTGTTTGGGCACACAGTGTTAAACAAACACCTTGCCAGAGGATTCCAGCTCTGGTTTTTACAAGGCATATGGAAGGTAGCACTGTGCACACCAAAGGTATTAGAGAAACACCCACAGCCAGAGCTGCTTGCATGGACACAAACCAAACATTTCTGAGCAGGAGGCAGGGCTACAGTGCAGGAGGCTGCCAAAGCACAGAAAGGTGAAAAAAAAAGTGAAAAAACCCGTGTGTCCTCTCAGCAGTCACAGCCCCTGTGGCACCAGGGTTTGCCACTCACTGCCCAGGAGCATTTTGGGCACACATCAGGGTGTGGAACATGTGCAGAACAGACCCACCCAGCCACTGAAGAAGCAAACAGCTGGTGCTCACAGCACATCAATTTGTTGTAGTAGAGATGTTAAGGATTCAACAGCCATTAAAGAATTATTTTATCAGTTCTTTAGATAGCTTAATTCTCTTTGTCTAAACAGCATGCATGCTCCTTGCAACAGCACACCCCCAGCATGCCAAATATCAACAATTTGACTAGCTGAAACATGAGCAGAAACTAAATGGGTAATCACAAAGGATTGTATTTTAGTGCAGATATAATTCAGCTGAAGTTAAGACTAAATACTAATAAATTCTGATGCTGGCTGAAATTACCCAGGCAAGCCTCTCTCAATACCCCTACAGCACAAAATCTTTGATGGCTGGGCTCTGAAAGCCCTGCTAGGTCCTTGCCATGCAATTCCATTCAAGCTATCACACAGTTCCACACTCTACAGTCTGGGGAAAGCAGGGGCCCTCATCTTTAGTAGCACTGTTATTTATTCATGCTGGATACTTAAGGTGCAGAAAATATCAGGGAAAGAAAACACCAGCATGAAATGGCAAGCACCCAGTAAACAAGTGAAAGCATACCAGGGATGAGACCAGTCTGAGCCAGAAGTTGGGTAACAAGCCAAGTGCCAACAATTTCCAAGACTAACCCTCAGCACTGACAGTGTAATCCTTCTGTATCCTTCTCAAGGACCTACTTAAAAGATAATTACTCTTCTAAGTGCAGTGAGTACTTATTTCAGAGGAGAACAGCATTTGTGTTACTTGAACTTCACAAAATAAGGCACTTAATTAGTCAATTATGGAGGTGATGTTACAAAGCCACCTGGCCCTGTATCACACCCCAAAATGCAACAGGAGGGTGGTGAATAAAAATTCATTCACTGTCCTGTTGCCCACCAGCTCCTACTTGTCTTCCTGTGAATTCAGCTGGGGGAAGTAAATACACCCTCTCCCTTTCAGCCAAGTGCAATATGAAACTTAAAACATCTATACTGAAAATTTAAAATGTTTCTGATCCTAAAATCCTTAAAATGTTCCCTGTGCTTTAGGGAAAGTAACTCTGGCTCCCAAGCAGACCTGGGCAAATGGGGAAAGAAAGCACCTAGATAGGTGTTTCAAACCAATTAATCCTGTAGGATTATGAATCTGGACTAAAAGCATGGTTTGGGCATTGCTGTGCCTTATGAATCAGAAATAACTCAATTTATCCCTCCAAGCCATGCAGTTTAGATGACAGCCACCCTTCTCCCCTGGTAGATGCCAGAACCATCCCAAAAACCAGAGCAAGGCCACACAAGGTATCACAGTTATCTTACACAGCAGCAATCTTTGCCCTGGAAACACAAGGGGGCAAGTTACAAGTGTGTCAAAGAAAATGCAGAGTCTACAACTTCAACAAAAACACACATGTAGTCTTAAGGTAAACACCAAAATATCATCAGGGGACATTAAAGCCCTCAGAAGTCTGGAAATTTGAACATAATGCCCACACTACAGTGCAGATGCAGTAAAGATCTCCAAAAACTTGAAGTTAAACCAGAAATGGTGTTTTAGATAAGTGTTCTGCAAATTACTTAGAAGATGAAGCACCTTTCAACAACCAAAAATAAAGTTTGCAATTCTTCAAGTGTTAAGAAAGCTCTGCAAGAGACATCTGAAAGCCAAGGGCACATTTTATCTTGCCTGAAGATTATCACATGACAAGAGCATGCTACTGCGCCACAGAGACCTAAATGTGTGTTTATCCCACAGGCCACGTGACTTTGCTTCCTTTAGACCATAAAAGGTGAAGAGAAATACATTTAGCAGAAAAGCAACAGGTACAATGTACTAAGAAGTTTCCTAAAACAGGCATCTATTCTGCAGAACCCAGGGTAATATTTACTGGTATTAAATTTGCATAAATTAATAGTCACCAGCAAGTCACACACAGGTTACAAACACCAATTCATGCAGCTCTGGATGGGCAATATTCTATATTTACTGAGGAGAAAGCAGGAATAGTGACGTGTAAGGGACAGGGGCATCAATGCTCTTGAAGTTAGTAAGATTCTTATTCCAAACTGGTACTCCCAGGAATCCTGTGAAGTCACACAATTCTAGCTTTACAAGTTGACCAGCAGAGGAGTTTTAAAGTATAGAGAGAATTAAGGATCCCCAGGTATTACCGCACCTGAGTGGGCGCGGCTGGTGATAAAGAGACGGTGAATCTTGTTTCTTGAATCAGAAGGCTGGATTTATTAAGATATTATATATAATACATTATTACTATACTAATAGAATATAGAGAGAGGTTTGCAGAGCAGCTAGGCTAGCTAAGAATAGATAGCAAGAATCTATAACAAAGTTGTGGCCAAGGACTCAGTCCCCTGGCTTGCACTGGTGATTGGCCCTTAATTATAAACATAGGAAATGAGCCAATCAAGGTGTCCCTGTTGCATTCCACAGCAGCTGATAATAATTGTTTACTTTGTCTTCTGAAGCCTCTGGCCTCCAGAAGACGCAGAAATCTGAAAGAAAGGATTTCTGTGGAGAAATGTCTGCGACACCTAGGGAAAAAGGATGATTGTGTTCTACTGAACAACCATTTAAATGAAGATCCCTGCTCCTTCCACACAAACACACTTCACTGGAGGGATCAGGTAAATAAGGACACGAGTGCCTTGGCAGGGGAGATGGATGGATGGCTGTCAGTGCTGCTTTCCCTTCTCCAAGCATTTCAGCAGAAAGGGCTGTTTGGGGCTGTGTGACATGGGCCACCAGCTGAGCTGTGTCACAAGGCCACTGACTGAGTGACACATGTAAGTCAAAGCCAGGCTGCCCTCTCATGCCTGACATCATACAGATAATTAAGAAGAAGCCAAAACACAGGGCTGCATCCATGAGTGCAAAAGCAGTTTGTACACAGTGAGTGCTAATCACTAAACTTCTAGAAATTGTCACAGTAACCAGGCTAAAAAGGCACAAAAGTCTGGGGTAAGTCTTAAATGGGATCCTGAAAAAAACCCCACAAACCCATGACCTTAGTAGGTAAAAAAATTCCTGTGAACACATTATGACATTAAATTTTAACTTTGACTTTATCTCTTTTTAAAAAGGGGAAACACAGAGCTTGGAAGAGAAGCCTGAACTTCTAGAAATATTTTGTGCAAGTGATATAACTCCCACAAAACAGATTAAAGGAGGCACCAGCTGGAGAAGCATCTTCTCTCATGGTAGATACAATCTCTAGGCTGTTTTACCCACTCAGAATCTTGCTAAGATTATCTTTCAGTTTTTCCATAACATGGACTGTTTTTAGACCATCTCCAAGAAAAAAGCAAAAATTAGCCCAGGACTGTTGTGTAAGATGTGACTGGAAAGAACAGAAAAGTAACTCACTCAAGTATCCAATTAATTGGGATACCTCAAAAATCTCAGGAATACTCAAAAATTCAAAAGTATATCCAGGACAAACAAGAAGAAATATTGTCCTTCACCAAGGTGACCTTAAAGTGAAGAAGGCAAATTTATTCAGGGCGGGCAGTGACTGTGGTGACAGGAGTTCACAATACTGAGAAAAAGAATAAGGACAAGAATACCAGTGGGTTTGAAGAAGGCCTCTTGAAGGGAAATCCTGGCTAATATGGAATATCAGTAATATTTTCTCTTGTGTGGATTGCTGATAGGTTCAGGCTATGACAAATGAGCAGATCACAGCAATCATAAGGTGGTCTCACTTTTGAGCTGTGCATTAAACAGTATTTGCTACCAAAGCTTTGAGATTAACACCCCACTACAACAGTGTGTAGCAGTGGACAGTGATTAAACTCATTCTGCAATTTGAGAAGGTCTCTGGGAGAGTTATGAGCACTGTGTTACAACAGCAGAGTTAACTGGAGCTTCTCATGGCATTCCTGATGTGGCTGAGCAAGCACTGCTTCAGGAGTGTGTGGCTGCAGGCTCCAAGGGGAGAGCTCCACTGCAGAGCCACTGTTGCTGCTTCCCAGCAAGCTCAAACACCAACTGAGAGCAGACTGAGCTGCAGAAACCCAGGCTGTGCCCTATTCCACCCAGCTGGACTTACTGCAATGCCTGCTCCTTAGCCATTGCTGAATTCAGCTACTTTACAGGACATCTGTTCTAAATGCAAGAATTATCTGTTCTTACTCCTACAAACACCTTTGCAGAGCAGGAGCAAGCCCTGGCTGTCCCTCTGAGAAGTTTTAAGGATTCTGTGGGATTGTTTGCTTTTTTTATTCCAAATAATTTTAAGGCATTCAAGTACTGAATTAGCCACAGTACACTAGAATAAACAAGACAGCATTTTTGAATCAGATCTGCTCCAACTCAACAACTTTCTGCCCAAAAGCTTTTTCATAACCAGAGATGCAGCATGAACAGATGACAGCAGAATATTCTCTTAAAGGCAGGGTTTCAAAGACCAGGACAGCAAGGGTGATCAAACAACCCAAAGATTTAGGGTACATCACAACACTACAAGCATTTTAAAAGGGCAAAACACAAAACCAACTGAAGTATGAATCAGCAAGCAGAGGATGCAGACCAAGCATTTCAGGTGTATTTGCACCAGTATTGTAGATGAAGACTGCACTGCAGAAAGGAGATTGGTATCACAACTGAAGTGGTCTCCATCTCTCTACAGCTGCCAGACACTGGCATAAGTCCATCAGTGCATGTTTTGTTGGTCTAAAAAGAGAAATATCAGTAGCAATCTCTGCAATAAGCACAGAAGATAAGTGTCAGAGAGTTCTATATTCAGGCACAGTAGTTTATCTAAATGCAAGGTTACCTGGACAAGGAAAGCAACATTAACTGCACAACACTGTACAAGAGTCAGCAATGTGTCAGAGGCATGGCTGCAATTAAGTTTAATCTTTGCTTCAAAGCCTTTAGAACAAGATTCCTATTGCAGGTCAAGATGACATTGAGAAAACTCAAATCTAACAGAACTGAAATGTGACCATATCAAATTCAAATCACACACTGCATACTTTTATTCTTAATATCAGATGAAGGAAATATTGCCTTTGTAATATAACAGCTGTTAAAAATTCTAAATACTATCAAAGCATGTTTTAAAAACACCAGGTAAATTTATGCTGATAAATCATTAGGTAAAGTCTAGTTAAGCCTGACAGCTTGAAATGCATAGCAGCAACACAAGAACAGCTATCAAAAAGCCAGACTCACTCCTTTCTAAAGATGAGTGGGGAAACACAAACAAAACCACATGCATGAATATTTCTGACAGGCAGCAAGGATGACAGGCACTCTTGACTGTCCATTCTGTGTCTGCTAATGGCCTGATCAGCTTCAAAGTCTTCTTTTTGTCTCTCTGTCCATAAGAAATTCACAACTACTGGTGTGAACACAAAGTAATGCAACAAAATTCCTTTTTCCTGTCAAATGTAAGGAAGGCTCAATGCTTTACCAATAACCAGAGTCACTCACAAGCTTTGGAGTTATGGATAACACAGCTTTTCCACTCTGATTGTTTTGTACCTACAGAGCACAGTCAGCACTGTAAATAATGCACAGATCTCCAGAGAAGAGACCTGAGAATTCTACACTCCAACACAGGTTCAAAGCATTTCCCATCATCTGGTAGCAGCATTTTCCCCTAAATGAAGAGTATGTTCCCATTTGGAGACTTGCTTTGCCATCCCACTGTAGCAGCCTTCCAAAGGCTCCCAGGGGAGGCATCTCCCTACTCTTGGCAGAATGCCTGACACTGCATCACTGCATAGCTGGGAAATCCAGTGCACTGCAAGAACACAAACATCAGCACAAGATGACAATTAGATGGCAGAGCTGCACTTATCAGTAAAGGAAGTACATTAAAACAGTAATTTTTGGAGATAATGCTATTCAGAGCCTAGATCCGGGTGCACATAAACACAAACATTATATGTAAAAACAAAACAACAACAAAAAAAACAAACCACCAAAACAAAACCACAAGAAAAACCAACAGACCCTGGTATAAGGCAGGAAGACTCTGGTAAAGCTGTTTAAAAATAAGTCATTCTAAATAGACAGAGATTCACAGTACAAGGCAGACATTTTCAGTGAAAGTAATCCCTCTGACATTTCAAAAAAGACTCTCAATAATTGATGCCTTCAAGAGAACTTACTTAGCTGAAGCTGTATATTAAACCCCAGGAGATGCAGTACAAGTGTTTTTCACCACATTCTGCCTTAAGAACTAAGAAATAACACTACAGGTTCTAATGGCTTGAACTGCTTTCAATGCTAAAATGTTGTGAAGAACTAAATATGATCCAAAGTTTGTCAGAAGCTGTTTCTAACTATGTGTGTAGTGCCACCAGTGATCAGCCATACACAGACACACCAAAGGAAATTCTCCTGAAGAATAACCAGGCACTTAATCTACATTACGTGGCAAGAAGTGCAAATTGTGAGGGAAGATGCAGATGGAAGCAAAGCAGCCTTCCCATCCAGCACTGCCTGAGCTCTGACAGTGGCAGGACAGAGGAGTTAAAAGGTCACTTTCACAGTTGATGTGGGTTTCCTTTAAGATGCCTGGAAAATGACTGTGTTGACCACATCCACATTCTGAAATACTTTTTTGAGAACTCCTAACGAAGCTCCAGCCAAAGGAACAGGAACTGACTCATTTGTACAGCACCATGCACAGTCACACTCAGATGTGTGCCCGAGGTGCACGTGGGCAGGGATGAAGCAGGCAAAGCTCACATGGAATTTGAGAGACTCCAGTCTGGGATTGTGCCCTGACACACCAGTGCTCAGCATGAAGGTGTGCTCACACACATCTTTATCACTGTCAGCCTCAGCTCTGCTGCTCCTGCTTCTGAACACAAATTTATGCACAGAACTGAAGGGCTGCAAGCTGAGCTCCAGACCGTGAGCTGTCCGCAGTATTTCACTATTTGCAACTCAAACTAGCCATGAACACAGAGATAAAGATAAATCAGCTGTTATGCTATTACACCCTGTGTGTAGAGCAGGGAAAAAACCCTAAACCAAGTGTACCTTTTAAAATGGACTTGGCTGTGTATGCTGTGTGTGAATCAACTCAGCCCCAGCTATGTTTTACTGCAAGATAAAACAGTTCTGAAAGCAAAACTTGAAGGATCCAACAAATCATTTCAGTATTTCCAATTCACTCGGCAGTTTTCAGTGCATGGGAAAACAGAATGCAGTGAGGGGAGCTCTGTACAGGACATCTATACTACTGAGTATCACCTTGCAGCTGCTAGCTATGTATAGACTTGCAGAAAACAGGCATCCCATTTAAAACTCTGCTTTCTACAGAATAGGTGTGCCACTAGGCCATTGTTTAAACCCACTGAAACTGCACTGAATCATTTCCCTGAACAGCATCACAATGAAGTGGGTGTGTTGTTTTTAAATCAAGGTGTCTGCTAAGCAAGTTCTTTGAACAATTTTTGATTATCAGCACATCCCAGAAGCATAAGACCCATCTCTGAAATTCCACAGAAATTACACTTACAAGTGTAAGATGCTAAAGAAGCAGCCCTGCACCAAATGGATCAGGGAAAGTAAAGGTGGGATTCCAGGAAGAAAACACCTTTGGTCTAACTACAGAACTTTCCTGCTCAGGATATCCATCAGAACTTCACTGCTCCCATCTCACTGGGCCACTGAATGCAGCCCTTTAAAAGCAGATTTACCTGCCATCCCAGGAAGAGTTTTCCACATGGGTTTGGCTCTCCAGGCTATCACAAAGAAGCAATTTTATCTACAATGTACAAACTTGTTGTTTGGAGTTTTCCTCCCTCCCCTAAATGAATATTTGACTGAGATTCCCTGCCCATATCTAGGCACCTTTCAATTGAAGTGTATTTCTGTGGTATTGAATTGCACACTGCTCCTCCACCACAGCATTGCTTTTAATCTCAGCCAAGGAATAAGAAGGTTACAATAAGTTACAATAATAAAGTTACAAGTTTATCAGGCAGCAAAAGCATGTTGGAAGTGTACAAAGCCAACAAGTCAATCCCTGAAGTTACAAATTATTGAGGGGCATTCTGGCTATGACATGCAGAAAATCCTGGGGAAAATACAGCACTCATCTTGCTAATACAGGTTTTTTCCTCCCACTCCCTACCAGATGAGGTAACCAAGAAGATGAATCCTGACAGAAGAGCAAAACATGCACTTCATACTTAAAAGGCAATTAGAGACTTCTAATTCAAATAAATTTCCACCTTCTGTACTCATTTTCTAGAGTATGATCCACATATTCAGGGGAATTTTGGTTATATAATAATGATACTAAAACACATCATTGACAAGAAAGAGACACCTAGCTAGGGTAACAGTCATAAGAGCTTTCTTTTGTGGTGTAAGAAACAAGTGGTACATCTCAGTTTCTCCTTACATAAAGGTTTCTCCTGCCTTGCTGCTATTCCTGACACAGCCAGTGGAAGCCATCACCTTCTACGTTCAGGAAAGAGCCATTCCTCCCCATCATTCAGCCTGCTGAAAACAGCTGAACAAAACCAACGAGGCAGCTGACACAGCACACCCTCAGTAAGTTTGTGTATGGATTTCAGAGCTTCATTCTTCCTACAGCCATAAGCCAGTTGGGAAGAAAGCACTTGGATTTTCTGAATGTGACAGAAGATTTGTTTTCTCCAGCTGCTGTGCTAAAGAAGGCTTTAGTGAGAGCTGCCTGATGTTGCTCAGCAGTTTCTGAGCAGCTCCAGACAGGCAGGTGATCTCCCAGGTAAAGTGGTGTCACTAGTGAGAGCCAAGCTCACGCTACACCTGCCTGACAAAGGGCAGCATTTTTATATTCTGTGTGTGCAGACTGGGCATCAGCAGTCATTTCAGCTGCTCAGCCATCTGAGCACCACAGAGCAGAGCCACTGACAACAGTAGAGGAGACTGGACCACTGCAGCACTCAAGTGAGCAACTCCTTTACAAGACACACAAATCACAGACAGCTTCCACCAAAAGATTGCCTGGGCTAAGCAGCAGAGTGGAAACAAAGCAGCCACTCCACTTCCAGTTCCTCTCCCCAGCCACAAGGCACATCCTCCCGTCTGCTTGCACCAACAGATGCTCCCAAGCCACTGCACTGCAGCTCAGTTCAGCTGGCACCTACCAAAGGAAGGCCAAAAATCTTCTAAGGATGCTCAGAATCCCTTAAGCAAGGATCAATTCCCTGATAAAGCAGCTCAATACCTTCACAGTCCACACTGTGGCTGTTCCTGAGAGCAGCGAGTTTCTAACACCTCACTCTCCTCGTGCCCTGCTCAGGCTTTCCCTATCACAACTGCAAACACTGTTATGCAATGTACAAGAGTGCTACATTTCCTATAGTTTCCGGGAGAAAGAATAAACATTGGATTTCATCCTCATTCCACAGCTGCTTGTGGGGAGGGAGGCCTCCCGTCCACTCCTTCCTCCCCTGAGGAATTTCGGAGGAGGAGTGGAGCTCTCCCGGCCGGGGCTCCAGCTCAGCCCCTGCCCACCCAACCCTGGCACTCCAACCCTGCAAAATGAGGGAGCTGCCACCCTGGAGGCTGCTTTTGCTGCTGGAGGTAAATTGGAAGCAGTAATTGTTGATGGTAATCTAATTTTTTTCACTCACTAGGGACTATGTCAAGAGCAGGCTCCCAAAAAGAAATCTATTTGTAAACACGGTGCAAATTGATTACTATTACCCCACACAAAGCATATCCAGCAGAACACTTTTCCCCTCATTTACTTACTGAGAAGTCAGTGCTTTATCAGGCACCTAAACATGCTCAAGCTTTAAAATCAGCTTAGCATGTCTCTTGTAAAAGACTTGTGCACTGATAAGTGATTAGTGATGCTACAAACATAGTCACTAATGATGAATATTTACACATTCATTAATTCATCCAGAAGATTAACCAAAGCCATAGGTCTGAGGAGTTAAATATTTGCTGATGCTACATGAGGATCTCCTCCATTCAAAGGCTGTCATCTTACTAATTAGTGAATTTGGATACCACTTGCAAGATTTGCCTGAAAGCTGACTCTTCCCACATCTTAAATGAATCAAGGAAATAGCTCAAAACCCATCAAATTTTCAATTCTTTTAACTTCCACAGATTCCTCCAGAAACAATCAGAATGGTCAATATTCCCAAAGTTTTCACCCTTTTTTCCCTAACTTGCTAGCACACCCACTTGCCCTTTGTATCTGCAGGTAGATAGTGGCAAATACCTCCAGTTTTTACACAAAATCAAGAATATCACATGATCACATTCACGTGATAATTTCCCATTCAAAACATTCAAATCCCATTCAGTAAAGCACACCTCCAAATGCTGAGCCTTCCTTATCACAATATCATAATTCTTAACTAAGCCTGAAATTTAAAGTAGTATTGGATGTAAAGTAGTATTGGATATACATTTAAAGTAGTATTGGATATAAAGTAGTATTGGATATAAATTTAAAGTAGTATTGGATATAAAGTCTGATCTTTTAAATGTTTTATTCAGGGTTTTAATATCTGTTCCCCCCCAAAAATATAACTTAAAGGATAAAGCAAAATGGGCCTCTCAAATTAACAACTACTCCAAGTATTTGCAATGAAGGTAGAGAATGGAAATCATTGCCAATGGAAATAATTTCAGGTGTACTGCCCAACCCCACATTTGTTAGACAAGGGCACCAAAAGATTAGTAAAATACAAATAGTTAATTATTCACAAGCCATCCAGACCTGTGATGATTTCCTTAAGGTGTGAACAGCTGGCTACAAAATTTAGACCAGATGTTGCTCTTAAAATGAGCACTGATTTATAAACACACAGTTTCACCATGACCAAGACAGCTACAACACTGTATTACAGCACTATGCATCTATTTATAGGAGATATTTCTGATGGTGAAGAAAAGTGAAACATCTGGTTCAAGATGATTATGAAACAGACAAATCTCATCACACAATAACTACAGAGCATAACTTTTCAAGAGCACAAATTGATGTGCAAAAAGGAACCCAAAATTCTGCAGGAAGGTACTTGCACATGCAGGAGGCAGAATTATTGTGAACGTGGAGTGTAGAGTGACCATTACAAGGCCAACATAATTTTTTTCAGGATGTTGACTTTGATATTTCATTATGCAGGGAATAACTCCAGTCTGCAGATTCACTAGGAGGGTTGCATCACTGCCTAGTACTAAAAGCAAGCATGTACTGTTGTAACACAAGTTAGAGTCACATATTCAAAATGAAGGGGGCTTTGTTCTCCCTCATCTACAAAAATCTTTGGGGACAGTCAGAAACTTCCAACATATACACAGCCAAGAAAATTTCCTGATGGCTGAGATGTTCTAGCATTCACCTGTGCTCTCACAGAGAAATAAAGAACATTTTATAAGTAGAGAAGAATCTGAACAGGGCTATACAAAATGTTGGTGAGTATTTCCATTTGAGAAACATGCTGCTTGTGCAGTGTTTCTAGGCAATAATTCTGTCAGATCATTAATTTCCCTGGCTCAATACCTCATCTTATAATACATAGTATGAGCTGTGCCAATTTAGTATATTCTCTTAGAAGAACAGCTACAGCTTCTTCCCTGAACTTGGATGCTTACAACAGCACATCTGACTGTTGTGTATTATAGCCAAAGACAGAAGTTTTCACCTTTATAAAGAAATCAGGCTCAAAAAAAAAAGAATAATTTCTAGGAGATTACAGAGCATGTTCTCCTGTGCACCACACCCAGTCCCACCTTTTCAAGTCTCTGTTTAGGCAACACGATGATGTGACTTTTGAGGTACTGTGGGGATATAATAGCACACAAACTTGAAAAGGAGGTTTAAACTGTTCTTCTTGGACAAATAGTTTCAGTTCAAATTTATCACCAGGAATAGCCAGATTCAGCAGCATCTGTATTGTCAGGCAAGCCCAGGCAAGGCAAGCTTTTCTGCTGGGAGTTGCACAACGGGGCTGTGTCAGTTATCTCTGAGAGCAAGTCAGAAACAGCCACCAGGATCTGCTTGGAAACTCTCAGCCTGACCATCCAGAGAGGATGCTGCTCCAGAGGATCTCCTATGTGCCAGACAGGAGGTGTGAAAGTGAAAGAACAATTTGTGGGTCATCACTCCATCATCAACTTCAAAGTCATCCAGCAACTCGGTAAAGTTGCTTGAGTCAATTCATTCTTGAACTTTACATCATCCAGCTGAACCATAAAAGCAGATTTGCTGTCCTGGGACTGTTGAACTTTTAAAATGCTGATATTTGTACCAGTAAATCACTTATTTCAATCTCTATTGCTCATCAGCCTTTATGAGCAATACTAGATCTTCACAGAAATGAGTTGATGATGATGTTCTGGCATTATGAACTGAAACCAATGATAAATCATATTTATCATATGTAGGAGACAGGAGAATTTAGATATGCACTCCACCTCTGTCTGTCCATGCAGCAGCTTAGGTTTAAGTTATTTTTATTGGTGTTGAGGATTTTCAACAAGACATTTAAAGAAATATTAACAGCCTATCACAAGCCTATAAAATTGCTACGTCTCTTATACATGTCTTTTTAAAGATGTCTCATCTTTCCCACAAATCCCAAGTAAATAAGTAGTACCAACTCAACTTTTCAGCTGTGTCAAGTAATTTGTAAGAACAAATCAAACATAACCCCCAAAGAAAACTACTTCAATCACATTACACTGCATTTCTAATAAGTATAGGGGCAGAAGAACTATTTGCAGTACTAATATTACAGATGGATGAACAAAGTGTTTCTGCATTTGTAGAGAACAGATCCCACATGAAGAAACCAGTTTTAAACCTCAAAACAACTAGAATATAAAGGGGAAAATTTTGCTCAAAGAACTGCAGTGAAGAAAGGTAATCTAAAGGGCAATTCCTTCTTCCTTTGCCACGTAATAAATGTAATATATCTTCAGGGACTGGAAACAAGCATCCTTGCCTTTTAAATCTTTCCCTAAGTTAAGGCTAACTAGGAGTGCA
The DNA here is from genome assembly GCF_028018845.1 of Melospiza georgiana. NCBI lineage: Eukaryota > Metazoa > Chordata > Aves > Passeriformes > Passerellidae > Melospiza > Melospiza georgiana. The sequence goes on from NC_080431.1 coordinate 114,252,287, forward strand.
GCAGCTGACCCAGCCCTCAATTCCTGGGCAGGGGAAAAGAGTAAATGTCTAAGAGCCAGGGAGCCATGGTACTGCCACACCTGGGAGTGTGCATCATGTGTGCCATTCAGACCCTGAAATGTCCCATGGAGCCCAACCCGTCCAGGATGCTGCAGGGTGAGGGTGGCACACACCACACACCTGAGGTTTCCATGGCTCACTGTAGCCATTGTAACAATTTCTGATTTCTCACTCAAAAATCCAGTTAGTCACAAAAAGTTATCGATATCCAGGAGGCTGGTGTGTGTTGTGTGTGAGAGAGGAATGTGGCATCAGCACATGGTCCAAGAACATGCAAATTAACGAGCCTGGAAGTTGTGCTATCTGACAATTCTGGGTGTCACCATGCAGTGCTGCTCCATCACACATGTGGAGGTATCCCCACACTGTCTTGCTGTCCACATAATCAAAATATTTTATAGGACCCACACACTGCTGAAGTGCTACCAAACAACTGGGTAAATCAGGACAGAGGTGAACCAGCCATGTAACCCTTCCAGCATCTAAGCTGACACAGAACTACAACAATCCCTCCCCCCAGAAAAGCTAATTTTATGCATTCCTCATGTTTCCCCTTCTCTGCATCAGTCAGGCAACACCACTAGCAATAACCAGTAAGAATTGTTATTATGACACATAAAATTTCAGATTCCCCCAAAGCATTTTGTAATTCCAGGCATTTTCTTTTTTAAAGCAAATATTTTCATTACATATGCTCACAGAAATCAGACAGCAAAAACTTACTAACAGAATGAGAGTAAAATGTGGTTTTGCATGAGATCATATACTACCAAATGTAAGGGTTTTTTTTTTTTAATGAATAAACTGGAACAGTCAACAGTATGACACAAACCAAAGTACAAGTAACAGACATGATCTAAACAGAATTTGACTGGAACATGTTTATTTAATTCTCAAAATTTCAGCTTATGCTTAAATCAGTCAGCTCTCACCTCATACAAGTATTTCAAAATAGGTGAGCAAAACCCAGTGGGAGGGGACTGATCATTTTAATAATAGACAACAAATCGACTTTACAGTTAAATTTTTTTCAAGCACTGACTACTTAAACAGAGTAGTATGTGCTTTTTATTTTTGGGAGAGCGGGGGGAAGGGAGCAGGGGGACCTCTGGGAAGAATGCTAACCTTATGAATTCTTCCTCTGGAATTTTAATTGGTAAATCTATAAGTAAAAACGTACCCAGCTGCAGGGAGCTGCTCCCCAGCCCCAGCACAATCACGGAACCTCAGAGCCGTGTGCTCAAGCCTAAAAACAGAATATTCCCCTCAGATGGTGCCCAGCCACACCTGAGCTAAGGAGGAGATTCCGACAGCACAACCTGGATTCCGCCTTTCCCGAACGGTGAAGCCAGAGTGCCTCTGGAAGACACGCTTATCTCACCATCTATTCTTTTTATTGCTGCTCTTATTAGACATTTCCTACTCGTTTTTGCAATAAATTTAGCCACACAACAACCTTGAGCTCTATTTTTATACGCAGCATTGTTCAAAGAGCTTCCGAAAATTGTATTAGGAAAGAGAGAAAGGCCTTTGAACAACCAAGACAAGCTTCATAACAGAAATGTAATCTCAACACGAGCTGGTTGCTTTTTTCCCTTTTTGGAAAAATCTTCACATAGGGATCCCAGACAGATGAAAGCAAGAGATTTAAAATAAGAAGCAGCGTTTTATGCATCAGAACCAACAGGGAAGACCATACTCTGCATGACACCTTTTAACCTGTAACCAAAGATCTTTCCAGGTGCACGTTGAATAAGTTACAGCTCAAAAGGAAAGTAAAAATAAAGCTTACAGAGTTTTTACAGCAAATTTGAAACACAGGTCACAACTTACACATAATATATCCATTCTTTACTTATTGCCCGTACACAAGGTCTACAATGTATTACAGGCACTACTGTTTCCCATCTGACTTACAGACAGTTTTCAATGTAGCAATTAGTGCACATAATTTTTAAAAAAAATTGAAAGAAAAGGGTATTTACACGCACTCACACAGTAACATGGTTTCTAGGCTCACACTATATTCGGAAGTCTCGTAAAAGCCAACATTCTAAATATCTGTATGTACTTATATATCACTATATTTCTGCTTGTGTCCCTGAAGTACATTCTTTTTTTTTTTTTTTCCCTAAACACTGAGAGGATATTAAGTAACAGGCACGTGGGAAGTTATATCTAGTTTTAACACGCGCAACGCAAAGCGATCACGCTCAGCTCGTGATTTAAAGTCACTTCAGCTTCCACACGCGAAAAAAACAATGGCAAAGCAAACTCGCAGCTCCCGCAGCCCCGGCCTCCCCACACACACATACCGGGACCCTCCCCGCACCTGAACCCCGGCAAGGAGAAAGGACTTTCCCCGCCACAAGGAAGTCGCCGGCACACGTGCTGAGGGGCGCTTTTATCCAGACGGGGTTCCGAGAAACCTCCGAGCAACTTCCCCCTCAGCAGGAGAGGGAGGAGGGGGAGCGCGGCGGGTGCTGTCGGCTCCCCCCCACAGGTGCGCCCCTCGCTTCCCCAGCGGGCCGGGCGCTCCCGCTCCGCACTCACCGAGCCCAGCGGCGCTCCCCGCTGACAGGCGGCTCCCGGCAGCCCCGCGCCGGGCCGGGGGGCGGTGAGGGAAGGCGGACGGACGGGCGGGCGGCCCCAGCGCGGGGCCCGGCGAGGCCGCGGCAGCGGCGCGGAGCAGCGGCCGGCGCCGCCGCGCTGCGCTCTTATAGCGACCCGCCAATTAAGGGCGGCCAATGGGCGCGCGGCGGCCACGTGACGGGGCAGTTCCAATTACGGCGGAGAATTTTCTGAATTAGCGGGGTTACACAAAGGACACTCATTGAGGGGGGAAGGAAAAAAGGGCAGCGAGCGGGAGCGGGAACGCCCAGCCGGAGCCTGCTCGGTGATTTAAGGCAGGAAACTCCCTCGCCTCACACAGACACGGCCGCATTCAGCACCGGCCAGCATCTCCGCGGGAGGAATGTCTGGCGCACATTACGCTAATCCTCGCCCCCGAGCTGGGGTTTTTACACAGCCACCGCGGCCATCGCCTCGCCCGCTTCCCCCTCCTCGCCCGGGGCAGAGCGGCACCTCCCGCCTCCCCGCCAAAAAAGCGCTGTCTGTTACCTATATATACACATACACATATACAGATACATTTTCAAGTATAAACTGGAAGAGGCAGAGCAAAGGCTGATGGTGTGAGCGATGTGCCGGCGCTGCCCTGACAAACTTCTGAGCGCGGCGGATGAGACGAGTCAATAAAAATTGGAATTATTGAAAGGCATTACTGACCGATTAGTAATTAACAGCCCCCCGTGCCAGGAAAGGCTCCCGCAAGAGAAACACGCCGCTGCTAATAAATGCTTTACGTTCTAATTGTGAGGAATTGCTCACAGACAGTGTATAAAATCAGGCTCGCTCAAAAGCAATGCTGGAACCCTCACCTGCCCACAAACCCGTATGGAGCACAGGCCAACACCTCCCAGCGCCTGCCCGAGATGCCAGCGAGCTGCATGCCGGCTTTCCTGCCCTGCAGAAACACGCGTGGCCGTGAGCATCGCACGGGTGCGCGGCCGGAACAGGGGCCAGGCTGCCTGCCACCGACGAGCCCTGCCAATCCCAATTTATGGGCAGGAAACGTGTGCCAGGACAAACCAGCCGAGATGACTCAAGTCGCCTCTCCCCCACCCTCCTGTTCCTCAGAACAACAGCCCTCTTTAGCAGCGGGGAGTAGGATCTCGTAGAGGAATGACTCAAAGTTGCTCTCAGGGGTAGGGGAAAAACCCCCACAGAACAGAAAACACCCAATTCCTTCCCCACCCCCTCCTCTCTTTTTTTCACATTGTATTAATTAAACGCACAACAACTTTGTCTTGAGGTAACAAATGCACTAAAGAGATATCTAGTTGGACCGCAAAATAAGTTTACTGAGGTCAAACCCAAGGGAAAACTAATCTAACCACATTTTCAATTTTTTTGGACTATTCCATAGACCAATAAAACCATAAAATGACAAAAACATCCTATCCTAGAATAGCATGAGGATAGCAAAAAATGTTATGTTTAATTAAAGTCAGATGACTTAATAAAAATTTCACACTGTGTACATACAAAATCCAGTATCACTTTTTCATCTACTGTAATTTTTTTAAAGAAAATGATCACACATTTTAAGCTTTTTTATCTTTGATTTAAAGTTATTTGATTAGAATAAAGAGATCAGAATACTTTATAAATCATGTCTATGAACATTATGCCAGTAAGTGATTTTTAAATAACAGATAGATTAGTTTAGGGAGAATAACATGTTCCATCTTCTTAGCAGACAGTGAATAAATCTCTCTTAAAATAGCCACGGGTTTTCTATTAACATAAAAAATGGGAGAGGCACTGTCCACCTCCATTGGAACTTTGGTGATAGGTAGCAGCATTGAATATGAGACCTAAGATAACAGGTGGAGCTGCAGAAATCAGGAACTGGAAAGCAAACCAGCCAACACCTCCCTGAGGACTCTATAAATGTGACTCTATCCCCATCTTGAAAAAAGTTCCAGCTTTCTCACAGCTCCTGCAATTGAAATGTTGTTCCAAAAGTCGTTTCTGATGGTTTGGACCTTCATTTTTTTTTTCAAAATTTCCATCTTAAACTTATTCAGGGCCAGCTGCTGGTGCAACATGAAGTGATCTGCATTGTCCTCTCTTTGCTAGAACAGTGCTTTTCCTTTTCCTGTGCTGTACCACAAATGCCCCCATTCTTCCATTCTGCAGCCCGCTGGTAGGCAGCAGTCATATCTGCCTTCGACTCTGATGAGATATTTTATGCTAACAATTTTATCATGCTCCATCTCTGAGTTCTCCCCAAAGCGTTTATTACAAGGTTCTTCGTGAAAATAATTTAGATTGAAACAATCAGTTCTTTTTGAATGGAAACCGTGACTCAGATGAGCCAAACACAGAATATTCCACCGAAGTATTCTATGTATAGCATTTGTGTGAATTCGTGTGGCTGAAGCCAGCCAAATAACATAAGTACTCCATAATGGAAAAGCTGATTAACCATTATAAATACTTCAGAAGTACATTTTAAGGTAAATCCTCATAATATCCCTGTGAAATGGTAGTCTTTAGTCTCCTTTAGAAAATGAGAGGCCAGGAATATTTAAAACGTCTTGACCAACATCACAGAAGTTTCCATCAGGAAGCGAGCTGCACCCAAGGAGCTCTTGGCTGCTTGTGCCATGCCACATCTCCTGTAAGAGCACACTGTGCATCTCATTCCAACCTAGTGCTGAGCTGGATCACCTACAGTCACCTTCTATGTGGCAAAAACATTGAAAAGTTATAGCAGCTGGTCTCTAATGGGGTAAGAAGTGCTTTCATCGTTGTCCTCATTGTTGAGAAATACTCTTTTTGGTAAAGTCAGTATAGTTGGTGGCGTTTTTGGGTGGTTTTTTTTGAGGGTCAGAGGCTGAGACTTTTGTCCTGCTGCAGAATGAGAATGCAGAAAGGTGCATCACTGAATTGCTGGCAGCGATGGTCTAATTTCAGCAGCTTGGCCATTCAGACATGACTGAAGTTCATCAGGATTCCTTCTGTTGTGTTCTCTGTGTGGTTTAACACATAAACCCAACTAGAGCAGGAGGGCAGAGAATAAGGAACGTGAGAGGGAAGTCACTGTGTTCTTCACCCTGCTCTGTGCCCCCTCACAGACAAAATCTCCCACCTATTCTCCCTCTTCTGACCATTCCCTCAGGAGACCTGCTTCTCTTTTGTTTGAGCAGTGATGTTTCCTACTGCAGTCAGCAATTGTCCTCTCCTAAATATTTTTCTCTTCTGACTTTCTCACCTTTCTGTCTTGGTCCAAACATGACAGATACATTGTCTGATTGCTTTTGAGATGTTCTTCGTTGGTATTGGACACGGGCAGGATAACATTGGTACTGGACATTGGTCACTGGTATTGAACACAAGGACAGGACAGCATTGGTACTGGACACTGGTATTGGAAACAGGGACAGGACAACACAGGTACTGGATATTGGTCATTGGTGTTGGACACAAGGACAGGACAGCATTGGTAGTGGACACTGGTCATTGGTGTTGAACACAGGAGACATCCAGATGACAACATGGGTGAGAAGGACTGATCCTATCAAGATTTCAGCACTCCACACTGCTGCCAAAGGCCACCACCCACCGCACCTCAGGGACTCCTGTCCCCAGGGGAGTCAGGCAGCCCAAGCTCCACAGTTCCCATCTCACATAAAGCCATGAGGCAGGAGAGGGAGAGAATCCCTCAGCCCCTCAACACAGACCACACGTGCAAGACCACTTGTCACTCTAGGTCAGCTTCATTTACTTCAGTACTTAGTGACCAGGAGTGAAGATGTGGAAGACCTGAAGATCTCAGGACTGGGTAAAAGAGCAGGCTCTGGTGTTTCCCTGAGGAAGGGAGTGAGCTCCCCAGAGAAGTGACACCACCCTCAGTGCTAATTGCACTGAAGGCCCTCCTCTGCCCGAGGGGAAGAGCCCAGCCCATGGGGAAGCTCCCAGCACCACTGGGACGTGTGAACCAGGAAAGTCACAGACCAGGGATGCATGTGAATGTATGTATCATTTCCTTATAGCACCATGCGGTGTCAGAGGATGTTAGAAAGAGGAGAAAAAAAAAAAGAATTTTCTCTTTTCTCCCCTACAGATCCCCTTCCTTGTCGATATTATTGAAAAAGTAAAGCTTGTAAGCACAGATACAAAGAAACATGCATCATTTAACTAGAAAGTGAGCAAGCCCATGTTTGTTTATTTTTCCATTGGGTAAACAAGTGATCTTTGCATTTAAAAAGCCAAACAAAACACACAAACAAAGAAACAAACAAACAAAAAAACCCCCCTAAAACTGAATTCACTTTGATATTTACCCTTAAGGTATCCATTATTTGTCTGTTTCAGTGAAAGTGGAAGGGCTGTATTAGCACGCTTGGCTGAAAATGCACTTTTTCCCACCAGCTTATGCAAGTTATGGTACCTGCAGTGACTGATTCACGGCATCAGTGTGCAGGAAGTCCCTCCGTGCTCAGTGCTATATACATAACACACGTCAGCGTTCAGAGGCACTGAGCTGCTCCTAATTTCCACTGGGATTGTTGGACTGCATCACCTCCACATTCCAGCTCTCTGTAAACATCTCTTTTTTCATGTATAAAACATCTCCTTTGAATGCTGGCGGTGTGTGATCACAGGAGCTGAGCTGTGCTCAGCACTCAGCTCTCAGGGAACACGGCTCGTCAGGCACAATGATGGGCAGAGCTGTAACATTTGTGTTTCCAGCGGTGGGTGAAGACAGGAGCTTTCCACCACCCATCCACAGAGGAATCTGGCACCAGCCTGGAGGAAACACAGCACGCTGCTGCACATTTGTGTAATGAAAGAACTGCGGCTTTTATCTCTTCTTGGGGAAAAGGACACAGAATTGTTACTAATTAAGGAACAAATAATATTAAAGTAAGGTCTTCTGGTGTTCCACTTCAACAAAAAAACTCCCTATATATGGTTTTCTCAAATAATTATTTTTTTCCAAAGGTAGACTCACAAATACAAGAACCTGGCCAGTTTTAGCATGGCTTGCTGCATTTTAGCTCTGCTGGACTGCTGAAAGCAAACACAGCTCAATGCAGTACTGCTGTCTGCTAAAGTAACAAGAAAATCAGAATAGTGCTGCTGCTGCTGCTCCTCTATGGCACTTGTGAAAAGGAAGCCTTGTTAGACTCTTATCAACAGAAGTAAAACAGCAGCGTGGAGAAGGATTTCATTTGCTCCGTTTCTAAATCAACTTTTTCAGACTACGGTGACATAAATATACAGTGGGTGAGGGTGGGGGAGGTTTGGGTGGGAGAAGGGGAGGATGGAGGAGGACAGGGTTTTATGCCAAGAGCTGAATCATAACCATGTGAGTAATTTTGTTGGTTTTTTTTTTTTTTTTTTTCGTAAGGGTATGAATCAAATTAAATTTGTTTTGCTGTGGGTGAAGGAAGAGAGAATATAATAGCATGAATCAGAGCTATCATCAAATATGTGGCACAGACTAAAAATTAATTACAATTACTGCGTTCTTGTAAAAAGTTTCTGCTCTAAGATGCAGCAATTTTGTTAATCAATATAATCCATTTAAAATTCACAGGCATTAAAACCTTTCAATTACTTTCCTCTTCCTTTTAATTTTTTCCTACTATAACAAGGAAAAGATGAACATCTCTGGACAAAATCTTTTTTCATCTGTTAGAAGCCTTTTTGCTTCAGTGGTAAAAAGACTGCTGCTAATAATGAAAATTAGATATTAGACCACATGCAGTCTCTTCAGTCAGGACTAGCTCAAGGATGCAAGTCCAGGGAATACATGATTTAGCACCTTAGCACAGATGCTTTATTAGGCATTCTAATAAAGACAACTTATTTAGTGAATAAGCCAAACAGAAAATCACTCAATAGCTCTTTGTCTTTTCCTTGTAAGAGTGAGATAAGGTCATGGAAAAATGAGTGTTTTTTACACTTTGGAATAGCTATTAAACTATGAGATACTGGGTAAAGAATAAAGAGCTTACACCATAAAACCTCTTTGAAAGAGGCCAACACAAATACTTAGGAATAAACTCATGCATTATTAATTACTAGTTAGATAGATAACTAAGGATATATATGTATTTTTGTACTAGTGAGGAACCACTGATTTTGATAACTGAAAACTTTGCCTCCAAGCTTCTAGTACGGAGAAAATGTCATTTAATTCCCTGTCTGAAAAACACAATAAAGCCTCAGCGAGGCATCATTTGGAATCAATTCCTCCCCCTAAACAACTCCAGATCTTTCCCATAGTAATTCTCTTGCACGTGCCCAGTAAAACTCTCTGCAGAAAGGACGGGTGTACAGCATGTTCAGGAATTCAGCTGAACCACCAGCCTTAGGGACGCGACTCCCAGACAGACAGACAGACAGACAGAAAACTTCTGCACAGCCCACTGCGGCTGCTGTGCCTTTCCAGGGCTGTGTGTCACAGTGGGGAAGGAAGAAAATGGAAGACAATTCCCTCAGCCATTCTGGAAAACCCCCTTTGAGCATCCCAAACACGAAGTTGCTGGACCAACAAGCTCCTTGCTGCCTCGTGGAAGATGTTCCTCCTTTTTCGTCAGCATCACTCAGCTCCCAGGTTCACCCAAGTCTCTGCCAGGTCGGACAAAAGCCCAGACAACTTTGCAGTGCTGGGTGAGAGGCAGATTGAAAACATCCCATGGATTATCCCATAGCATCTTAGATTATCCATATTATTTATATATCCATATTTTATATATATATATGTATATATACTATATATATATACATAGTATATAAATATATATACATATATATGTATATAAATATATATACATATATATGTATATATATTTATAAATATATATATTTATTTATATATATTTATATATATTTATATATACACGCATACATACATACATATATACATACATATATATATATACACACACACATATATATATATACATATATATACACACACATATATATATATATATATACATATATATACACACACATATATATATGTATATATATAATATTATATCCAGATTATCCTTACAGCATCTCACAGTCTCACCTCACATGTGAGGGGGAACAAAATCACTCAGAAGATGTCTTTGACACAGGCACCTGCTGGAATCACCCTCCAGAACACAACAACTCAAACTCTCCAACAATCCTTAAAAATCCCTCAAAACACAGCAGTAGGAATTCTCCTGCAAAGAGATCAGTGCCACTGTGGCAAGCAGTATTTTGAGATGGTCTGGTGGTATAATAAGAATAAACAAATTTTTTTTCTTTATATTCACAACCTCAAAGAAGAGCAATTCCCCCTCACTTGCCTCAAGACAAAAATCACTGATGTTCCCTAATTTTACTTGCAATGAAGAGTGAGCTCCAAGCAGAAATAGCAGAAATAAGCAGAAAAAAATGCAAGTGGCCAGAAGTTAACCAGAGAAGATGCTTAATATCTCTTCCTGAAGGATAAATCAGCATTTTTACCATAGCTGTGGTCATCTTTATTTATTACACAATAGCTTACCACAGGCCGTGGGTTGTTGGGCTTTTTTACATTTCTGGTTAAATTATTTCTCAACTACTGTGTAGAAACCAAACTTCTCAAATGTCCACCCTCCTTATTCTGGCATACAATGGCAGAGCTTAGTAGGGATTTTTATAGGACTGTCCTACACACACCACTTGGTAAAGTTAATTCCCAGCTTTCCATGGCAAAAAGCTGCCATTTCTTGTTAGAAAGGTACAGAAAGGAAAAGAACATTTTTTCTTTGGCAAAAAAATTACTGTAAACCAATATTGATCAGAGCAGTAACATTCTCAGCCACTAAACAGAAAAGCTCTTACACCTCAGTCCCAGATATTAATCATGTTTTAAATATTATTATTATTATATGCAATATAATTTTGTGTATTTTAGCTATGAGGTTTTTAAGTAGCTGCTGGAACATATCTTTTCTACCAGCTCTCCTCAACCATCTCAGTGACAAATTTCAAAGAGAACATTCTATCTAGGGACTTGGCTACAAAACAATATTAAGGCTAGAGAATAATTTTTATCCAAGTACAGGAAATAATATACTTATGCACTTAGCAAAATCATTAGGGATTTATCTAAACACTACAGATTTTTGTAGAAAAACCTGTAAATGCAATGGCTTTAAATTAGTACACATATTACTACTATTTGTTTACTTTAATGGCTTAAGAAATATTTCTGAAAGTAGCCTTTGAAAACTGAAATTCAATGTTTTGGTATCAAAGAAGTCCACACATCCTTCACATTTTCAGAATTGCTGGAGCAGTTCAAGAAAAGACGATGGGAAATTCCATTTGAAAATGCCAACACTGGCAAAAACAATTTGAAGCATGGGATGGGAACATCATCAAGAACCAAGAACAAATATTTCTCCACAATTACACATTTTGTTTCTCCCATCCTATGAAGAAAAGCTACAGGAAGGGGGAGTTTGTGGGGATGTGAGGAAATGGGAATTGTAGTCAGGAACCTAACACACCACTCATAATAAAATATAGAACTTCTTTCTTTCAAAACTCATAGTCACAGTGCAACCCTGGGTACAAACTATTGCTTGCCTTCCAGTGCATTTTTTTATTCCTGCCCTGTTAAATTTAAAAGGCAGTCCAGGATTATGAGTTTTGGTGACTTCATAATGGATGCACATGTGAGTTTTTAAATTAGTTTTTAAATTTTTAAACTGCGATGCCTGAAACGCATTATTTGAAATTTGTTTCAAGGCATGCTTCAGGGGAGAGAGGTCTCAGCACAGACAGTCCTGACCTGGCTCCTTTCACAGAGCTAACAGGAGGCATTTGATTTGCATGGATTAGTGAAGGCAGTGCAGGCTGATTCGTGTGCCTACAACAGCTCCTGCACCCCAGAACTGCATCCAGAGGAGGGTCACAATACTAATAAACGCAAAATTAATTTCACACCTCCTAAATTACAAGGCAAGTCTTATCAGTGCTAGACTGTGAGCTTCTAGGGGCAGAGACAGCCTTGTCTGTCTCTCTTGCAGAGCATTAATCATGCTGTGGGTGCTCAGGGCTAATAAGACTCACATAAATCTATTCTGATGTGGTTTTTTGCCACTTCAGACTCGAGGAGAGTCACACACACGCACAGACACAATCTTACCTCTCTACCTAACGCTACACTAATGCACCTAATTGAAAAAACAAGTCTTGATAGGAACAGAAAGGCTTTGTTTTTGTTTATGCCACCCAGACAGAGTCTGTGGCTATACAATGCAAATAGTTGGCAAAACCTAAACCGCAAGCATGCAGCAGCACTGTGAGTAATAAAGATAATGTTTGTATTTTGTTTATGAAGAGCCCTAACCAAACACTAAAGCAACTGTACCGAAACCAAACAACACTCAGATCTTTAGAAAGACTTCAGAGGATCCAAATAATATAATTTAATCACTTTGTTCTTTAACAATCTAAACATCACTTAAAATTTACAAGCAGTAATTCTGTAAGTAAGTTCTCTGAGCTGAAAAATGGGATGCAGCCAGTTGCCTTTTTCTTCCCCAACTATTAAAGTTCAAACAAATGAAGCTCTATTACTGGGGGGAAAAGAAAAAAACACCTTACAAAATTCCCTTGCCCCTAAGGTTGAGAAATGCTGTATTGCTCAGCCAGCATGGAATTCCTCCATCTCTGGAATCATGTGAAAGTGTGTTGCAGTTACTTCACTGTGCTGAATAATCTGCATACAGCTTTGACAACACACCTGCACTTCTGTGTGGAGTGCACATAAGAAATGTGTAAGAATGGATAAGAAAGGTATTCTATACTTAAAAAAAAAAAAGAAAAAGAAAAAAAAGAGATGCTGAGGTAACTTCTTGCTAGGAAAACCTAGGATCCAACTGGTTCCTCCCCACAGGGTGCACCAGAGGCAGCCTGGACAGCTGTGCATGACTATCCCTGAAAGATGTTGAGCAAAACTGCCAACATGTACCTTAAAAAGCAGAGCCTGGTCTGTAATTCCACTCTTTCCAATCCCTGTGTGTGACATAATTGATCAAAAGAGACAACACGATCAACCCTGCAAGGAGCTGCCCAACAAAACATGGGGAGCCTGGCTTGGAGAAGTCCCAGTAAGACTTCACTTAGAATTGAGGTGTAGAACAAAGCAGCAGTCAGCTCCTCCTGCACACAACTGAGACATTTCATTTCCTAACCCACGGTTCTGAGCCTTCACAGGCAGCCCAGAGCCCTCTGCAGATGCTGCCAGGCAAGACTCAACCCCAGGGCTGCAGGTGACCCAGAGCTGCTCAGCAGGCAGGCGCTAAAGAGGGACAATGCTGACCTCCTGTCACCTGCCTGAATGGCCAGGTCTGGGTACATCACCCCATTTCATAGGAAATGCTTTTTGCATTTACCTTGGCTGCTGTGGCATGCCTGGGGCCAAGTCTGCTTGGGCAGAACCTTTCCTCTAGCAAAAAATGACCACAAATGACATCTTGAAGAACTAATCTGCACACATGTGGAGAAGATCAACAGAGACAATCTCTTCCAAACAAAAAGCACTCCAGCAATACTAAATATTCTGCTCTAAGCTGGCTATCTGGCCCTAAGGAAAATCTTCTGGTGATCTGGCTACACAGGACTTGGAGAAAGAGGAGAGATTGCCTTATCCTCATGTTATCCACCCTGAAATCACCCCTGTATGAGAGGCTGTGTTGGCTGAGTCTTTGCTTGCAGGGTTTCTCAGGGAGAGCCTTGGCAAATACGGCACTGGGAGATAATATCCCTTGTCTGATTATCACCCCCACACACTTAGGGACAATTGTGAAACACTCCTGTGGAAATCCTACCAACCTGGAGCTGGAGAGAAAAGACCAGCATGGGATATGTGTGTGTGTGTGTGTGTGTGTGTGTGTGTGTGTAGGAGGGATCATCAACAGCAGAGCAGCAGCTAAAGGGAAAAAAAAACAACCAAAAAACAAAAAAAAACCAAAACAAAAACAAACCAAACCAAAACAAACAAAAAAACCCCAAAAGAAACGAAAAAATCCTAAACCAACAAAAACAAACCCACCCAAAAAAAGAAAGCTCCAGGAGTAGTTGACAGGTTCACAAGGATGGTTTCTCTCCTTCTATACCCCTAACATTTCCTTTCTCTTCTGCACCCACCTGCTTTGTAAAGGGAGCCACATCACAGCCATTGCTACAATTAAATGGGCAGACTGGGAGCTCTGCTCAATCTTTTCAGTGTTTGTCTGGCCAAACCTCCCAAAAGTGGCACCTTGGTACCTCCTCTTTAAGGTCTCTGCTTGCTCAACAGCCTAAAGATCCCATTCATAGATCTCTGCTGGTAAAACACCTGTGAACAGCTACTGAAACCCTCCAAGAGCAGACAAAAAGTGATCAGCTCATCTTCCTTCCTGTCACAGACATCATCAGCTCTGTTACTGAATATTCCTTGCCTCCAACACCCAAAACTGCTCCACTTCACAAGGAGAATAGTTTGGTTAAACTCTTCCCAAAGCCAAAGTGTCCCTGCACATGGAGCTTCAGCACTTCCAGGGCACTCCAACAGGGAAGGTGGCACATTTAGGTATTCCTGGAGCTCTGTTTGCACCTTCCTGCCCCAGAGCAGTCCTCCTGTGACACAGATGCAGCAAAGTTTGGCAGGATTATCACACCCCATGCCCAGGAATCCTTTGATTTCCTGCAGGCTCTGAGTGTCCTGCACTCAAGTCCAGGCCAGCTGACCGCTCAGACGCCTCCACAATTAAATGTTCTGGGAAGCAGGTTAGATTAAAAATACACGGTAACAAACATCTTAAAATGTGTCTGCTCAGTCAAGTCTGAAAGGCAAGTGGTGATGGTGCGTTAAAGTATTCCTGTTCACAGGGCAGCTTAAAAATGCCTGATTTATTGCTCTTTGGCAACATTGCGTCTAGAGATAATCAACCACTCTGACCTCTCCTACAGTGAACAGACTGCACAATATCATTCTCAGGGAAATACTGCTTCACTTTTAGATATCTTGTTCAAAGTATGAATGGTTAGGTTATTTTCTCATCTTAATAAATGATGTAAAACCTCCGGACATATGGTAGCATTTGTAAGCTTTTAGGCAAGCAGTGATAACTTTCAAATGTTACTTCCCCTCCTCCTCCTCCACTACATGAAACAAATACACTGGAACCCATTTAAATCTTAGTGACAAACACATTTAAAAGGGACTAATTCCAGTTAAAGTTTCCAAATGTCAGATGAACACGTTAAATAATTACACCGAAAAAATGAAGAGCAGATGAACTCTCATTCTCATCATTGGTTGAAAAAGTGCCTGTATATTTCCAATAAGGATTGCACAACTTTATGAGACAATGCTTGTGCCCAAATTAGCAAGGAACAAACAAGTGTCAGCTCATACTTACAGGGACATCTGACAAGTATCATTCATGCTAACTCAACACTACCAGATTAGAGGATTGCTGCTGTCTCATTCATTTTTTGAGTATCCATCCACAACTGCTCCATTTTTTTTTTTTTTTCTAGTTTAAGATCCATAGCAGGGCTCATTTCTGAATAATGGTTACAAACTGTCTGTGGACTGAGGCTTTGATTTCTCAGAAGCAGAAAGCCACAAAATTCATAAATGAAGGTATGGCACCATACATAAATCAGGAGAAGTCATCTCCTGGAAGAACATGGACCTGTTTCAGCAAGTCCACAGGAGGCCATGGGGATGATTATGAGGGTGGAGCATCTCTCCTATGAGGAAAAGTGGAGAGAATTGGGATTGTTCAGCCTGGAAAAGAGAAGACTTTGGGGTGACCCAATTGTGGCATTCCAGTACCTGAGGGGAGCCACAAGAAAGATGGACAGGGGCTATTCACAAGGACCTGGAGTGACAGGAGGAGGTAGAATGGATTCAGATTGAAAGGGAGGAGGGTTAGATCCCATAATAGGAAGAAATTCTTCACTGTGAGGGTGGTGAGGCCCTTGCACAGGTTGCCCAGAGAAGCTGTGGATGCCCTGGAGCCATTCAAAGCCAGGCTGGACAGGGCTCTGAGCAACCTGGTCTAAGTGGAAGGTGTCCTTGTTGGGGACGTTGGAACTTAAAGATGATCTTTCAGGTCCCTTCCAATCAAACTCTTTCTGTCATTCTGTGATTCTAAGCCTTTGCCTGCTGTGTTCTTTGGAAAAACAAAAGTTCATTTTCCTCAGGAGCTTTTTGCATTTACCAGATTCTCTCCTATTATCAAGAAGCACACATGCCCTCCCCAGAGCACGTAGCGGAGTCACACTGGAGTGGTTCAGACATCTTCTCTGATTGAATGCTGTACTGTCATCCATTATTACTCAAGGCCACTCATAGCATGCATTAACATTTATAAAGTTGGAATCTATTCAGCCTGTCCACCCAATAGCTGACTAACTGGATGTTATTGCTTGAAAAATAAATCTCACAAAAAGGGAAAAACAAAATAACCTGGGTACACAGAATAACACACTCTATGTTCTCTAACACAAGCATTACTAATACTGAATAAATGGGCAAGTATTTAATCTGTAACATCTTCTAAGCTTCTCACAGAACAAGAAGAGTGAAGACTACACACTTAATGCTATTTTGCACTTTCACAACTGAAAGGAAAACTAAATAGGCAAATACTTTCTGCTAGTTAGGGGCTAACTGGTTAACAGGTTAACTTATTGTTATTCCTTTAAATTAAAAAACATGCTGTGTGCTTCAGGGGGAAACAGGGACCAGTAGCAACAAGCTGTTCAGCACTTTGTGCCAAACGCTCACAAGAACACTGAACACAGAACACATCCAGAGCTGCACAAGTCAGGCTCAGGAAACCCAAAGGTGGAAGAAACACATCTTGACCAAAATTAAAGAGAGTAAACCTCACCCCAAAATGTTGCTTACAAGGGCTTTGCTTGCAGCAAATACAATGTAAATTTGCTTGAATTGGAAAAC
This sequence comes from Melospiza georgiana, assembly GCF_028018845.1. NCBI lineage: Eukaryota > Metazoa > Chordata > Aves > Passeriformes > Passerellidae > Melospiza > Melospiza georgiana. Next base: position 114,268,920 of record NC_080431.1, read on the forward strand.
AATAAAGGCTGCATTCCTGGAGCTGGGCAGTTTTGGGTTAATATGCAGAACCTTTAGGTGCTGCCCAGAATTGTTCTGAAGCTCAGCCGGGTTCTGCACGCCGTGTCCAGCCTGGGGCTTTAAAAGGCGCTGGAGGAAGCAGGGCCAGGATCCCGCAATCCCCACCTGCCCCAGGAGCTGCCCCCGTCCCATCCCATCCAATCCCATCCCATCCCATCCCGTCCCGTCCCGTCCCATCCCATCCTACCCCACCTCTGTCACAGACATCTTTTCATTAAAATCCTTTCTTAGGATTTTTTCCTGCTGAAGCTGAAAAGTTTCAGCAACAAAGTGAAAACAAGGGCTATCTGCTGCTGTGGAATGCAACAGGTGGATCCGTGATTGGTCTCATGTGGATGTTTGGATTTACTGACCACTCATGGCAGAGCTGCTCTCGCTCTCTGCCGGGACACACAGATCTTTGTTATTCATTCTTTTCTATTCTTAGCTTAGCCAGCCTTCTGAGAACTTTTCCTTCTATTTCTTTTTATATGTATAAATATATTATAAATAGTTATAATGTAGTATATACATCATAAAATAAAAAATCAAGCCTTCTGAACATAGAATCAACATTCTCGTCTCTCTCACCCTGAAAACCCTTGTGACCACCGTCACACACCCCATCCCATCCCATCCCAGGGCTCCCCCGTCGCCGCCTCTGCTCCCTCCCGGCTCAACCCCACTCAGTACTCGAGGTCCCTCCTTTCCTTCCTTCTTTTCCTTCTTTTCCTTCTTTTCCTTCTTTTCCTTCTTTTCCTTCTTTTCCTTCTTTTCCTTCTTTTCCTTCTTTTCCTTCCTTCCTTCCTTCCTTCCTTCCTTCCTTCCTTCCTTCCTTCCTTCCTTCCTTCCTTCCTTCCTTCCTTCCTTCCTTCCTTCCTTCCTTCCTTCCTTCCTTCCTTCCCTCCTTCCCTCCTTCCCTCCTTCCCTCCTTCCCTCCTTCCTTCCCTCCCCTCCCGTGGGTTTGGTGCATGGGCAGGGCTGGAGTTGAAACCTCTTCCAGTTAAAACCCAACCCAAATGTCCCCAAGAGCCCAGAGCAGGCACCGCCGTCCCCGGGCAGTAAATCCCCATCCTGACTGCTGGCCTGGGCTCTCCCTCCAGACACAGAGGTTTTTCTGAGGGGGATTCCCCCCCTGTTCTCAGGAAACATTTACATCAGTGCCTACAAAGCATTCTTCAGAGACTGATGAGAAGTTCTAAAAAGAGCTTTGTCTTCAATTACGAAGAAAATTCAGCTTTAGCACGTAATGTATGTCCCATATCAGCCAATGCTTTGCACAAGTGGCCACAGAACAAAATGTTCAGTGAAAAAGCTTCAGCTCTATGGCTTGTTTTTCTTCAGAGGAATTTGGTGTGATGATGAACAGGTTGGGCTATGGGAAAGGCTCATTACATCTTCAGAATTCTCACAGCAGTGAGACTTTTTAATTTCAGTGAACCCCAGCAATTATTTTCTTCAATATTCTTTTTAAAAAGTACACTCTCCTACATATTTTTCAGATGGAGCGGTCAATAAGCCATTGCTCAGAACCACTAGTACAATTTGAGCACGCACAGATTAAAATACAATTAAAACCATAGTTGCCTGTTTGCAAGATTTATTGCAACACTTCAGATCTGGCCACTCCTCAGGAGCAAACTTCCTGAGAATGTTATAGCCTGCTCCAAAAAGCAGCAATTCCCACCCAGTAGGAAGCAGTGGGCAGTCTTGGAAAAAAAAGCAGTGAATTTTTATCACAGATTAAATGTAGAGATTAGAGGATTAGAATTTTCTATCATGTAGTGCACACTTGGGTATTTAATAATTACATAAACGAGGAGAAAACAGTTGGAAAAGCAGGTCTTGAACTTCTATTGTTATGACAGACAAGATGTGCCATCAAAATAGGTCTCTATTTTTAAAGGGAAAAAACCTCTAATGAAAACAACACCTTGAGCAGTGGCACTGTGCAGTAGAAACTACATTAACTTGTCATAATATGTTGCTTCTGTTGGTATGACTTTCAATTGAGTAACAAAATAAATATGAGCATCAGAATACAGAGTGTAACTGAAGTGCTTGGAATGCAACACTTGGGAAGCCCCCCTAACGTGGATTTTCTGATTCCTCTCAAGATTTCAATGATTGCCAGCCTCAGCTGCAGGTCACTATTGTGGGGTTTACCCATATTCTTGTCTTACAAATGACAAATCATGATGTTATTTTAAAAAATGCACAGACACAAATAAATTCCTCAGAAAAGGTGATTCAACATAAAGCCAGCTATGATCTGAATGAATGGGAGAAAAAAACCCTAAAACTCCCAAAGCTTATTAAGATGCCATTTGCTTCATTTAAATTGCAGCCTTTTTTTCTTCTTTATTTCAGTCACATTCTGCTTTCTGTGAGCGGGTACTGAGTCCTAAATTTGCTGAAGAATTTCAGGTATCATTAGCATCACTGACTAACTCTTTTCATACAAGGGAGTATGAAATTCTTTTGCCATTTTTTATGGCATGGGACATTTATGATGCTTGGTATGGCACCTTCTGTGTTCAGGCTCCAAAAATCCTTCTCATCAGCTTCCACAGAGTGCAACCTGCTGCTGCTGCTGGTCCCAGTGGTGCCTGTGGTGGCAGGGGAGGGAAAATATGGCAAAAGCTGCCAGGGACAAATCCGACGCAAGCAGCTCCACATGCCTGGTCCTCCCATCTCTCTGAGCATCCCCTTGATTCTCAAGGTGCTCCAAAAGTACAGAGACATTTTCAGATCAAGGATAGCTCCTTGCCTGTGCCTTTTCCTCAGTGAACTCAATGGATACTGGGTTTGTGGAACTGGGGTTTGGAGTACATGGTGCAGTGACAGCTCTCAAATGAAATGTGTGTTGCGGCAGGACTTTTGCTTCTGAATAATCATTCATCACAGATAGTGATTAAGTGTCAGAGCTCATGGCTCTTTTAGAAGCTTATTACTACTATCAGTGCATATAGCAGTGAGGGAATGTTTTGGTTTTGTTTTTTTTTTTTTTCTTCTCAACTCCTAAGATTTGGAGTTCAGAAGAAATCGATTTGGGAAGTAGCTCATGTATATTGATATTAAATATCAACATGAAACACTAGATTTAGAAAGCTTTGGGTATTTCCAACATTTTGTTCCAATCCAAAAGATTATGCAAAGTTCACAAAGAGCCTTTCCAATTGATCCAGACATGTAAAAAATATCATTCTGCTTTTGCTGCAAGGCTAAATCCGCTTTGCTAACTTTAATGTCACATTTCAGTAAACAGAGGCTTCTGAAGATTCATTTTTTTTTATTGTTTCAGCATATTATCATCTTTCATCGAGGTGGGTGTTTTTAGTATATCTCTTCAGAGTATTAATCACCATCTACAATGTATTATATCACACAACCTGCACGAATAGAAAAAAACCAAAAAAACGCAAAACTATAGAATTTTAGATTATGATTCTATGGCGTAATACCATAGAATGGCCTGGGCTGGAAGGGGCTTTAAAGACCATATAATTCCAACACCCTCCCATAAGCAGGGACACCTTCCACTAGCCCAGGTTGCTCAGAGCCTCACCCAACAATCCAGGTTGCTCAGAGCCTCAAACATCTCTGGGGATGGGGCAGCCACAACTTCCCTGGGCAGCCTGTGCCAGTGCCTCACCACCTTCACAGTGAAGAATTTCTTCCTAGCACCTGATCCAAACTCTCAGTTGGAATCCATTCCCCTTTGTCCTGTCTCTACACGCCCTTGCAAAAAGTCCCTCTCCATCACATCAGGGAAAAAGCGAGAAACGCTGAGCCTGCTGGAGCTGCCTCTAAGAGTCTCTTTTTTCATTTTCTGCGGGTGAATAGATGCAAAAGGCAGGGAGGCGATGGATGGAATTCATCCTTGGTTTCTCCAGCCGCGATTCCCCCGAGCGGGCGGCGCGGCGGGTGCAGTACCGCGTCCTGCCGCGGGGGGGCGACAGCGGCGCTGCCCCGCCCGCTCCCAGCTGCGAGCGCGAACCCAAAACAGCCCCAAAAAACACCAAAAAAAACACCAAAAAACCCCTCTGGGAGCACCCCAAAAGCACCAGGAGGATCCCACCAGGCCACAGCGAAACCTGGCGGGGCTGTCCGAGCGTTAGTATGCAAGGGGAGCCTTGAGAGATTCGTGTGAATAATACCAAAAAGGTCTAAGCCTCTTAGTGCTGCAGGAGTGGAAAATCCCATTTCAGGCGTTTGTGCTCATAACTAGGAAAGGGGGGAATGAAGGGGTTTGGTTTTAAGCAGCTGAAGCGCTGTCCAACTGCAAGAAAAGTGGGATGTAGCACTTAAGTAATGACTGTTTTGGTGTCAAGTTAAGCCCTAAAATGTACAGAGATCTTAGTAAATGAGTAACATCGGGGTCTGCCCTCGATCTAGCATAAAAAAAAAAAAAAACAAAAAAAAAAAAAGCAAAACAAAACAAAAAGTCATTTTTCAATGATTTTTTTCCAATCTGTGATAAAATGTATAGTAAAAGAGTTCATCATAATAAATATTCCATTAAAATATTGTGTGATTCAACTTTCTCAAGGTTTTTTTGGACATTCTTATACCCGTTTTGTTTATGAAAGTAAGCATCTCTGCATTTAAAGGTGTTAAGAGCTCATGTTCTTGCAAGTTTACCCAGTACAGCTGTTGAACTCTTAATTCTTCTTCCACTGCTCTAAGGAAAATTAAATGCTGCAGATGTTATCCTTTATTATGCCATACACACAGAATCAGTTCCTCATTTGCAGGGCAGGTTATTTATTTTTTCCTACTGATCTTCAAGGCAATCATGATCATTAGGCATTGCCAGGGTTAAATAAACATGACCCAAAGTGATCACAAGTCAGAAGTTATGTGAAAGAGATATTCTCATGTCAATAAGTGGAAATCTAGGAACTGCACTTGAAATATTTCAAACAAATCCCTCTCTTCAGACAAAAACATATTAAGAACACCAGCGAAAAGGCAGAAATAGACCTGAAACTAAAACATTTCCTGTCTCTGAGATGTATTTGAACTAGACAGTCTGCATTATTAAAGATGTTAGTGGTCACAGATAATCAATAGGTTAAACTTCATGAAGTAAAGGGAGCAAAACCCAAAAACCAAAATGGCAATAAGAAGACAAAAAAAACCCCAAAAAACCCCAAGCAAGAAAGCAATAAAAAAAAAAATAGCCAAAAATTAAGAAAAGAAATGAATACTCTTCTGCTCTCTGAAAGTTTTACCCATTTTACCTTTTCCAGTTGCTCATGTCTGACCCCCTTTCACTGCACAGCAGCAGCCCTGAGTGAGGACACGAAGCCCTGGTGTGCCCTGGCAGCATTTCTGCATTTCTGCATTTCTGCAGCCCGGACAAGCCCACCCGCCAGGAATTCCCCTCAGGACAACTGCAAGGAGCTTAACAAGATTTGCATCCATTCATAAAAGATCCCTTTGCTTAAGATGAAGCCAGTGTGGAACTTGCAGGAACCTGGGGTACTTTTGGGGCTATTGCCCAATTTTCCAGCCCCCCAAGGCCAGGCAATTCCCAGTTTTTATGGGAATGGGGGCACTGAGCACCACGTGCCTCCTGGTTGGCCCTCATGGAAGCAGAGGAGCCACTTCAGAGCAGTCCCTGCTATCCAGAACCATCACTGCCTGGCATTGTTTCACTCCACCAAGCTTTCCTCTCCTCCTCCCATCCCACAGAAAGGGGAAAGCACGTCTGGAAAACCTTCAGTGGAGAACTTTGCCAAGGATTATTTGAAACTGAAGAGCTCTCTGTGCCATGATCAGTGCAAAACCCAACTCCACAGCTCTCATCCCATGCTGTAAATCCACAGTTACCCTCAAGCTCTCTGATGCTTCCTGTGCTTTTGCAATTTCCCTCCCAGATTTCCACCCAAACCTGGGCTTTTCCTCAGGCTTACACATGATAAAGATCCACTGAAGCCAACAGAAATTCTCCTCCACCCATCCCACAGCCCCACTCCAGGGTCTCCTCCAGATCAAACCTCAGGATATCTGAGCCTCTAAGAACCAGTTGTTGTTAGAAGACAGCACCAACATCCCACAGCCAGCTTGTCACAAGCAGAAACTTTTTTTGTCACAAGAGAAACATCATGGAATTAAACAAAAAGTTGGAAAGCCACGCATCTTGATCATCCTTGTGTACAGCACCAGCCTCTTAGAAAAAGGTACAGCTCAAAGAGTTTTAATTTAAATACTGAAAAATAGTGAGCAGGAGCAATGCCACCAGTAAAACATGGGAATTTTTGTGGCAGGTTTTCAATATAAAGTTTTCAACCCTAGACCACGAGGGGTTTTTCAGAGCTGCAGGTGGGAGGTGGGAACTCTTGCCTGCCTTTTTCATCTTAAAAAACCCTGAACACATCTTTAAACAGGACTCATTCAGAACTTCAGAGAGTACCTGAGCTCTTCCAGTAAGGAAAAACAACAGTAAAGAAGAAAATTTTGAATGGTTATGTTTAAAGAGAAGAGAGTGTGGCACAGCAGCCCCACATAAAACCAGATAAACCCCACTTTTATCAGTCACACTCACCAGGAATTTTTATTCTGTACTCTTTCATTATAGTAAGTGCACTTATTACTGTTTTTGAGTCCGTTTTCTCACTAAGACATTATACAACAGGAATTAAGAAGCCAGAAGCATCTCTTTGAAGCATCCTCAGCACATGAGAAGACTCATTCACCAGGTTGTTAGACAAAAGGAAAGAAAATATGCATGAAACCAAGAGCACTTGCACAATCCTCCTCCCCAGTCATCTGTGTCTTCTCTGCCACCTATCTTCTAGGTTGTGGTCAGCAGAGTTTAAAGAGCTCCAGCTTTGTGAATCTTTGGGGGTTTTTTTTAAGACATATTTTGCTACCAACGAGTACAAAAGCAGCCACCCAAGGCAGAACGGAGTTTTTATCCTGAACTGCTGTACTGGTCCTTTAACTTTTTATGACTCATAGTTCAAGTATTTGGGAATTCCCCTCTAAATATGAGTTTGACACACTTGCATTATGGAAAGTTATTTTATTCAAAAAGTAACAAAATGCAATGTTCATGCAATACCCAGGTCTATATTTAACACCACACAATTGGGGTTTTTTTCTTTTTTTTTTTTTGCAATGAAGTTTCTAATTAAAGACAGATTCCAAAAAAAAAAAAATCGAGAACAAGACTGAATAGCAGAAGCAGCAGCATTGAAGGAGACAATCACAGTGTTACACATCCAAGCAATTCAGGATTTTTTTAACTATTCAGACAATGTCAGAGCTGTTTACCTCCTCCTCCCCCAGAGCCCCCAGTTTCATGTAAGAGTGCACAGCTTCTCTCTTACCTGCGCGCTCAAATCCCTTCTTGGTGGGCTGGCTGCTCATCAGGGATCACCTGACCAAAGAAAGCCTGGAAAGAAATTAAAATACAATCAGCTGAAACCCTCCTCTCCACAGCCCTCTGTCATGTGAGGCAGGACAGAACCAGCTGTCATTGCTTCAGAGAAAAAGGGAAACGGGCCCCTCTGCTTCCACCTCCTTCCTTCCTCCCCGCTCACTCTTTCCTATCTGTGCCTGCCTCCCGACCTCCTCCTCCCTCCTCTCATTCTTCCACTTTTTGCTCATTCACTGCCCGCCCGGCTGGGGTCTCCCAGGGGAAGCCGCATTCCACAAGGCTCAAGCATTTCCCCTGCATCCCGAGCTTTCCCAACGAGCTGCCCACACATTTGTACTGGAGGGGAAAAAAAAAAAAAAAAAAAAAAAAAAAAAAAAAAAAAAAAAAAGGAAGAGAAAAAAAAATGGAAGAAAAAAATAACTCGGACAAAAAAAAAAAAAAAAAAAAGAGAAAAAGAGAAAAGACACCACATTCCACAGCCCTCAGTCAGCCCTGGCAGACTGCGAGACATTTTCAGTCACACAGCACAAAACGCATTAGTCAGAGCTGAAAGACCACACACTTTGTACCACTACCACGCTAACGGAGAATGGCCTGAGCACGGCTACAGGAAAAAGGAAAGGAGGGGTTCCTATTGGTGATTCCATTTTGCACGGGGTGGTCACCTAAATGTATGAAAAATCCCGCAGGAAAGGGCCCGAAGCTGCCATTCCCAGCAGAAACAACGTGGACGTGGGCAGCGGGGAAAGCTCTCCCCACCTCTGCCAAGAGGACTCGCCCTCCAGCAGGATGTGCTGTCCCAAACACTGATCCCAAAGGCTGCGAGCCATTATCTAAATCAGAACCTCTATCTCCCCACCGGTTCGTTCATAGGAAACACCAGCCTAGAAAAAGTGAAAGTAACGCTGCATGATTCAGATTCCCCGAAACCGCATCTACTTTCAGTTCAGACTTCTCTGCTCTTCGCCGCTCCTCAGCGGCTCTGCAGCTTTATCCATCTATGGAGTTTTGTTTCCTCTACTTACGCGGTTTCAGCCCGCCGTGCTCGCAGGGAATCTGATCAGCAAGAAACCAGAAGAAGGGAGCTCGGAGTAAAAAAAAAAAAAAAAAAAAAAAAAACAAAAAACCAAAAAAACCCCTCGGTCCTCATGGCAATGACCTAATCACTCATCTATCTGCTCCTGCTTCCGTCCCCCACACGCGCTTATCTCTGCCTTGGGGCGTTTTGGGAGCGAGGACGCGGCTCGGGAGAAGCAGCGCTGCTAAAACACAGCACGGAGGGACCGAGCTGCGAGGAGCACGCCGTGGTGTCCATGGGGAACAGCAGCACGAAGCCCCCAGCCCCAAATTCCTGCTGCCAAATCCAAATTCCCTACACCCAGCTCCAAATTCCCCGCTCCCAGCTCCAAAATCCCTGCTCCTAGCCCCAAATTCCCAGCTTCAAATTCCCTGTTCCTAGCCCCTGATTCCCGTCTCCCAGCCCCAAATTCCCGTCTCCCAGCCCCAAATTCCTGCTGCCAGATCCAAATTCCCTACACTCAGCTCCAAATTCCCTGCTGCCAGCCCCAAATTCCCTGCTCTCATCTCCAAATTCCTGGCTCCCCTCCCCAAATTCCCTCTTTCCAGCTCCAAATTCCCTACACCCAGATCCAAATTCCCTGATGCTAGCCCCAAATTCCCTGCTCCTAGCCCCAAAATCCCTGTTCCAAGCTCCAAATTCCTGCTCCCAGCCCCAAATTCTCCACTCCCAGCCCCAAATTCCCCACTCCCAGCCCCAAATTCCTGCTCCTAGCCCCAAATTCCCTGCACTCAGCTCCGAAATCCCTGCTCCCAGCTCCAAATTCCCATCTCCCAACCCCAAATTCCCCGCTCCCAGCTCCAAATTGCCTGCTCCCACTGCCAAATTCCTGCTCCTAGCCCCAAATTCCCTGTTTCCAGCCCCAAATTCACTGCTCCCAGCTTCAAATTCCTGGCTTCCCTCCTCAAATTTCCTGCTACTAGCCCAAATTCCCTGCACTCAGCCCCAAATTCCCGCTTCCAGCTCCAGATTCCCTGATCAGGGCTCCAAATTCCCAGCTCCCAGCCTCAAATTCTCTGCTCCCATCCCCTAATTCCCAGCTCCTAGCTGCAAATTCCCATTCCCAGCCCCAAATTCCTGGCACCCAGCTCCAAATTTCCCGTTCCCACCTCCAAATTCTTGCTACCAGCTCCAAATTGCCTGCTCCCAATCCCAAATTCTCCACTCCAAGCCCCCAGTTCCCTGCTCCCAGCACCAAATTCACTGCTGCCAGCTCCAAATTCCCTTCTCCCAGCCTCAAATTCCCTGCTGCCAACCCCAAATTCTCCACTCCAAGCCCGAAATTCCCTGCTGCCAGTTCCAAATTCCCTGCTCCCAACTCCAGATTCCTGGCTACCAGCCCCAAATTCCCACTCCCATCCCCAAATTCCCAGCTCCAAATTCCCTGCTCCCAGCCCCAAATTCCCTGCTCCTAGCCCCAAATTTCAGGCTCCCAGCTCCAAATTCACTGCTGCCAGACCCAAACTCCCTGCTCCCAGCCCTAAATTCCTTGCTCCCAGCCCCGAATTCCCTGCTCCTAGCCCCAAAATCCCTGTTGCGAGCTCCAAATTCCCACTCCTAGCTGCAAATTCCCTGATCCCAGCCCCAAATTCCCTGCTCCAAATTCCCTGATCTCAGCTCCCCTCCCCAAATCCCCTGCTGCCATCTCCAAATTCCTGACTCCCAACCCCAAACTCCCTTCTCCCAGCCCCAAATTCTCTACTGTCAGATCCAAATTCCCTTCTCCCAGCCCCAAATTCCCAGGTCCCAGCCCCAAATTCCCTACTGCCAGCTCCAAATTCCCTGCTCCTATCACCAAATTCCCTGCTGCCAGCCCCAAATTCTCTGCTCCCATTCTCAAATATCTGGCTCTCACCTCCAAATTCCCTGCTCTCAGCTCCAAATTCCCATTCCCAGCCCCAAACTCCCTGTCCCACTCCCAAATTCCCTTCTGCTAGCTCCAAATTCCCATTCCCAGCCCCAAACTCCCTGCTCCCAGCTCCAAATTCACTGCACCCAGCTCCAAACTCCCTGCTCCCAGCTCCAAATTCACTGCACCCAGCTCCAAATTCCCTGCTCCTATCCCCAAATTCCCACTCCGAGCCCCAAATTCCCTGCTCCTCACGGGACTGTCCCTATCACACCCTGCCAAGAGCCAGGGGCTTATCCCAGAGCCAGGGAAGTGCAGGGAGGCGGGGGGGAAGATGGGGAGAGCCCTCAAGCGCCTGCCCTGGAATTTCTCTTCAGGAAAGTCCATGCTTTAATGAAAGACTGATACTAGATACCACAAAGAAACTTTTATTTCTCTGGGCACATGACTCAGATGCATTTTCTATGTGGGTTATGCGGTTGTGTTATGTTTCATCTTAAAAAACTGTTTCAAAGAGACCTTTAAACATTAGTTTTAAGAAAAACTCGATGTGTTTATGCACAGTGAGTGTTGTTAAACTGCCTTTTATTGCACAATGCTGCATAAAGCTGAGACACTAATGTCTGTTTTCATTATAGACATAATTTGAATCTAATACTAAACACAATAATCTGTAAAAATATTTAAGTTACATCCCTAAATAGTTCGCAGGAAAGTAAACAAACTGAACCCTTCAGCAAAACAGATCCCTTTAGTTACAATATTGTTATCTGTCCTCTTTTCTCATGTTCTCGATTTTGAAAATACATTTACTGACTGTGTTATTGACTTAGATGTTTATAAAATAAATGGTAGCTGCTGCTGTGCAGTATTTCAGCAGAGGAAGGCTGTCCAGAGCTGCCTCAGAGACCGAACACTGTCGCCATTATAACAAAGGCATTAAAATGAATAATTCATGAGCAAAGGAAGTACCCTACCATTAAAAGGCACCGAGTATTTAATGAATTGTCCAAAAGCTACCCCTTTTACTGCCCAGTTCCTCTTACTACTTAATTATGCTACATTTTTTTGAAATGGCATCAAGTAGTAATCAGCAGAAACACACGGATCACTTGTAGGAGACTTTGTGAGGAGTAAGAAATAAAAGCCAAAAAATGAGCCAGAGAGAGGGAGGGGAAAAAGTGTTTATGTCTGATGATGGATATATTAAGGAAATGAGACTTCAGACTTGAAGGCTTTTTCAAATTGTGCTTTTGAATCTTGAAAAGGAAGAACATCGACAAATGCTCTTTGCAAAAATAAAGGCAATCAGTTCTTTGCCTTTATCTGGTACCTTCCTTTTCAGGATCCTAAGGCATCATGAAAATGCTCAGGAATTCAAAAGCCCCAATACTGAGGAGTTTCAGAACTTTCCTCCTGCTTATAAGGTCTCAAGAAGACTAAAGTATTCTCTCCAGGTCACACAGGAAGGCTTGGAGACTGAGGCAAGAATAGAGCTTCATGTCCTGGTTACCAGTCCTGTGCCCAACAAAAGGAGCAACTTCCTTGCTTTATGCTAAGAAGCATCAAAAAGTTCAACAGTCCTGCAGGTTTTAACTTAATAAAATGAATAGTGGTGGACAGGCATTTTCTGCAGGGATAGTAGAAAATTCTGAACCATTAAACCCATATTACACCGGAATTATGTGCAAATTTAAATTTTGAATAACACATTTAAAGGAATTTGGCCTAGTGCAGCATCTGCTCATGTTTCTTTTATCTGCTGCAGGAAACACACATGCACTGCCTGGAAAGAGATTTATTTCTAACATACACTTCCAAACTTTTCAAGACATTCAAAATTGGTACACTAACATTAATAAACTTCTCAGATTTAATTTGAACCAACATCCAGTTCTTAAAATTCAAGAAATTGCATCTCTAAGACATTTTGCTCATGGGACAGCATTCCATAATGTTGAGCAAAAGCCATCCTAAACATCTTTACTTACATGGATCACTTTTCAGCTGCCCTACTCTCCTACACTCTTGGGAAGAACTCAAACACAATTCTCATTCCAAGGCTCTCATTGCAACAAGTTCACCAATTATGTGGCAGCAAGCCCATTAATATTGAGATACAAAAGCATATCCCCAAGGCATTGTGGATGGAAGGAAAACATGAGGTGTAACACTGCAAAATCAGACACTCTCACTGGTCAACACTGATGCTTTTTATTTTTAAACGCGTTGGCTTCTTTGCAGAGCATTGGTAAGCACTTTTTTTGGATTGTGACTTGCCAATTTCTAGGTTTTTTTCACCTTTTAAAAAAATTTCAATAGCATCTATTTGAGAGGGATGCTCTTTTGATCTGGTATTAGATGGATGATTTTCACTCTGCCAAAAAAATTTGCCCTTCAGTCAACTCAGAGCTGCTCCCACAGCAAGTCCTTACAGGAATAAGGAAATGCTCTTTAACAGCTAGAACAATCTGTACAGTTAAAAATATTTTTAGTCTTCAATCCCCAAGGAACCGTGAGTAGAACTGAACTGCAAAACAAATATTAAAAAAAACCCCATAATTTGTTGTTAGATATAATTAATATAGCCCAGCTCACCGGTTTATTATAACTGATAGACTGTTTCAGTACAAATGACCATTAATGGTTTGATAACTTGTGGCAGGAAGAAAGAGGAGGAAAACCCACAAAATATTTATGGTAACTCTTCCAAAGATGGAAGAAGTTCTCTTTTTTAAAATTGCACCAAAAAAAAAAAAAAAAACCAAGAAACCAATTAAAGAAATAAATGCTATGGACACTTCAAGTTTATCTACTTCAAAATATTTATCTTGAGTCTACATTACAGGAGAAATTCTGTGTTGACATAAACCAGTATGAATGTGTCCACCAACCCAGCAACCTCCACCAGGGCACCCAGACTACTGAGTCACTACCTAAACACAAGTGTTCCAGAGAACAAACAGCATCCAATAAATTACTTCAGAGAAAACAATGGGAAAGATCACCACTGCTTCTACTTGGAAGTAGGTGGGGGAAAAAAAAGGGAAGAAAAGGAAACAAGAAGTATGTAATCAGAGCAAAATTTCCAAGTGAAAGGAACTTAATCAGCATTTTGCTACTTGGACAAGAGGGAGAGGGGATGGGAAGAGGCAGGAGAGACTTGTGGAGTAGTAACAATCAGATTGGTAAAATGTTCAGTATGCACAAATGTCTCCAATCTACATTATGGCTGCAAGCAAGAATGAATGGAATTATATCTATCAGTGTAATGATAAGGTGACAATCAAGTGCAAAAGAAAAAATAACAAGAAATCAAAGGTGAAGGAAGTGTTCAGCCATCCAAGAATAACCCATCTGATCTCAGTATGCCAAAAGTGTGGTCAGATAATGTATACAAATTTATAGCTAGGAGCTTAGATATGTTTAGAGAGTTTTGATATTTGTTTTACCTCCAGTGAGTGAATTTATGTTCCACAGAGCAGTGGTGTTTACCACACTGCTGTTTACTTGTACCAGCAGAGTTGTGCAGACTGTGCAGTGAGCTACTCACAGACCTTTCAGTGCTACAGAGGAGCAGAACTTATTATCTCAGCCTTCTAAAATAAAAGCCAGATTTTAGACGTGAATATAAATTAATTTTATAAATCAAAAATTAAAGGACATTTAGAGGGCTAAATAGAGAACATTTTAAGGGCTAAATAAACAGATGCGGATGCAAGAGTAGTGAAGGTATTTTCCACCTTCTTTATTGTAAGAAATACCTCGAAGGAGGCATGTCAGCACATCTCCAAGATCACAAAATAGTTTAGGTTAGGAAAAACCCCTGGAGGCCATCTGGTCCAGCCCCTGTGCTCAAACAGGGGCACCTGCAGCCCATTGCCCAGGGCCACCTTCAGAGAGCTTTTGAACACCTCCAAGGACAGAGACTCTGCAACCTCTCTGGGCAACCTCTGCTCCCTCACAATGTAAAGGTGATTCCCAACATCCAGATGGAGCCTCCCGTGCCTCAGTTTGGGGCCACTGCCTCTGTTCCTGTCCCTGTGCAATGCTGAGAAGAGCCTGGCTCTGTCTGCTTTGCAAGATCCCTTCAGCTATTTGAACACATTTGTGCTCCTCCCTCAAAGCCTTCTTTTCTCCAGGCTCAACAGTCCCAGCTTGCTCAGCCTTTGCTCCAGACCCTTCATCACTGTTGTGTCCCTTCACTCCAAGGCACACAAAACTACCTCCATCCAAGTAGTTCCATCTCTCTTTTACTGGGGAATCCAAAACAGAACCCAGCATTGCAGATCATTAGGGGTGAGCAGAGAGGAAGGATCACCTCAGGATCATCCAGGGATTCCCTTAATAAACTCCTTTGGGCAGCCCTCCTCCTCACACAGCCCAGGATGCAATCAGCCCATTTCAGAGGGGCACACTGCTGGTTTCTGCCCAGCTTGGTATCCACCAGCCCCTGGGACTGCTCTGGAGAGCTCCTTCCCAGCTGGGCACCCCTGGCTGGTCCTGGACTGTCCCTCCCCAGGGCAGGACTTGGTGCTTGCCTCTGAGATCCTCCAGGTGTGCAGGGCTTTGAGGAGAGGAAAAGTTATGCAACTTGGACTAAGGTGCACACTGCTTTCATTAACACCACTGTCACAGACATCTTTTATGAAAAATCCTTTCCTTAGGATTTTTCTTCTTGAGAAGCTGAGAGGCCTCAGGAACAAAATGTAAACATTGATTATCTGCTGCTGTGGAATGCAACAGGTGCATCTGTGATTGGTCTCATGTGGTTGTTTCTAATTAATGGCCAATCACAGTCAGCTGGCTCAGACTCTCTGTCTGAGACACAAACCTTTGTTATCATTCCTTCTTTTTCTATTCTTAGCCAGCCTTCTGATGAAATCCTTTCTTCTATTCTTTTAGTATAGTTTTAATGTAATATATATCATAAAATAATAAATCAGCCTTCTGAAACATGGAGTCAGATCCTCATCTCTTCCCTCATCCTAAGACCCCTATGAACACCATCACACACCATTATTTCTTACTTTCAGATAGAGGCTGGGCTTCCTGAAACAGATTTTCTTTTCCTTCCATAGCCTCCCTGCCAAGGAATCCCTCAGCCTCACCATTCTCTTCCTCTCTCTCTCAAATACCAGGTATTCCCTGGAGTGAAAAAGGTGAGATTTTAGTGACAGTTCATTTCTGTTACCTTGACATTTTCTGCCTCTTCCACAGTTTTCCAGCATTTTGAGAGAGTGGGCTTAGAACAGAGAACTTAGGAAGGAAATATATGTAAAACATTTCCATAATTAATAGTAGTAAAGTCACTCAGGTATTTGTTTGCAGGATGCTCTCACGGTGTTTTTCAACAGAACTGAAGCAGCAAAAGCTCTCTGAGTTTGATGAACTGGTAGAGTCCCACTGCAGTCTCTGAAATGTCAAACTGTCATAGGAAGGACAGCAGAAAGTGTTTTCTTTTGGGTCTTCTTATCAGAAAATCTACTGCCAAAGTGGTAGCTACCAAACAAACAGCTCCTCTGACACAAATACAGCAACCACAAATTCTCTCCAGATTCCACAGGTGTGATTAATCTCTTCCAGTCCAGTTTTCTCTCCCCTGACCCCCTGCAGCCAATTCTCCAAACTCCAGAGGGCTCAGGATCTGCCCCAGGGCTGCTCACCCCATCCAAGGGCCTGGGACACCCTGCAGCACCCCAAAGAGCACTGAACAATGATGTGCAGGCACCAAAACCCACCCTAAGCACCCCAAATTACACTGTGACTCCTTTTCATGCTCATATTGAATCCTTTGGGCAAGCTGTGTGTCCAAGACCCTAAATCTCTTTATCACATAAATGTATACATTGCCTGTCCCAAAGTAAGAGCAATTATGCTCAGCCATAAATCAGAAACTATTTGAAATTCAACAAGACACAGAGGAAAATCTAGGCCACCTCACCACAGCATAAAAAGGGAAACAAACTTGTTTGTTTCCAGAATAGGAGGGAAAGTGATTTTTGTTACAGCACAAAGTTCACTGAGAGCCCCTCAGACATTGGCAGCACCAAAAAAAATTAAAAAAAAAATCAGCCAAAACAGAACAGAGCCCTGTGCCTCATATTCCCAATGAAACTTCATACACTCTGTCCCACAAAAATAATCTTTTCCAGTGACTTCCATATTTTCAAATCCTTCTTTATACTCTGAAATATTTACAGAGCCATGATCTTTCTAATTAAGGGAAAAAAAAAAAGAAGAGGAAAGGTATCTTCAAATATTTCTTCTTTGCTATTAATACACTTCTGAAAACATTTAAAAGCTTCTCCAGATCAACATTTCTAAGAAAAGCATGAACTCAATCACTTGGCCCAGAAAGGTGCAGGGATGTTGTAGCTCTCAACTGGCTCCTCAGGGACCAGCAGCAGTTTGAGTATATTGATATTTATTCAGAAGTATATTGATATTTATTCAGCTTCCTCAGAGAGGCCAATAAAGCCAATCAAGGAACACAGCACCAATAATTACTCTCATTTCTACTGCAGTATTTTCAGGTGATGCAGCTTCAGGCTTTGGTGCTGACACCTTTTTTTTGATACACAACATTAATTTTGGGATTTTGCTGTGAATGGACACCCTTAAAGCCTCCTTTTGGGGCTCAATGGCTACAGTGACATGCTGTGAATAATCTCAAACAGGAGGGCTGGAACAGCTCCCTCATACCCGGACTATTCCTGTACAAGTAAATTTTTGTCCCATGTATACAAAACCAGGAAGAATATTTATTCCATGTGTCTATAGAAACATCTGCTCAGTGTTTTTCAGCATATTTGTATCTTGTTACATCATCTCAAGCAATGATTGCGCCCAAAATGAAGAGTCCTGAAGTGATTCCCAGTAGAAAAGAAGGGGGAAGATTTCAGGGCCTCCCATTCATTGTTATTTCCAGTTCTATCTCACTGGGATTATTCAGGACATCAAAAACTTATCAGCATAAACAAGGCTGATGATCAGTGATCAGCACCCTGCTCTCTGTTCTGCTCTACCAAGCTGTTTTATAAACAATCATTGCTATAATTAATAAGCAGTGACATTCATCAACAAGAACTGCGCTTGCTTTCACATATCAAAAATTAAGTATGTTACATTATATCAAAAAGATTCGTTTTAGGTTTTTTAATAATTTTAAATAGAGAAGAAATGAGAGTTGAAGTTCTCTGGGCTTTGAGAAACTGTCATTATCTTGTTCTGGTTAAAAAGATTTCAACAGCTTATTAAAAAAATGTATCCTGTACAAATGTGAGGTATTAATTAAAATTCAAATAGCTTATTCACAGTTTTTATGGCTAGAAGCCTAATTCTTTTCTATAGCATGTCATTATTTAAATCAAGTCTTATTTAATTTGAGAACCATGGGAAAACAAAAGAAAGGAGAGGACCTAGGCAAACTGAATGAATGTCAGATTTCAAGGAAGAGTGGAGAGGAAGAACAGGACAGAGAGAAAGAAGAGGACTTTTCAAGTCCTAAAGAATGTTAAATTTGCTTAAGCAAGTCCTTAAATATAATGTCCATTGCACCTAAACAATAGGACTGAAAGCCATGATTTTGGAAGAAATTATCTCAATGACTTTCTGAATCTGTTTTTGTGAGCCAGATGTCGCACATGTGGGATTGCAAGGGACCAGCTTTTTACAACTTTTCTTAACTGCTTATCTTAGGAAAACTTTATTGCTGAGTTACCATTCCCAGTTCCTTAATGCTTTCACAGAATCATTAAGGAGGTAAAGAGGCACACAGGTCTGTAAAGCATTAGTGCTTCTAACAAGATGCACAAAAAGGTACCTGAAACGTTTGAGTGAAGTTGAGGACACAAAAGGCAGATGGGGCCAGACTGAAGGACCCTTGAGCACCTGCAAACCCATCTTGCTTTGTGTTTGCACAGACCACAATAAAAATCCTCAGGTATTATTCAAAACCTAGATTTCCTTGGTTTTTTTTTTTTTTTCTAATATTTTTTTTTTATTTTTGCACAGGTCAATCCCAGTCAGTGCACAAGATCATTGGCTGTTTGCTCAACAAGCAAAGGGATATTCCAGTTTACTCTGCCATTCAGCAGATGGCCACAGGCTTTCCTGCCATCTCCTATTCAACTCCAGCTTTGAGACTCCAAATTTCTTCCTGGGTTTATCACCACCATATGGATACTGGGAAAACGAGTCTCATAACATTTTTAAGCACCACCTACCTATGATAAAAGGGGAGAAGAACTATTTTAATGGCACACCTGGGGAATTGAGGTGTAAAGAGAGCAAGGCTTGCATGACTGTGGTCATCCAACTTAAGTAGTAGCAAAGAAAATGAGAAATGGTGCCAGCTGCCTACAACAAGCTGAGCTGGTTCTGAAATATATAATAATAAACAATATTATTACATAATATATAATATATGATATATAATATATACTATATACTATATACTATATAATACATAATATATAAAATATAATATATAATATATAATATATAATATATAATATATAATATATAATATATAATATATAATATATAATATATAATATATAATATATAATATATAATATATAATATATAATATATATTATATTTATTTTACATTTATATAAAACATATATTATATATTTATTATATAAATATATATTTATATATATATATTTTATATATAACATAAAATATAAATATATTTATTTATAGTGGGTATAAATAAACACCTAAATGGTTCAGCTGCTTCTAAACCACCTCAGCCATGTTCACAGACTTGGGGACCCTATTTTTTACATATATATATTAAAAAAAAATATATATATATATATAAATATATATATAAATAAATATATATATTTATATTTATATTTATATATAAATATATATTTATATATTACATATTATATAAAATATAAATATAGTTATTTATATTGAGTATAAATAAATACTGAAATGGCTCAACCGCTTCCAAAGCATCCCAGCCATGCCCACAGCAAGACCCTCCCACAGACCTGGGGACCCTATTTTTTACATACATACATACATATATATATATATTTAAAAAATTATATATATATTTTATATATATTATAAATATATATTATATGTTTCTATATAATATAAATATAATTATTTATACTGTATATAAAATAAATACTGAAATGGTTCAGCTGCTTCCAAACCACCCCAGCCATGCCCACAGCAAGACCCTCCCATAGACCTGGGCTGGGGCAACCATGTCTGAGTAAGGTGTCTCCAACCAGGAGCCAGAGACCTTCAAAATGCAGCTGTCACTGACCTCTCTGAAGGACAGGAGGCTGTTCAGCAATGCCAACCACCAAGTTCTGAAAATGGGATAAAAGAGAAGGGAGCACAGCTTTCCAGCAGTGGTGGGGGACTGGACTGTCCCACAGACATTGGGAGGGTCCCTGGGCAGCCCTCAGCTGTCCTTGAGGGAGTTGTTCTTGCTTTGCAAACTTCTCTCCTTCACAACACACTTTTCAGTACCCACAGCTGTCAAATTTCAATGTACCCCCATGCAAATGCACCTGAGCTAGTGAGTGCAAGAAGGAAGTCCTGTGGAATAAATATCATGTGAACGTGCAATTAGACCCTCTAGCATGGCTAAATAATCAGAACTACAGTGAGCTAAGGAAGTACAGGAAAAAATTGATTCCATCTTTTCCAATCTTTAGCACCTACCTGCTTATTTTACTACCTTATTATGCAACGTGTTTTTTATTCAGTATATTTTTTAAAACCCAAGGGGAAAAATGTAGAACAAATGCTCACAGGGAAATGGCCCAGTGTGGAACAGCTGAATCCACACTACATTTGTCTCTGTCATTTGTACTAATGGAGGGAATAATTACAGCAGTGAGATGCTCTCATCCATGCAAGCCATCGTTTTACAGTGGGTCAGCTACACAAGACATGCAGGAAAAGGAAGGAGAAATCTTTGGCTCTTCCCTGCAAGGAGCAGAGCACCTGAGTCGCACACAGCTTTTGACCCATTTCCTCAGCCTTGACATTTTCTGCTTCTCTACTCTCCATTTTTTACCTTCCAGGACTTGCTCTTCATCCACTCTTAAGCTTCCAAGCACTGGCCCTCATCATTATCCTGCTTTCCCACTGCCCCCAGCTCCTCATTTTGTTCCAGCATCTAGTCCAGTTCTCCTTTCTCTCTTAAGACTTCTCTCTTAAATTCCCTGTTTTCCTGACAAAATGGCCATTCCTCATCTCCCCAGTTGACCTCATTTCCCTTGCTTCTCCTTCATCTCAGATCTCTGTTCTGGACTCCTCAGGACCCAGTGTTTTTATACAGAACAAGTCCAGTCCTGGTATAATCAGTCCCCATCAGGACCATTCCTTCCCCGCTCTACTCCACAATCTGTTTTATATGTCCACTGCAAAAAACCTAGGAATTTGCTGGAAAAGCTACAAAACTAACTTGAGGAGGGTCTTTGATCTCAGTTTCAATATCCAGGGTCTGCACTGCTATGTACAGCAGGTTATTTCCATGTTTAATTACACTTTTCAAGAGCAAAATAAAAGGATGCTGCCTCACCCCCAAGTCTCAAATCCCTACCCACAGTACAGGCAAAATGGCACTAAAGCAACAGAAAACAGCCACAAACAGCTGAACATATTTCAGCTGACAATTTAATTCCTCCTCCTCAACTCCAACAAATTGTGCCCAAGGCAGAGATGTGATGAACAATTGATATGCTGTGGTGGAGCCATGCTCTGAAGGAGAGCACAGACAAATTGTCCATTTATTCTCTTGCCATCCTTTCCTCCCCAGCACAATAAATTCTCCTCCGTGTCCCTGGACAAGGAATTAGGCCGGCACATGGTCCGTGGTGGGGTGCAGACCTTCAGCACAGTCACTGAGCTCAGGAGCTGCAGCTGGTTCCACCAAGCACACCCCAGTGAAGGGCAGCGGTGGCCTCGAGGAGCAGCTGGACAAGGCAGCATTGCAAGGCATGGATGTCAGAGTGAAGGACAAACACAGCACAGCAGCCACAGAAACAACAAAAAAAAACCCAAAAAGCAGAAAGTCTGCTTCTCGCATTTTCCCTTTTCCTGGTCCTGGAGCACAGATCTGTGCTGTCCTTCCCACCAGGTTCTCATGAAGTCACTGGTGAGTGATTCCGCCCTGTTCTCAACTCATGAGCCTTCCTTTAGAATTTCTCCCATCCAGCTGAGGAGGGGAGTGAGAGAGTGGCTCTGGTGCCACCTGGAACCCAGCCCAGCCCACCCCAGGGCCCAGCCCCACCTTCCCCAGCAGGGCAGCATGAGGTGGGCATGGCTCACACCATCAGACACAACTCTGATTGTCAGCCTCAAACCCACGGAGGCCATCACAATCAAATCCTGCAGGACAAATGAAATCTGGATGCTTCCCAGATGAATTTTTTAGTTCAGATTTACAGCACCACTTAAAGCAGTTATAAAAATTATAACTTATTATAATTTTTATTGTATTTTGGAGTCACTTTATATTGCATATATCTCTTCCAAAACTCAGTTCTTTTATAGTTTTTAATGTTCTGAAAGCCTGTTTTGAAAGTTTATATGAACCAAATTATTTGTGTATAATTACACTTTTATTGTTTTTAAAAGAACTCTTAATCTCCCTGACAAAAAAAAATAATAATCTTTTTTGTTTTAAAAAACAAAGACACCGAGCCAAAATATGCAAGGTATTGTGCTGGCATTCCACTTTTAAAAATTAAAAGCTAAGGATACTTTTCTAACAAAGCTTTCACAAATTATTCCTCCTTTAATTAAATCCCTCTTTGCTGGAAACTAACAAAATGCCATTAAGAGCAGAAGACAGTTATTATCTTTCAGTCGTTTTCCCTTTGTATAATACATTATTACCTAAGTTTCAGTGATTCTTGCTGTGTTATCCACCTCTCCTTTAAAGAAAAGACTCTGTAACCATAGCAATACTTTCCCACCCTGGTATTATTTCCCGCTGGTTTGTTCTGGGCTTTTTGCACATAGCAACCACAGCAACCCTTGGTCCAGGCTGTCAACTTCTTCTTGGCAGCTCTTAGCAAAATTGGTGGATCTCTGAACTACCAAATATGCAGCTTCATGTTTTCAAAACAAGATCAGCACCTATCTTCTACATAAAGTGAATCTTTAAAATTGTATCTCTACTTTGTATGGTATTTCTAGTGCCACAAATGTGAGATTTTGATATTCTAGATGCTCTCTTCTAGTTCTATCACTTTCTGCAGAGCAGAAGGCTGTGATATCTCACTGTAATTCACCAAACTTGCAACAAAACTTTAGGGTCCTGCCTCGAACCTGCCCCATTTTTCACTGAATTCATGGAGGGGGACACCAGGTGTACCACCAGGTTCACAAAGGCATCACCACTATTTATGAGACATAAATACTTTGAATCCAACATCTAAACACTCAGAAACCACAGAACAGAGGGCAGATCTCAGCCACGTGCATCAATGTTTAACAGATTCCTTATATTATTTCACTGCTCATCATTTAATGCCATTAAGGTTCTCAAGTCTTAGCAGACTATCAATGTACTTCTTGATCTCCCCTGTGGAGCTGAACTGAAGAGAAATTATTTCTTTCCTCTACAGAAGTAAAAGCACAAGAGAGAAAAAAGAGTTAAACCCCTCTCCCCATTTAAAACTGACCAAGTCTGATTTTGTTCAACAACTTTTTAATAGTATTTTAAGTTGCTGCCCAATAAGGATAACAAAAGCACTAGTAAATTCTGAGATTTAGCTGAATTTTGCTACTAGTTGAGTTAGTTTTCACAAGCTGCATAGTATGGTAGAGTCAGTGAACTGTGGTGAAGCAACACAAATTATATTTGGGAACAGCAAACAAAGTGATTTAAACCACTGGTGTTTTACTGTGACTCCTCTCATCCCACTGGAGTCAACAGGGCTTTTGTCATTAAATTCTCTGTCAAATTCTTACCCCCACTCGTAATTCTTTCCTATGAATCACCCAGGGATATTCCCTTCATGTGCTCTCTGGAGGGGGAGTTCCAGAAGTGGAACTAGATGTGCAGGAAAACTTCATTTGCAAATCACCTGCTGAGAAAGGTGATTTTCTTCCTTTGAAACAAAAAAAAACCCCATTTGTCTCAGTCACAATGATAGAAACAACCAAAGGAAGTTGGATAGGTATTAAATACATGTGTGTGTATATATATATATGCACATATCCCCATATATTTTTATTTATGTATATGTACAGCCCATATTTTTAATGTATATACAACCCCCTCCAATACTTTTATGTATATATACAAACATAAATAAAACAGAAGGGGTATTATTTATATATATATATATATATAAAACAAAAATATACATATATCAAACAATTTGAATTTTTGTTTGATAGACATATATCAAACAAAAATTCAAATTACCAAACATATTTGTGAGAGCTAACAAGAAATAGAAATAAAAAAAGAAACTCACTAACGCAGTATAAGCTAGCTAGGTTGGTTTGGGGGTTTTTTTAGAGTCTAAAATGCTACAGAAGAAAACTAGAGTGAAAAAAAAAAATTATAAAACAATTATTCCAGGACGGAGAGGAAAAACAACAAATTATCCTACTGTTTTAAATGTTGCTGGGTTAAAGCACAGTCTTGTTTATATTCTAATTTATGGATGCACCAGATACCCATACACAGAAAATTCCTCTACAACCATGACCCAGCTGGGGCTGCACACCAGAGAAATATACACTAACCAGATGGGCCAAAGTAGGAATATAGAAATTCCTGATGAAAAAAAATTAAATCTTTACATCACTGTTGCCTGTGGGTTTTTGTCTTTTTGTAAATTTGAGTTAGACTTTTATGCATGCAGGAAGAGAACAAGAGCCCAGATGTGGAAATAGAAAGGAAACAAAGGTATGTAATAGCTTTCCAATACAATCTAAAGAGAAGGACAAAAAGTTATATTTTGCTATTTTGCCTAGCAGAGACACATATTTATGAGTAACTTACATTAAATTTACTAAGGTTTTCTTTTTAAAGAAAAAGGTGGAAATTTGAAATTAAGGGTTCTTATTATTTAGCTGTGTTCACTGAAAGATAAGTATAAATACAGAAAATAGGAGTAATTGTGTCACCAGAGCACTTCAAAATTAAGACTTAAAACTAGCAAAGTGCCCTATCACTGTACAATAAAACAGTACTTTATATTTTATCAGCCGTTATGCTCAATTTGTAGGAGAATTTCCAGACAGAATCTTTCAATTGATAATCACAAATAATAATAAAAAAAAAAAAGACGTTTTCTTTTTCCATAAATGAAGGTGGTAATAGTTTTATTAAATTCTAATTCAAATTATGTTATTTTAACACGTTGATCAAATGCATCATGAAACTAAACATTATTTGCTTCGTTTGGTTTTATGAGGCCACAATGGGAAATGCCATTCTCTCCAATCACAGCTTTTCTGAATGCATCCACTTCACCAGTCTCTTAACAACAAATGCAATTACATTTTACTGTAAAATAATCAAATATTCACATCCTTGCACATAACAGCTATTTTGCTTTGGATGTAAACACTTTGGTTAAATTTTCTATTATCTAAAAGGTGCTATTTTCTAGAAGGCAGCATCCCCACTTAGGAAACTCTGGCATTTTCTGACTCTTGATTTGACTTAAAGAGAGATCTAAAGGAAAAGGAATCACTGAGAATTATTTTAAATTTGAAATTATAATTCAATCCACAATGCTAAAGAAAATGTACTTTAAAAAAATTATTATTATTTTCTACAAAATGATGAAGGACTTACAACATTTTAAATAACATTTTGCCAAGGCGCTCTTGCCCAGAGTCACAGGAAACAACTCTGAAGACTTTTTCAGAAATTAAATGCAAAATGAAGTCAATATTTTTTCAATGAATTGTCAGGCTAAAACAAGGTGTCTTTTAATTTAATTTCTGTTTATAATGGTTCGGGTTGACATGACTTTTAACAAGACTTCAAAAATCTGCTTAATGTTTCAGGTACATCTTGTGCCTCTTTTATAGACAGGTCCTTGATTGCATTCCTTATTCCCTTGCAGGAAGTTTACTTTTCTTGTTCTTACTTCATGTGTTTTGGAAACTTTTCATATTTATCCCTTCCTTTAAGAGGATAACTGTCCAAATTTCTACCTTCTGGAAGCTGTGAAAATCTTAGCCTTAGTGTTTTTGTGGTTTTGTTTGGTTTTTTTACCTAGCAAATAGTGTCTTTTATAAATTTTAAAGGTCTCATTACAGTGACCTTCCAGACACAATTTACATATTTCTCCATAAATTAAGAATAAGCATTGTTTTAATGCTGGTCTACTTAAAGAATGTTTGGGTTTTTTCCCTTCCAATATCCTAAAGCCTCAGAACCATCTTTCAGAAAACCTTCTGCGACTGTATCTCATACAGGGACATCAAATGGTCCAATATCCACCAGAAAAGTAAAGAAATGTTAAAGGAATCAAAGCAGGTCTGTGACAGACAGCAGGTATTGAATAGATTACGTGAGACTGGAATTTTGGGAAGTTAAAGAATATTGGGAAGTTAATAAAGAAGGTAATAATAAAGAATTTTGGGAAGTTAAAGAATATCCTTTGTTTATAAATCCATCACTTCAAAAGAAAGAAAAAAAAAATCATTTTTATCCCATTCTTACTGGAAAAATGTGAACCAAACCCACAAATAAACCAGCTTTAAACTGCAACCCTGAATCTAGGCAGAAGGAAGAACACAGCCCTGTTTGGGACATACACATTAACCATTGTGGATGCAGAGCTCCTATTAGAATATATTATCACACAGCATCCAAGTTTATCAATGCTGGCCTCAATTCAAATATGCCGTGAGATGCCTCACTAAGTGCTTCACTAAACTGAGCCTTTCATGCTATTTAAAACTAACTTAATATAGAAAAGAGCTATAGATTAACTGACACATCTATTGCCTTTTTTGTTCCAATCACTTCTGTTTAAGTGCACTGCACTCTGGGGAACATAAAAACCTGGTGGGGGAAGGAGGGGAACCCCAGCAAGTTATGTTTGACCTGGAATTGAAAATTCAGCCAACAGACCATTCCAGACCTCAGGCTGTCTGATTCCTCCAGTCTCACGTAATCTATTCAATAGTTAAGCCTCACTCCCTATTACCCCTTAATAGTGGTTGTGCCTTTTATTGAATTCCTCAGAGCAAATAATCTAAAACTGGCTTTGAACGATCACGTGGCTCCTGGAGCTGGTTTGGAAACCCAGAAAACAAGACACGTACCAGGATTTGAGCAGCTGGCCACGAAACGACAGCCTCAGGCAGGAGCTCCGTGGTGCAGGCAGCAATGCCAGAGCCCAGCTCCCTCTCACACCACCTGATTCTTTAGCCAGGAGACCCTTCTGCGTCCTTGTGCCTTGTCAGCCACACCTTCCCACTCTTGTGACAAGGGGAGATGCAGAGAAGAATCTCCAAGTACGGCACATGCACCATTAGAGGATGTTGGCTACTATAAAGCTATAAATGAAGGCAGCCTGCAGAGCCCAGCTCCCTCTCACACCACCTGATGCCTCAGCCAGGAGACCCCTCTGTGTCCTTGTGCCTTGCCAGCCAAACCTTCCCACTCTTGTGACAAGGGGAGATGCAGAGATGAGAAGTTCTCTGGGTACGGCACACGCACCATTAGAGGGATGTTGGCCACTATAAAGCTTTAAATGAAGGCAGCCTGCAGAGCCCAGCTCCCTCTCACCCCACCTAATTCTTTAGCCAGGAGACCCCTCTGTGTCCCTGTGCCTTGCCAGCCAAATCTTCCCACTCTTGTGACAAGGGGAGATGCAGAGATGAATCTCCGAGCATGGTACACGCACCATTAGAGGGATGTTGGCTACTTCAAAGCCATAAATGAAGGCAGCCTGCAGAGCCCAGCTCCCTCTCACACCACCTGATGCCTCAGCCAGGAGACCCCTCTGTGTCCTTGTGCCTTGCCAGCCAAACCTTCCCACTCTTGTGACAAGGGGAGATGCAGAGATGAGAAGTTCTGAGTACGGTACACGCACCATTAGAGGGATGTTGGCTACTATAAAGCTTTAAATGAAGGCAGCCTGCAGAACTCAGCTCCCTCTCACATCACCTGATGCCTCAGCCAGGAGACCCCTGTGTCCCTGTGCCTTGCCAGCCACAGCTTCCCACTCTTGTGATAAGGGGAGATGCAGAGATGAGAAGTTCTCTGGGTACCATTAGCAGGATGTTGGCTACTTCAGAGCCATAAAGGAATGCAGCCTGCAGAGCCCAGCATCTCCCCTGGACAAGGGCTCAAAGCAGGGAATCCTCTCCCTCCAGGGGTTTTCAGCAAGTCCCAGAGGCTGCTGCTGTCCCATGAGTAAGGTTTTCTGGCTGCTGCCATGAGTAAGAGGGGAGCTGCACACAGAGGCAGGTGGCAGGAACCCCTGGGAAGAGAAGATTGCCAAGGGCAAATGTCTGTCACAGCTTTGTGCAGAAAAATTCATCTCAGAAATATCTGCGGACATCTCATTAACTGCCTACCCCTGATTCACCCCATAGTTTTATCACAGGTGTGTTTCTCCCAGGAAAAACAAACAAGCAAACAAGCAAAAAACCCAACAAAACCTCCAGTACTTACCATTTATTTGGATTTTGCTACAGCACACACATTCATGAAAACAGAATTAAAGTAACACGCGCAACCTTGATTTCAGCATTTCCCACTACTGGTGGCCAGGATTTGTCACCTTAGCAAGCTTTTAAAAGTTCATGGTGCACATGCAAAGTTTCCTCAAACTTAGGGGAGACAAAAAAGTAATCAAATCAGGTAAAGTCCTTTTTTTTTTTTTTCTTTTGGGTCAACCTGTTGACAACTGCACACCTGAGAGACAGGGTGAGAGCATTAACACCCAGGGCTGTTGCTTGAGTCAAGCAAGAAGCTAAAACCAGAGTCTACCTTACATTGCAGTGCCCCAGGGTAGGAGAGAAAGCAGAACCCAGAAATCCTGTGCTTCAGGCAGTGTTCTGGGGAGCAGCAGCATCCAAGCTCCCCATGGTTGGTCCTCATCTTCCTCCATCTTGCCATCATCACCAGTCTGACTTAATATTTCCCTTTTCTGTGCTCACAGCAAGTCTGGCCCTGTTTCTTGCCTGCTTTGCAGCTTCTATTGCACATGAATCAGAACTGCTTCCCACCTTCATCCATCATCCTCCTCTGCTGCTTGGAGCTTTGCAGACTTGGTCTGCCTTATCCAGACCTTGGTCTGCCTTATCCATCCGTCCCTTCCTCCAACTGAATCAAATAAATGGGACATGGTAAATAAATGGGACTTGAGGTAAGATGCGCTAATACACAGAAATATCCCAAATACATTGGTATACCCAGTCCTTCTTCAGCCTCAGGTTTTTCTACCTCTAAAGAGGCACAACTCCCTTCTTTTCACCCTATTTTCTGCCCCTCTCTGCCAATCAGAAGATATTTCCACAATCCATATTCGCCAACATGGAGCCTGGGTTTGTTTTGAGCCAGAACAAAAGGAATAACTTCTTCCAAGTGGTGCACAGTGCAGTTCTGGAGTCAAGGCAATTAGGCCGAAAACTGTCTAAAGAAAATGACTTCACATCCCAGCTGAAGAGAGAGCATATGGAACAAAATGTAATGGAAGAATGACACAGCTGAAAACAAAACAAAGACGTGCCATATTTCATAACAATGCAGATGTTAAGATATTGAAAATATTTTTAGCATGTACCAGAGAACACAAAAAAGAAAAAACCCATTGGGAATAAGAGTTCAGATCTACATTGTTCCCCTGCTTTCATGACGTTTACAACAGTATTATTCCCCCCCACCCGCCACAAATTTAAAGAGCTCCATAACAAGCTCTTCATTTTGCCAAAAAAACATCAACATGTTCATTATTTTTAAGTCTATTCTAGTGAATACTACCTGAAGCAACCCATTCTACTCTCTGCAGCTGGTTTTCTGCCTTCAGAGGCCTTAATTTTCTCTACATGGACCTCATCTTAGTCACAATCACATTGGGCCTTTCAACTCCCCCTCCATTTTTAGTTTTGAGTTCTAGTATGCTGTACACTTAGGTCCCAGAAACTCAAATTTACTCAAAGGGCATATATTTTATTTCAAAGTCAATTTAACACTGTAGGAGTTGTTAATGTACATTCATTTCACTGTGTCTTATCATCCTTTTCCATCGCCCTCTCCTCTGGAAATTCAATTTTTTCTTCAGCTGGGTAACCTACACATCCTTGAGCTGCTGGGAAAGGTAATTTCTTCTTTTCTTTTGCCCATGACCTGCCCTTCTGCAGGCACACAGATAAACCCTACAGTAAGAGGAAGAGCCAGCACACCATGGCAGAGCTGCTGTGGTCCCCAGGGTCACCTTGTGCCCTCCTTGGTGTCACTCTGGGCTGTCCCACCTCAACATCCCTGCTGGCCACTTGTCCTTGTGCCTCCACAGCTCTCAATGACAAGACCAATTCCTTGCTTGGCACTCTGCTGCCTTTCTCCAAAGGGTGAAAACAAAGCCCAAATGCAGCCAGTGTGGGGGTTCTGAATTCCCCCACCCACCCAAAGAAATGGTTTGCTGGAGTAGGCAACTTGATGTCACAGGGGGACACAGAGGGGAGTCACAGTTTTGTCACTATAACTCAATTCTGCAGTTTCCAAGAACCAGCAGTCGTGGTGACCTCACAAACTGGACCAGCTGAGGAGCAAAAACTCCAAACCTTCAAAGCTCCACACCCAAAAAATGCCAAACACCACGAGGTTATACCTCCTTTCTCAGCCTCATGAACATCCTGTGAGATGTACAACACCCTGCATTTGCACTGAGGGCTCTGCACTTCCCAGCAGCACAAATTCCACAAGAACAATACAGCCAGTGCAAATCTTGGATGTTTTCTCAGACTTTCTGAACTTATGTTCCACAATGTCGCAGACATCTTTTAGGGAAAACCCTTTCCTTAGGATTTTTCCTCCTGAGAAGCTGTGAGGCCTCAGGAACAAAATGTAAACAATGGTTATCTGCTGCTGTGGAATGCAACAGGTGCATCTGTGATTGGTCTCATGTGGTTGTTTCTAATTAATGGCCAATCACAGCCCAAATAGCTCGGACAGAGAGCCAAGACACAAGCCTTTGTTATCATTCTTTCCTATTCTATTTTTAGCTTGCCTTCTGAGGAAATCCTTTCTTCTATTTTTTTAGTATAGTTTTAATGTAATATATATCATAAAATAATAAATCAGCCTTCTGAAACATGGAGTCAGATCCTCATCTCTTCCCTCATCCAAAAACCCCTGTGAACACCGTCCCAACACAACACAGTCTGAATCCTCACCTGCCCCCTGGCATGGGAAGTCAATGGCCAGGAATGGCTAATTACTGCCTGGATAATTCACCCCACTCATAAGCAGCCTCACTTATCCCCCAGCAACAACTTAGATAAGGAAGGGACCCCCACAAACTGAATTATGCTGGTGGTGACAACCCATGTGCAGAGGAGAAGTACAGAGGGTGACAACAGAGGGAAAACAGCAGCAGGAAACAGGGTGGTACTTCCATGGCCAGGGTCTGCACTGGGGAAGCCTTTGGGTAAGACCACATATGGATTTCAGCAGCTGAGCAGCCCAAATCTAGTTTATATTGGGCAGGAATAGAGAGGATGTTTTGAAAAAAGTCTTCAGGCTGAAGCTCCACAGTGCTTTTCCTGTAACAAGGTAGCTCACCTTGTTACAAGGAACCACCACACACCAGGAATTCCTGGTGGCTGGCAAAGCTGACCATTACTGAAACACATAAATGGGCAAAAAGGCTCATGTGAAGGCAGATGAACAGCTGATCTTCACTTGCCAGCTGCCCAAAACAGAGCAATAGTTCCAACTTTGTTCATGGAAAAGCCAACATTCCACTTCATTGTCAGGACAGAAATGCTTCTTGCTTCTCCCCTCCCAAATTTCCCAGGCAGCTCTGCCCCCACAAGGACATGGCACAGTTTGGAGTCCCCAGGACCCATTTGCCTGCCTCTGCCACCATCCATGGCACTGAGACACAGGGTCACACCAGACTGTTTATGCAAGAGGAGCAGCTTTGGGAAGCCTGGTTTAGTCTGCCTGTCTTTAGCTACAAACTACCAGACACAGGTTTCAGAAAGATCTGCCAAGAAATTAAAACCTAGCTTGTCAGAAAGGCAGAAACACACTGCAGAAGGGCAAGCTGGAAACAGGGGAGTTCCCAAGAGGTCTTAGAGTTTGCTGAAAAAAAAAAAGTAAAATTTTTCTTGTTTTTCCCTACGTAAGAGGAAAGCACAGTTTGACTTAATTGCAAAGCATAATGATAAGCCAGCATATATGTACATGACTCATCTTCAAATAACCACAAAATGCAAGGAGACACAGAAGACACAATTTAGGACTTTTTTTTTACTCTTAAGACTCACACAGTAGAATCAGGCCTACAGTAGTGTTACAAGACTAAGACAGCCTATAAAGCAGATTTATCTCCAGTTAGGCCTGGTATTTCCCCAAAATCACATCTGCAGACACCAATTACACGCAATAAAGGCAAATAATGCTAATTCACGGCCATACTGCTCTAGGAGCACACAAAGCTGATGCCTGTCTCAAACATGGGACCACAGGCTGGACTGATGCAGGATCACTGGACCAATCACCCAACACGTGCCTGGCAGGCAGTGCTGTGGAAGAGAAGGATTAGGGCAGCCCTCAGACACCCAGCAGACACCAGCTCACCAATCTTGCTCTTTCTCTGCATGGCGAGATCAATACCAGCATGCACAGACGTTGGAAATGTACGCAGGAGGTGCTAAATAAAAGTGGGGAAGAAATAGAAGAAGCCCCAGGTGATTTAAGGGATGAAACCAAAGTGTCTTCAAGTGAGACTGGAGGGTTTAAGTCTGTGTAAATTATCAGTGAGGATAATTTGCTTGAACAGAGTACCAGGCTAAGTGATGGATTCTCTGTCATCTCCTGCAGTTTTTGCAAGATACTGAATGCAGCAGAATCACTGTAGAATATATTTCTGTGTCCTTTGGCATGCAGGATGTTTTAAAAGACAGCATGAGGATCTTTCTGGCCTTGGAAACAAAATTCTGAGGGCTGTACTAAAGCTGAAGACTGAAATCTAAAGAAAATATTTAATGTTTTAAACAAATAATGTGTTTCTCATTTAAATAAAACTACTTTCAGACAGTAAGCATTACGAGTGGGGAAAGCACAAGCATTTACAAATGCCAAGTCAGCTTGACAGAATTTTAAAGAAATAATTTAATTTCTATGCAATATTTTCTGTTCATTCTCTAATTGGGGAAAATTCATGCGAATGTCAGTCTCGCCTCCTACCAATCATGACCAAAATATTGCCTTTTACTTCCCATCAGTGACACCCCAAGTACTGGCATTTTTATTTCAAAATTTGTATGTGAGGACAAAGTTAACATATCAGTAAAAAGCTGTGGTTAGTTAGGTAAACTCCCCGTGGTAAATTTAGTTATTTCCTGATGTCACAACTTAGTAAGACAGGAAAGTCTTCTGCCAGTCTCCACCTTCTCAACATACAGCAACTCATTTCAGACCAAGAGGAGATACCAAAAGCTCCCCTTCTGCAATAAAGCAATTAATCACTGTCTGCTAACTTTCTTTCCTGCTTTTGTGCCACTTTTTAAAGGAATTCCCCACATTCTCCTCTCCTAGGCATAGCATTAAGCAAGTTATTAACATCAAATAAACCATTTAATTCTATGTCTCTCAGGATCATGGTTCTTTGCACATCTTCACATCCTTTTGTCATCCTCAATCCCCTCCCAGTAGGTGTAGAAAATGAAAACATAAAAAAAAAAAAAAAAGAAAGAAAATGAAAATACATGTAGAAATGTGGCAGCAAAAAAATATGTAAAGGAAATGCAAGGTCAAGAAGGGCAAATATTAAACCCACTCACATTAAAAACTGAGAACTGCAATTAAGTTAATATTTCATTCCGGTTTTATCAATGGGTTTCAACTTGAGTTACATGAGGGACAAGGAAATAATACAAATTTGAGTTTAGAAATTAGCTTTAAAATACACAAATTATGCATTTGAGGGAATCTTTCTGAATGAGATTAGACAGTGAATATGATGAGCAAGAGAAAACAATGAATTAAGAGAGCAAAAGAATTCACAGCAAAGGCTTTGTCTGTTGTCTAGTGTCTTATTCTACAAAAAGCTGCCTGAGACCAGAGATGCCATTTACTCCTAAAGGTCCCAAAATCCATGCACATTGAAGCATCATGGATATCCTCAGTGGCAAACATTAACTTTTGATTTAATACAGTCTGGAAGCACTCAAAGGGATGAGGAGTAAGGCCCCCAAGATCTCAAAGCCAGCTTTGTCTCCATGGAAGTCTCATTTTTTCCAGAACAAGAACAGAAATAGAGACGTACTACAAGAACTGAATTTCTTGAGTTGTAATTAATTCATTAGTGACAACTTTGTAAAAGCACCACGTAATATTTTAACCATGTATCAGCTTCAAAAACATCTCCACAATCCCGGCAAGATAAAAAGCACAGATTTCTACATGGCAGAACAGGACAAGTTCCACAGAGCTGTGATGAAAATTAATGACTGTATTATGTAGCAAATGATACCAGCCACCAATTATTTGCAGCTCAAATAAATGAGAGGCACCCTGAGAAAATTCCAGCTAAGCTGTTTGGATTCTGCACTTTCCAAGTGGAAACACAACTCAAGCACTGAAGGGTACATTTTATATCAGGTGTACACAGGTCAAGCCAACCCAGACCCAGCAACATAACAAAAAGGTGGAATTCCCAATCATCCATCTTATTTTTCTTTCCAGATGCACTGAGCTACCTTGGGCAGGGAGATCCATCAAACAGCCCTGCTGCAGCTGGAGGAGTCTCTGAATGGCAATTCAGAAAAAAAGCCCAACTTGGAAACTCAGAATTGCCCTGGAAACCCCAATAATTCTCCACAGCCAGGGAGGAAACACAGTCAGTGCTCCCTCCAGACTGAGGACAGCCTTCGTGAATGCCCCAAAGTGCCAGAGCTGATGCCCTCAAGCCAACACTCCAGCAGAAAACAATGCTGCCTGAAAGAGGGGAAGCCTTGCCTGACAAAGCAGGAGCATGAAATGGATTTATCAGAGTGGGAGGAAAAGGGTGATAATGAAGAACATTTCAGTGAGACCAGCTTGAGAGAGATTAACATTCAGTGTAAAAAAAAAATAGATTTAGAGAAAAAAAATCACAGTAAAGAGACTGCCTCGGGAGAGAAAAATGTGCAAGATCTTCAAGGTGCCATGTGGCCACATGTCTTTACCAGCAGAGCTGGTGGAAAACCCAAGTGACTAAAAGGTAACTGCAATCAGCTTGTAAAATAAGAGAAACTTCTTCATAAGGGTCTCAGACTGAAACAGTGGAGATGGCAAAAGTAAAAGAGCATTTGAGACAATTGGAGCAGGCAACAAAACCATCTATGAACTTTAACAAGGAGGCAGAAGTATTTCTTTCCCCATGTAACCAAGAAAACACACAGCTGCCACTCAAGGAAAGTCCTGTGCTATTTCAGAAACATTTGGTCCAAGAGATGAAACTTTTTATCTTTGATACACTTCTGCATAAAATACCAAATGTAAGGGTTGAAGATCTATAACATTTTCAGAATAAAATATGCCCAGTTCAAATGTGGAAAATTAGATTTTGAACACATGACAACTGAGGAAT
Organism: Melospiza georgiana; assembly: GCF_028018845.1. Taxonomy (NCBI): domain Eukaryota; kingdom Metazoa; phylum Chordata; class Aves; order Passeriformes; family Passerellidae; genus Melospiza; species Melospiza georgiana. The sequence goes on from NC_080431.1 coordinate 114,304,061, forward strand.
AATAGGAAAATAATCTTCAGCAAGCAAGTAGAAGTCAAAATTCACATATAAAGCTGGAATCTTGTAACAAGACATTTGACAAAATGATTTTTTAAATGGACTTTTTTAATAATACCTGTTTAGTTATTGAGCCATTACATCTTTTGCCTGGCCTTGTTGTTTGGTTCTTTATTCCCTAAACCTTTTAGTTCTTTATTCCCTAAACTTTTTGTTAAATTTTTGTCCTAACCTCTGACTGCATTAAATGTGGAGAGCCTGATGGACATGAAATCTACACATTCCTCTTTTCCACTGAACAATTTCAACTCTTACTGCTAATTATAAAATTCTGGCCTGAGTGCCACTGCTCACTAAGTTATTTAATGTCTGTGCTTTTCAGAACAGCTACATATTTTTCTAAAACTTCATTTTTACACCACACTCCTCCCCAAAAACCTCACAGGTAAGTATGCTTCAATTCTAACTACCTAAGTATTTTCCATCTTCCCAGCTTTATATCATCCATAGGTTTGTCACCTCCTCACTGTGTTCCAAGGCATTAATTAATGAGACATAAAACACAAGGAAATTTCTGTGGGACAAAACTTTCTTCTATCTCGAATCATTAAAATCAAATAAAACCTGAAGTAATTGTTGAACCAGTCATAAATCAGCAATATGTTTAAATAAGTAATCCACCTGGCTCCAAATTCTCTTGAGTTTTCTAGGTTTTGCTGAATCAAAGGAGCTACAGCAGACTTCTTGGAAGGACTGCTACCTTTTAAAGGTTTCAGAAGTCATTACAAGCACTACTTCCACTCTCCTCCATTCCCCAGCCTCAGGAATACAAAGCAATTCTATTTTAGGCTGGGATTTCTAGGTCTGTTTACAGGGGAGCAGGTTTGGGGGAGTGAAATGTTTCTTTCCACAGACTTTATTTAACAAAATATTTACAAGATATTTTTGCAAGAAATTAACAGAATCATAGAATTGTTTAGGCTGGAAAAACCTTTAAGGCCATCAAACACAACCATTAACACAGCACTGCCAATTCCTCACTCAAACATGTCCCCGTGTCTCAAATACCTGCAGGGACAGTGACCCCACCACTTCCCTGGGCAGCTGTTCCAGTGCCTGATCACTCCTTCCACGACATTTTTTTTCCTAATATCCAATCTAAACCTCCCCTGGTGCAATTTGAGGCCGTTTCCTCTTGTCTTGTCACTGCTGCCTGGGAGAAGAGACCAACCCCACCGGGCTACAATCTCCTTTCAGGGGGTTCTAGAAAGCAGTAAGGTCCCCCCAACCTCCCTTTTCTTTGGGAGCTAAAATTGAGAAAATCAGGGTTGATGAAGAAGAAGATGAAGACTGATGAAGACTGATTCTTCTCCCATCTTTGAGAGAGATGAATGTCTTAGGCTAGGAGGAAACATCGCCCCAGAGCAGCTGCTGTGTCTGGATGCTGCAGCTCCTTGAAATTCCACAAACCATCAAACAGAACCCCCTGCTCAAAAACATCTTCACTGTGGCCAATAAAATCTTACACCTTTACAGACTGAAAAATTGAACAGCAAATACCCACATGGGAAAGAACTTGAGAAAACAGAGTTTAAAAAATTATCAGTTCTTGGCTGGTCTCTGTAAAGGATCATATGAATTTTTATCTGGTGAGGAAAAATATATTAAACTGAGTAACCCTCTCAAGGCATTTGTCACCAGCAAGATGACACAGCACACCACTTCTGGATGCTGCAGCTCCTTGAAATTCCAAAAACCATCCCTCTGCTCAAAAACATCTTCACCATGGCCAACAAAATCTTACACCTTTATAGACTGAAAAATTTAACAGGCAAATACCCACATGGGAAAGAACTTGAGAAAACAGAGTTTAAGTGGTCAGTTCTTGGCTGGTCTCTGTAAAGGATCATATGAATGTTTAGCTGGTGAGGAAATATATAGGAAATATATATTAAACTGAGTAACCCTCTCAAGGCATTTGTCACCAGCAAGCTGGCACAGCACACCACCTCTTAGGGTAGCCCATCTTGCTGTGACTGAACAAACAAAAAAACTTCTTCAAACTTCATAAAATAACCCAATCTGGGTCAATGGGGAGAGCATTGTTATGTCTATGTGTTTGATATGCTGCTAAATATTCATTCCAATTAGAAATTGTTTGTGCATGGGGTAAAGCAACCACAGAGATTATGTTTACATGTGTCAGGAAGCACCAAGATAGATCAAAATTAAAAAAAAACTCCACCCATAAATTTGATGATTAAAGGTAAAACTGCTGGGAAGCAAAGAAACAAAAATCAGAAAAACAAAACTAGAAAAGAAGGCATATCTAAAAATTGAAAAAGCAAGTTGGCAATGGTTTCAGGGTCTGAAATTAGAGGAGCTGGAATTTCTGTGCATTCTCAGGAGGCAGCAGGACCCAAGGCTGTAGGAGGTGATGTCAGAAGTCGTCTGTGCCTCGCCACTGGCTCTAGAGAGACCTGATAAGCAATTTCTGATTTGCTCTGGGCCCTGGCTTCCATCTTATCAAAGGTTTCACAAGAGTTTACAACTTTCTTTGTGAGTAACACAGACTTCTTACAACCAAAATCTGAATCAAAGGCAGCATGTGACTTTCATTTTGACTTCAGAATTATTATTATTTTCATTATATAGTGCACAACCACCTCAATTATCAGGAACACTAAGAAGGATCCAGATAAAAACTAACAAGTACAATCAACTGCTTGTAAGGAAACAGAGAATAATTACAGTTCCTGACACCCTCCCCCCAAAAAAATGAAAAATACAAGTGTAGTTGATGATAAAAAGGAA